>NW_027187378.1:31966863-31975978 GCF_028583685.1 Petaurus breviceps papuanus
TCTCTCTCTCTCTCTCTCTCTCTCTCTCTCTCTTTTTCTTTCTTTCAGCTTTTTGGAGGGCTATTGGGTTTATGTAACTTGCCCAAGGTCACACAGCTAGGTTTTTTTTTTTCCCTGTGTGTGTTAAGTGTCTGAGGCCATATCTGAACTCAGCTCCTCCTGACTCTGGGGCCAGCATTCTACTCACTGTGCCACCTAGCCGCCCCAAGTTAAATGTTTTGTTTTTTTGTTTTTAGATTTTTCTTTTTGCTTTTTGGAGGGGAGAAGGTAGGGCAATTGGGCTTAAGTGACTTGCCCAAGGTCACATGACTAGTTTTGTGTTAAGTGTCTGAGGTCTGATTTGAACTCAGGTCCTCCTGACTCCAGGGCTGGTGCTTTATTCACTGTGCCACCTAGCCGCCCCATTCTGACTTTCTTCCAACACACATCTATCCTCATATGAATCATGAGTGAAAAAGAATGGTACAGTAGGAAGAGCATTAGACTTATAATCATCCTGATTGTAATATAGGATCTAGGCTCAAATCTCGCCATTGAAACTGGATAGCTATGTGCTCTAGGCCTATTCACATCATCTGTCTGATGCCCATTTCCCTTGAAGCAAAATGGAGAGAATAACAATACCAACCTCCTGGAGTTGTTGTTTGACTCCAAGAATGCCATCAGTGGGAGTGGTTATTAAAGCCTTTTGAATGCTATTCCTCACAACTCTTCCAAGAGAGTGCTAGAGGAAGTTACATTTTCCTGTTTGTTTTTCACTCTGTTCAGAATAAATCAGCCCACAAGTGAGAGGCTTGGTAATAGAAGTCTAGTTCTTCATAACCTTCGATTGAAACCCCCCAACCTCTCCCACAAAGTTTTGAGTAAACATTCAGACAGTGTTGAGGTTAATGGTGATCCTGCATTCCCTAAGGCTATTCCAGCAGTGAGTAAACCCTGGTGGGCTCAAACATGCTAGAAATATTCTGAGTATGGACCTGGCAACAGACCAAGTCTGTCTTCTGAGGACCAGCCTTGCTAAGTACAGAAAGGCTTATCACCCGTAAACTGGATATTTGATGAGGAATTCTTTGGCCACAGCAACATATAAAACAAAGAAAAATACAAAATGGCCCTGGGTCTCCCTCCTATGAGGAAGGGTCCTCCCTTCCAATTCTTTAGTGCTAATGTCTGATGTGGAAAAGGATAAAGAAGGCAGCCAAAAAACACAGTTTGTAGACTACCTATAAACTTAAATTTGTTGTTAGTGCTCAACGTAAGATCATGCTCAATAATAAACAAATGGGAATACTGTTGAAGAAGTCAAATCATACCAGTCCTGAGAATCTTGTTACATAAATGAAACAAGAATAAAGGAAGAAGCTTTAACTAAATGGAAGGGTACACAGAGATACTCCTCTAAGGGGCATAGAAAGGAATTGGTGGAGTTGACTTTATTGTATACCTAAAGGCAACAAGAAAAAAATTTCCATGTTCATTTAATATTGCAGTGTTTATAATAAATATTTTCAAAAAGAACATAATAAAAACAATTGCAGCCTATTTTGCCAACATCGATTATAGGCTATGAAAAGGAAGAGAAATTCTATAAAGAACTAAATATGACCATACAAATTAAATCAGTATATACTTTGATACTCAGTAACTACAATGCAAAGTTGGAAATAGGTGAAAGTATTAAAAATATATAAGGAGGCATATTTCAAGAAGAATGAATGAAAGAGATCAAGGTCTCATAGATTCCATAGAAGCCCCTTCCCTTTACAATATGACATTTTCTTCCAAAAAAGAATCAGCGGGTGCTGGATGTGAGATGGACCAGTAATATCGCAACAAAAATGAAACTGATTATATTTTATTGGACAGGAAAAGACTGGTTATTGATGTGGGAGTCATTCCTGAAGTAGTTGTCTGCTTTTATCTTATATCAGAACCATGATTAGAATTAGTTAAAAGCTAGAACAAAGTATAAGATTAAAAAAAAGGATACAATTGGAGCAACTCAATCCTGAACTAGTTGAATAAGCAATTAGCAATGAAAAGTTGATAATAGATAACAAAAATTACATCAACAATGATTATAATAATCTAATACTGAAGTAAAACTGATATAAATTAATTACCCCCAACAAGGACATTAAAAGAAACTTAGAAGTTTCTTAGTCAGCAAACACTTGACTTGCATGCCAAACAGGGAGAGATGATGGTCAAAGGTAAAAGCAGTTTAGAATATTAACTCATTTATAAAATTTTATGGAGAAAGACAATGGATAATTTAGAGTCATATTGTCTCATAAAGTACAAAGAAAAGGGGAGAGTAAAACCAGCTTATAGAAAGCTTGACTAACTAAGCAAAGCTATCAGAAGGACATTTATGGGGGTGGCTAGGTGGCCCAGTGAATAGAGCACTGGCCCTGGAGTCAGGAGGACCTGAATTCAAATCCGGCCTCAGACACTTGACACACTTGCTAGCTGTGTGACATTGGATGAGTTACTTAACCCCAATTGCCCTCCAAAAGGCAAAAAAAAAAAAAAAGACATTTATGGAAGAAACTGGAAGAACAATAAACAGAAAAACAGATCTGCAAGGATTATGATAAACTGTTTTCCCTATCAGGTACATTGGTACTTGAACTCACAGTCCTAGATGAGTTCGTGGGAGAAAATATTGTTATTGAGTCATTTCAGTAGCGTTTGACCCCATTTGGGTTTTTGTTGTTTTTGTGGTAGTTTAGCAAAGATCCTGGAGCAGTTTGCCATTTCTTCTCCAGTTCATTTTTACAGATGAAGAAACTAAGGCAAATGTGGCTAAGTGACTTGCCCAGGTGTCTGAGGGCAGAGTTGCACTCAAAAAAATTAGTCTTCTTGACTTCTGGCCTGGCAATCTATAGAAATGAAGAAGAGAACAAAGATGGGAAAGCAGCCACAATGGACCTAGTATTTAGAGGAGTTGCTGACAGTGGTACACTTATCAAGGTACTAAGGGATTAGTTCACAAGGTATATGAGGGAGGGGAAGATATAAAAGGAATGGGAAAAACAGATTTGAAAATTAATACTGAACAAAGATGACCAAGAGAAGATCAGTAACTACCAACTTGTATGCCTACTTTACCATCTATATACAAATTTTATGAAACTAATCTACATGTGAATAAAGAGTATTCTTGATGAGAGTATACAAGTGAACCTGTGAAAGCAATAGTCTATGATGGAAAACATCTTTATTATTTCATAATAGTCTAAAAATTATAGACAATACCAGATCCCACTGTAGTTATTGTTTGATGATAAAAAAAAATCAATACAACAAAATGCCACTTTAGAGGGCAAGGTCTCCCATTTATGCATTAAATCATTCACAATTCCTTTAAAGATAGAACAACAGAAATCAACTTGTTTATTTATCTGTTTACCTTTTCTTCATAAACATCAGGAAAGGCAAAAAACAGTGAGATGTGTACTCACCAAAGATGTTTGACATTCTGATGGAGGTGATATAGAACAGAATACAAGGGGAAGGTTTCCCTGTGATGATGAGGTCCTTCCTTCTTATGTTTATGGCTGCAGATGACACTTTTCTGGTTTCATCAGGTCCCAGGACATTGCACAACCTATTTGGAATAGATCTATAATCTCTACAAAGAATGTGACTTGATCATTCACACAGGAAAGGCCAGGTGGATGAAGAATGTCTGGGCCAGACAGTGCAGACAGACAACATGTAGAGCCTAGAATTAAATAGGAAAAGGAGAAAGGGCTGAATTTCCTTCAGAAGATTGCAAAATGTCTTTAATAATTCCAAAATTCTCCTGGAAGCAAAGACCTATCTTTTTAACATGAACAGTTCACAAGAGGAGTTGCATATCTATGAGATACGAGATATCTCAATAAGACTAAAATGAATTTCATACAAAGAGCAATCAAGAGGCACATGGTTCCTATGAGCAGGTTGCAACATATAATCAATGGGGAATTTCAAATAAAAATAGCAATAAAAGATGTTATCAAGGTGGCACAATGGAGAGCGTGCCAAATCTGTAGTCAAGACTTAGCTTCCTGAGTTGAAATCTGGCCTCAGATACTTACTAGCTGTGTGACCCTGGGCAAGTCACTTAACCCTGTTTGCTTCAGGTTCCTCATCTATAAAATGAGTTGGAGGAGGGAATGGCAAACCACTCCAGTATATTTGCCAAGAGAAACCCAAATGGGGTCACAGAGAGTCAGACATGACTGAAACAACACAATAACAACCACAGAAAGAGAAGATGGGTTAGTCACAAAACAAGGACAAGATTATGATAGGTGGACAGCTTAAGGATGCTACTGCTGTCTTCTCAATACCAGAAGAAATAGAAAGAGACCATTTTGCTAACTTGCTGTTGGGTGGATTCCCATTGGTGAACTTATCAGAGGATATTGACAAGAGTTGCATAGGATGGGCAGGTATGATGGGTTTGACGTACGTTGTTGAAGAAAATATCTAAATTGATTAGATCCACAGATTGCTTTGAGTATCTAAGCCACCAAATCTTAAATTTCTTCAAATTTTGAATATTCTTTATATATGACTATCTAATTAGCATTTGTATTCTTTTTTTAGTCAATAGTAACTTCTTACTGACCCACTCTGTGACTCACATACTTTATAGGGGTTCTACAAAATTGGCACGTGTCCATTAACAGCTTCAGAGCAGCATCTTCCAGTTTATATAACACTTTCCTTGGAAATGAAATCCTGCAGATACATCAACACTTTTAGTCAATTCAAGTCATCAACCACCTTTTCCACAGGCCATAAAGAAGTGACAAGTGCTTCCAAGATTTCCAAACTGGTGGAATCTTGTTAGGTAGATGGCATCTGTCATCTCTTGTCTTCCTCTGACAAGAAAGATCTGGTAGTTTCTTTTACATATGTCCAACAGTATAAAACCTCCTACTACCTAGAAAACAGAACAATGCTTCTTGGATTTATAGCATGTTGTACTTTAGTTTCCTTGTTCAAAGCCCACTAAGCTGCACCCAATGACAAAGGATTCCTAGAACAGAGCCTTCCACCTCCCAGCGTCATGTCTGGAAAGCTATTCCTCCTAACCTCTAACTCTTCTTGGCTTTTTTCAAGACTCAACCAAATCCTATGTCCTGCAAGAGGTTCTTCCAAGTCTACCCACCTCCACCCATCACTGTTATTTATTTTCCAATGAGGCTACCTCTCCTTTACATTACTTCCCTTGCATACATATAGCTGTTTGAATGTTCTATCCCCCCATTATAATGAGGGTTCTTTGAGGGCAGGGACCATGTTTTGTCTTTCTTTGAATCACTAGTGTGTAACACAGGGCCTGCTACATAGTAAATAGTATTTAGTGTGTACATACACACATACACACACACATCTGTGTCTTCTCAGACTTTTTCCTTACTACCAGTATATATAAGGCATATGGATTTAAGTGCTCTGTGATATTACCATAAACTAACAGTTCCATCAGATGGTTTTTGATGTCTTTCATCTTAGAGACAACAATTACCTTAAATTGATCTTTTTTTCTTTTACTCAAAGTCACAGAGCAGTTTATTTTATCTTATTTTAAATATCAACAAACATGACCATTTCCACCTTGGACTGATCTTGAAAAGAGTGAGTGTCATTAAAGCAGATTCTGTATGTTTCTCTATGAGCACATTCTATGTCCTACTCATACCAGAAAACAGGTCAGTCTTCTGCTGAACTTCTTCCTTAAGGGATTTTTCCATTCTTGAGGCACTAGAAAGGCATACAAGTCAGACTTCCCAGTATCTCTCTTTTTTTTTTTGGAGGGGAGAAGGCAGGGAAATTTGGGTTAAGTAACTTGCCCAAGATCACACAGGTAGTAACTGTTAAGTGCCTGAGGTCGGATTTGAACTCAGTTCCTCCTGACTCCAGGGCAGGTGCTCTGTTCACTGTGCCACCTACCCACCCCATTCCCAGTATCTCTTTCAGAGGTGGAGGAAACCTTAGTGCTCACTCTACATAGTTATGTGTGTACGCCTCCTATCTCCCCAATACTCTCCTTAAGGTCAACAACTATGCCTATTTGAACTCTGTAACAACTTCTGTGCCTCACACAATGTTCTGCACACAGTAAGTGCTGAATAAATGTTTGTTGAGTTGAATTGGACTCCTCTGTTCCCATCTGGCCTTATCACACAATGTATATGCCCTCTTCTACTCTCTTGTTCAATCTATTTCATAATATGTGAAGGCCTTTTCCTCTTTTTCTTTATTTATAAGCTTAGCATTTAATGTCTTTCATGATTTGGTTTCAGCCTACATTCCTGGATTTATTTCGCATTACTACACACACACACTTTATTCCATTCAAATAGTCATACTTATTGATTCCTTAGCTCAGCATTCCATTTTCTACCTCCACAGAGAGGCAGTATAATAAAGTAGATGAAGTGCTACACAAGAAGAGAAGTGCTGGATTCAGATCTTGCCTCAGATACATGCTAGCTCTGTCACCTTGGGCAAGGCACTCCCTCTCCCTGGGTCTCAGTTCCTTTCTCTGTAAAATTACAGAAGGGACCACAGTTAATGACCTCTAAGTTTGTTTTCAACTCTAAATCTATGTCCTTTGATCTTTCTCATAGGTTGTCCTAGATTGCATTCATTTTCATTTTCACATCTTAGAATTTTTAACTTCCTTCAAAGTTCATCTATATTGTCAAGCCTTTCCTAGTCCAAGCACTTATTCATGCTCTCTCTTTCCTCAAATTTTAACATATTTATTCATCTGTTTAAAAACTGTATTTCCTCAGTTGAAGCTCCTTTAAGACAAAGACTATTTTGTTTTTACTTTGTTCAATCTGTGGGCAAGCCTTCCACTCTCTGGCTTACCTGAACTAGGTCCAGTCTTTGGGGCAACCCTCCTAATTAATAACCCTTTGGTTTATATTGACCCTACACAGAATTGTCTCTGGGAAATTTCAGGATACAGTTAGAATAGCTTGCGTCTATGTCTCCACAGATATAAGACCCTAGAAATGCACAAAAAGTAACAAATAATTACCTTGGGTATTGGACAGCTTTTATACTACTCTGCAGAAAATACTACAAACATAGCATATTCTCAATGGCCGATAAAGAATCAATAGAATCCTCTTCCCTCACTTTCACTTGGGCTCAATATTTCTTCAGACTTATAGCATCATCTTTGGTTTTGAGTCCCCTAGGAAGGAAAATGGGCTTAGGTTTTTCTAAATAAACAATCCACAATATTTTGATGAGCCTCCCTTGTTCCCCCCAAATTGTCACAGAAATGCAGTTTTATAGTGCTATCCCACAGTTCTTTATGATACTATCTAAGCAACAGAAATACCCTACTTCTTCCTTGCTGAAAGAAAATTGATTTGAGAGGTAGAGAAGCAACATCCTTGCTTTCTGATCTATGCCATGTGAAAATCTCATGAAGATAGTTGATGATAAAGATTAGGACTTTTGTACCCCCATGTTATGGCTTTAGTTCCTTGCTTATTCATCTAGCTCTAAGACCTGCATTAGAAATCCTCTTCTCTCTCCTAAAGGATGACACTACCCAATAAATAATTCTCGTTTGAGAAGGATCAATACCTTCCTTGGTATGGATACAACTCCAGAACTTGGTGTTGCTAGTCAGGCTGTGCTGATGCTGGCACTACCCAGTAATTCACTTTTTTCTAACTGAAAACTTGTTTATAGGATTGTATAGGCCAGGAAATCCATCTTTCCTCTATTTGGGAGGATTCAGGTTTAGGAATTCTTAACACTCTTCCATAACACTAAGGTTCAGGAACTCCCACCACTCAGACTATGGAGTTCCCTTCTCTTTGGCTGCCATCTCAGTCTTAAATGTTATGACACTATCTTTCCAAGGCTGATTCTAGGAACAAAAGGTTCAGAAATTCTCCTTCATGTTAAGTCGACTAGAGCAGATGTAGTTCCCGTGTATCTTTGCCCTAAGGCAGCGCATCTACGGGGGAACCAAGAGGAGGCTATATTTTTTCTCTCCCTCCCTTAACCTAGGTCCACTCTTAGATCTGATGCATTCTGGTCTGTTCTTTAAAAGGGGGTGGGGAGAGACAAGATTGAGTTCATGATTGATCCCTCTTTAATAGGCCTGGCACAAAGGAGTAGCTCTACATATCCCCTCCCCCACCCAAGAGTTTGAGCCAATCAGCTAATAATCAACACATTCTCCTTGAGGTGCTAAGGGACATGTTCATACCTTTCATAGGGAGATTCACTGAAAGTCCCAAACAGAGACTTACCACCTTGAAAACTTATGAATTTGGGTTGTCTCTCCAGAAGCTACTACAGTGTCTCTCATACAATATAGGTCTTTGATAAAGGCTTGGTGAATTGAATTTGACAGTCTAAATCCTACCTGTTCTTTAGGATCCAAATCAAATCTCACTCATGTTGTTACAGGAGTCTTTCTGTCCCAGGAAGGGCAATTAATCAAGGAGAAGATGAACAGCGAGACAGCAGACAAGGAAGGTTTACCATAGAGGACATAAAACGAATGCCAAGGAACTTATGTTAATAATTGGAGCCCACATTTATGCATGGCTTTAAAGCACTCAAAGCACTTTATATTTATGACCTAATTTGATCTTCACAACAATTTTGTGAAATCAGTAATACAAGTATTATTACTTTCATTTTAAGGCTAAAGAATTGGAGCTTCAGAAAAGGAGACAAAGTCACATGACTAGTAAATGCTGGAGATGGGACTCGGACCTAGTTCTCTACAGATACTTCTAGAGACAAAGATAGGGGTGTTCTGGTTGAAGGAGGGAGGTCTGACCTTTGAATATTAATTAATTAGATCTGTTCAACAGTGAGATGAATTGAGATGCCTAAAAATTGAATGATCACTGTCTCCAGAGGTTGAGCAATCTTTTTTTTTTTTTTTGTGGTGTGTGGGGGTGGGGATATTGTAGAAGCTATTCCCGTTAAGGGAGAGACTGGACTAGATTCTCTCAGATGACAATTCCAGTTTTAGAATTCCGATTCTCATTTCTCCATGTACCAGAAAAATGTCAAGCTTCCTCTCTACAGCACATAGAATACTGCCATTCCAAGAGTTCTC
>NW_027187378.1:31975988-31994156 GCF_028583685.1 Petaurus breviceps papuanus
AACAACAACAAAAAGAAATATAGTAGCAACAAGCCATAGCACCAGCAACCCAAATCTCTGAAGAGTATAAGCAGGAGAGGGAGTGGAGAGAAGAGTAGAGATGCTGGAGTTGAGCTGAAGTTTCATACCTGTCTGAAATATGCTCAGCCACTGAACAAATCCAATACAGCGGTCTGTCTTCATAAGACGTCTTCCTTATTAATAATGTAAGCATGATGGAGGCCACTATTGATCTTCGATACCTAACTCCTGCCTCTCTATGAATAAAAAATGTAATAAGATCTCAGAAATAGGCTAAAGACCACCGCCCGGGCCTAAATGACAGGGATAAATGACTACATGTTGCACAAGATTGAAAAATGCTAATGGATGGCTGCCCAAAGTAGTTTGCTCAGAAACTTACTCAGAGCAATACCAACTCAGGGCTGTTGGGCAAATGTCAGCAGGCAAGTACTGACTGCAGCACCAACTTGACCCTCTCAGGACAGTGTCTGATAAGTCACTGTCATAGGCATGACAAGATCCAATGCTTAGGAATGATAAAACCTCTCTCTTCAACTTCATATTGATATAAAGTTTATATCTCACCTATTTCTAGGAAGGATTGGAAGCAATTTACAGAATTAACCACAATGAAAAACAGGGCAATTAAAAAGACTAACAATACAAAAATCAATTTAGAGGAGCCTAGGAATGGATGTTACCAGGCACCTGTGATGTTATTATGTAATTGGACAACAACTTCTGAGCTTCCTGGCAACCAAGGCAAGAAAGAAAACACACCATATATTTCTTGTCTAAGAAATACCTCTCTTTTACAGAATTCTTTTCAGGGGGTTATGATGGACTGACATTTTCTTTCTTTTGTTTTTTAACCAATCAGGGTTAAGTAACTTGCTCAAGGTTATACAGCCAGTTATTTCTGGGTGTGGTGCTAAGTATCAGAGCCTGGATTCGATCCCAGGTCATCCCAACTCTGGGGCTGATGCTCTTACTCACTGAGCCACCTGGCTGCCCCTAAGGACTGACATTTTCAAGTAAGTAGGAACAAGACAATGTTTCTATTGTGTGGTCATAAATTGTTTTGTAAATATAGCAAATATATATATATATATATATATATATATATATATATATATATATATAGTCTCTACATTCCCTTCCCCCCACCTCTAGTAGGACTGATGAAAGGTTTTACTGAGACAGGAAGTGATTGGAGTCTCTGGCTAAAGATAAAAAGTTGTATGAAATGACCCTTGCCTCAATGGTATTACTGTCAGCTAAGCTCGGACAGTGAATGGGGAACCAGGGCATGATCTTGAGAATACAAAGATTTAGAGGAGAGAACTTTATCCTGAGAGGGGAAGTTCATGTGGAGAGAATCACAGAGAACTCAAACTTTAGAAAGGAGAATCTACCTTACCAGTGTAGGGCAAAGATAAAAGAATCAATTTTGTCATCAAGAACTGAGCTGAGAAAAATTCAACCAGTGAAATTTATTTCAGATGGATGTGCCAAAACAGAAGATGGATTGATGGGGAAAACGAGGGAGTCAGATCACAGACACTCTGAGGGGAACGATGAAGTGACACAAGGCATGAAACCCAAAGGAGAAGAGAGCTTTGGCATCTGGACAGATAAGACTATCACCTGAGTAGGGCATAGAAAGAACCTTTCCTAGAATATGCATTGTGGGTTGAGGGTGAAACATCCTAGGAAGTAATGTCCATATAAATCCCCAATTCTGCTGCTCAAAACAGAAAGCTGAAATAAAATCTAGATATCTGAGGAGCAGCCACATCCATAATAAGAAGGTTAGAACTTAACTAACAGTAAGACCAGATAAGAGACCAGGCAGGAGACAATCTAAGAAAAGGATGGCTCCTGTCTGAGAGTTGGAGTTCGGATGAGGATTAAACCATAAGAAAGCTTCCATGTGCAAGACTTGTCTGCTTGTCCTTTGTTGTAGTTGCTGACCTTCTCTCAACCACCATATTTCTCTTCCAGTGATTTGTAGTATGTTCTCAATTAGCTAGGCTGGGGCTATGATTTCATTCATGAGGAAGCTCCCAATGAGTAACTCCAGTTGGCACTTTCTCTGCAATTTAGAGACCTGCCTAGGATACGGAGAAGTTAATTGACTTGCGCAGTATGTTTCTTCAACCTGGATCATCCTGGCACTCTCAAAGTGCCAACTCTCTACCCCTATGCCACATACTCTCTGATTAAGAAGCAAACCCTTAATGGCATCATTTTCCGTTTGTGTAGCTGCTTTATTATGCATTTGAGAGCACTTTGATTATCTGCTATCTCATTTAATAATCACAACAACCCTGGACTAAAGTTGCCTGTGTCACAGAGTTGATACCTTCTTCGTGAAGCCTTCCTGACAGATATGAGCCCACCTCCTTCAATTTGTTTAAAATCTTTTGTTTGAACCTCTCCTTTGAATTAACACTACTGTATTCCAATTTGCATTAGTTATTTTTGTACTTGTTTTTATCTCTCCTATTACAATATTAGTATAAATTCCTTGAGGGCTGTAACTCTGTTCTTTCATCTTTGTAGATACTCTCCTATCACCTAACACTTGTTTTGCATAGAGAAGGTATTTAACAAGTATTTGTTGAATTGAATTGAATTGGCTCTATACACTCAATTTGGAGATAAGAAAAATGGGGCACAGTGAGATTAACTGACTTATTTGGGGTCACACATTTTTTCTTACTTTGGGTATGGAACCATAAACATCATCTATGGCACTTTGGGGCTATTCTCTCACATAGGTGCAAGAAATGGGTTATTCGAGAAGGTATTGATGAGGGAGGGGTCAAGGAGTTCAGGGAGTCCAGGAATCCCAATAACCATAGTCCCTGGGAAGCAGTCTGGAATGAATTCACAGACTCAAGCATTCTCTAAGTCAAGGTAGCAAAGATTTATTGTTACACTTTACAGCAGGCAAGAGTTCTTAGAGAACCTGCAACCTTAGAGGTTTACAGTTTGTTTATATGGGATAACTATAGTAAAACCTGTGCCAAATATGCTAACTAGGTGAGTAAGGGCGGGATTAGTGAGGAGTTAAGGAGTGGTCAGTGCTTAAAGGAACACGCACTTTTAATATCTACTGTGCAGTTGTATTGCCCAGAATTCACTGGGAAATAACCCAAGGGGGCGCTGCATGGAGATGTGTTTTTAGGCTTGAAACATCACTAAGTCAACTAGCGGTCAGGGCTGACCAAGCTGCCACCCATCAATGTCATGTTTGACAAGATGGATGTTGGGAATTATACATATGTCCAAACTAATGAGGTATACAGGATGTATTTAATGAGCTAAGGAGTTATTTATAGATAGTCTAGTGAAGGATTCAAAGGTGCAGCTTGTTATTGTACCAAGGGAAGATAAACATTTGTCTGGGGCTTGATCTTGAATGGTTGCTAGGCAGAGTACTGGCAGGGGAGAAGGGGCAGAGATAATGCTCTGAGGCTGGGGAGATTTGAGGCTGAGGAGAAATGTGATTTTACAAACTGAGGTTTGAGCTCAGGCACGCAAGCACCCCATCAGCATCTGTGGATAAAGCAGGAGCAGCAGGTGAGCCAGGATACTTTAGTCGTTGGGGAATGTTTAAGAAATGAGTCAATGGTCAGATTTGGTTTGCTGGATATCCCCATGAGGCTTAAAACAGTCATCAAATCTAGATTTGCTTTAGCTTATGGATTAAATGTATCCATCCGGGAAAGGCTGATGTCTCCAACCCTTAGGTCTGAAGGATAACCCTGATGTTGGTGCTGTTGGATTGTAGAATCTTTTGCTATGACCAGCTTTGTAACCAACGCCTATGGAGAATACAGGCTCCAGTTGGCTTGTATTGCCACCTAAATACATTTACCAATGTGAGTTTGAATGTTGTCCTGGTAAAGTAGTAATATAGAATGTTGAACTTGAAATCAGGAAGCCTTGAGTTCAAAGTATTCCCCTGACACCAGCTATGTGACCCAGCCAAGTCACTTAACATCTATTTGCCAGAGTTTCCTCACATAGAAAATAAATATAAAAACTATTGTGGTGTTTGTCCTCCATTTTGGAAGAGGATCATGACATCAGGGAAATGATGACAGGACTTGCAGTTGACTTGGATTTGAGTGAGGGAGGGCTGCTCAAGGTCACCAGCCTCACTTTCCCCTCCAGAGTCATCTGGGTCCAGTGACCAGATATTCATCAGGACCATTGGAGATGGCCCAGGATGCAATGGGAGACCCTGGTCCTTTTAGGTTAAGGCCTTTTCAGGTTCTCACTTTGAGTGAGGTTAATGTCCATTCAGTGAACAGGCCTTTTCAAGCAGTGAGTGAAAGGATGGCCTCTTTAATTAGAAAAAAAGAAAAAAAATCAAACTGGGAGGGGAAGACCCTGAGGGTTGCTAGTCAAAAGAGAAACAGTTAACCACTGACATTCACTCTGAGCCTGGAGGGCCCAAAATTATAGCAATTATCTCAAAGGGCTATTGTGAGGATCAATTGAGATAACATATATGAAGTGATTTCCAAAATTAACAACACTAAGCAAATACTAGTTATTATTTTCTTGGGGAAAAAATTACACAAGAAAGGTATCCCTTTGATTTTTGTTAATGGCTTGAGGGGAGGTAAAAGGAGGAAGTCCATCATAATCCCATCTAGCTGAAGCTATGATATGTCATTACTGTTGTCCTCTTAGGAGGCATCTTTAGCAGGGTACCAATAAGGGAGGATGGGAGTGATTACCTCCTATTAGAAGCAAAGGAAGAAAATCAGAGATATTATATAAAATGTAGATGAATTGTCTATAAAGCTTAGATTTAGATAGATAGATAGATAGATAGATAGATAGATAGATAGATAGATAGATAGATAGATAAAACATTCAGCATTTATTAAATGCTTATTATTTTCAAGGCGCAGTGCTAGGCATTGGAAATACAAAAACGAGAGTACAAGACAGGTCCCACTCTCAGGAAGTATGCATTCTAGTAGGGTATCTTTGCATCTTTACATACCAAAGTTAAAGGGTAGCTGGTAAGGAGAGAGAAGGAGGGCACCCGTGCCCAGGCAGCAGACCTGGAGTGGAGCAGGCCAGAGAATGAACCAGAAGTAGAGGAGAAGCATAGTTTGGCCTTCTCCTGATACTGTGGTTCTAGGCAGGGACTCATCAATCATTAACTATGTTTCCAGATGGATTCATGCCCAGGGCACCAGGCAAACATCATCTCTACAATGTACCCACATGAAGAAAACGTTTGAGAATGACAGATTTTCTTGGTGAGCTCCTTTGGCCAATAAAAAAAAAGTTTTAATTGTTGAAATCATGAGACTCTAAGCTTTAGTTATTGTGCTGTGAAGGTCTCATGTTTTTAGCAAGGATCCCTGTTTTAGTGGTTTGCTGGACAAATGATGATTTATGCCTATAACTAGAGTCTCTACAAGTCCAGGACTACAGCAGAAGTAGGTGAGTGCCCTGGCCCAGCTCGTCAGAAATGAATCACAAGAATCTTCATTTTCAGGAAACAACTCAGTCCCTCTCACCCTGCTACTATTTGATTACTCAGTCACTGTCCCTTACAGACTTTAATTTGGTACTACCTGCTCTTCATTTTGGCTTTTGCCTTTCCTCCACATTATTTTCCTTTATAATGCATCACAGCCACAGCCTGACTAGTTGGTTGTGACTCCCCTTGGCACTGCCTCTTTGACAAATGTCAAGTCAAAAATCAGGCTCCCAGCAGCTGCTTTGAAATGCGTGCTCTTTTCACCATGTGCTTTTCAATACGTGCTTTGTTAAAAATAAATATAACCATAATAGCCTGAAAAAACCCCACAACAATAATAAACATATGAGTATGCAACTAAGCTACATTGTCAGGGAATTCCAAGGGAAGTGTTGTATATAGTTGCAATGTAGGGAAACACCAATGTAATTAAGTCAGCAAAACCCAAGTTTAAAAGGTTCAATCAATTCTTTCTCCCATGGCTGCTGGGAAAGGGTTTTAAGTACAAATTGTCCCTTCCAGACACATCCTTTTGTTGTTCTTCCTTAGTCTTGAAGCATCTCCTAGAACTCATGACCTCCTGCCCTCTCCTTACTTCCATCCTCCTGACCCTAGTCTAGATCTTCACAACACTGTCTTTGATTTTGGGGGAAGCTATGTTGATGTTTTCCCTTCCCTCTCCATTTCCTCTTTCCAGTTCCTTCTACAAGATATTCATTTTTCTGTCTGGTCTAAAGGAATACTGGACATTCTCTTCTCCTTTCTGCCATTTTTATTTGTCTGTTTCTGTTTGTCTCTCTACCTATGGGTTCTTCAGGCCAATGGAACTGACTCTAGATTCTTTCTGTCTCAATCCATTTTTTTCTTGATTTTATTCCCTTTCCTCATAACTCCATTCCTTTATACCTAGCCCAGGTGAACTGTCTATCATTATGTAATAGAAAGAGCACTGGGTCCTGGGCTCTTCCATCTGCTTGTAGTTGATCTCAGGCAGCATGTCAAGTGACAGTATTTCATTATGCTGGAAGGCAAGAGGACCTGTATTCAATTTCTACCTCTGACATTTAGTAGTAAATGTGTAATCAGGGCAATCATGTCGCTTCTCTGAGCCTCAGTTTTCCCATCTGTAAAATGAAGAAAACAAAAGGAGTTAGAGATATAAAAAATAAGAAAACAAGATAGCCCCTACCCTAAGAAGGTTATATTCTTATGGGAGAATGCAAAACCTAAAAGGGAGATAGGTAAAGAGGACACTCATAGCCATACAGCAGGCCTAGGGGTACAGCAGGCTAGAGAGGGAGCCAGAAATGGAGAAGGAGGAACATAGTCGGACCTTCTTATGATATTGTGGTTCCAGGAAAGGACTCACTAATCATTGACTCTGCCTCTCGGTAACATCATCCCCGGGGTACCAGGCAGACATCATCTCTACAGTATACTCAAATGAAGAAGACATAAGGACCCAGCTTACAGAATTGTTGTGAGGATTAGATAAATGATAATATAACCCACTTTAAAGCACTAATTAAATCTTTCTTATATTTAACTTTAAAAAATCTGTAATTTATTCATATCTTTTATTTGTTTATTGCCTTGATTTCTGAATATTACCTATCATTAGTAAATCTCTTCCTATCTGTAGACCTTTTGTTTCCTCTTCTATAAAAGTCATGGTTTGTGACTCGATGATTGCTAAAGACCTCTTCTACCTCTAACAGTCTCTGTTAATGAAACTTAACACATCTGGGCATTGGCCTCTGAAAGATACCCACTGAACATGTACAACCTATATTTTTAAAATAAGCTTCATGAAGTTTAATATTCTGTCATACATACATTCTTTGCTACACCCACCTTATTAGGCTAGTCAACATAATCTACTATCCTTCATTGGGATATGTGATACATACTCAGAGGTAGATCTTGGAATTTTTTTGTTCCCTTCCCTCTGTGAATTCCAAGAGCTGTATCTCTTCCTCCTTTCCTTGATCTATCAGCACCTGTACCCATGCAAAATTACATAATTTAATCATGATAAAAAGTATCACCCAGTTATATCTCCCAACATAAACTTAATAAAATACAAAGTTCTAAGAAGTCAACAGTGTTTGAGCACTATATTGGGCATCTCTTGGATCTGTCCTCTCCTTTCTAGTCCCTCTACCTTCACACTATTTTAGGACTACTGAAAAAGTCTTTTCACCTCTTACTGTAATCTCTATCCTTGGTACGCTCTATTGCATCCTAGCAGATTAACCTTTTTACTCTATTACTGGCCCTTCTCAAAGCCTTTCAAAAGGACTTCTCTTTCATAGAGAATAAAATGCAAACTCCTGAACTTGGCATGCAGTTTTTCACAACCTGGCCCTAACTAACCTTTCCAGATTTATCTCACATGACTCCCTGTCTCACATGGCATCAGCCAAATTGGACTCTTCATTTTAAAAATATATCCCGCAATTTCTTGTCCCTGTGTCTTCTCCATATGTGGAATATCCCACTACTTAGGATCACAGGAACACAGATTTAGAGCTGGAAGGGGCCTCAGAGGTCACTTTATCTATGTGGAAATTCTGCCTGTCTTTCAAGGTCAAGCACAAATGTCATCTCCTTTATGAAGCCTTCCCTGATCTTCTAAGTTAGAAATGATCCTCCCCACCTTACACCTCACACAGTATTCTGTGCACATTTATTTTCTCCATTTTCAATATTATTTTTTATTATAGATATTGATGACTATGTTTTATTTCTTCTACTTCTTCTCTGACTAGTACATACCTGGGTCTGTGCATATAAAAGGTATTCAAATGTTTGTTGAAAAAATAAATGAATCTCTGATAATGTATATATTTAGACCATGCAGTTTAGGGGTTCATTATATGCATTTAATTCCATATATTTTAATTATATACATATATTAAATCACATAATTTACATTTGATCCTGAGGTTAGTAGAGAGCCAATGGAATTTATTGATTAGAAGAGTAATATGATTAGACCTGCACTTGAGGAAAATCACTGACAGCCAAATAGAGCATAGATTGAAATGGGGTGAAACTTGGTGTAGAGATACCAAGTACAATTGACCAGGAGAAGAGGGGATGAGAGACTAAACTTGGGTTGTGGTGATGTGAATAGAAAGAAAAGAAAGTATACAAACCATGTTATAAAGGCAGAAGATTTTAACTTGATATGGGGTTCCTATCAGAGCTATCAAAAAGCAAATTGGGTGCTAGTGATTCCCTATCTCTATAGACCTTCAGGTAGAAGTTGGATAAGGAGTTGTCAGGACCATGTTCCTGCTCAGGTGAGCTGAACTAGCTGATATCTGAAATGCCATTTAGCTTGGAAATTCATTGATTCTGTGAGATATGAGACTAGCTAGAAGTTAACATAAGTGGTGAGCAGCACAGTCATTCCAGATGAACCTCATTTTTTATATGGGTCATCAGCAGATCAGGGGAAATGTCACAGATTTGCAGTTGCAAGTCTTGGACTGATTCTGGCAAGTGTCCCAATTTTCATAACAGGAAGGAAGGTGAATTCTCTAGGCTCTAGGACTGTGAGATGGATTTCAATTCCTAGAAAAATTCTAGAACCATTATTAAAGGAATGGTTTGTGAACATATATGAAGGGAAGTGGCAACTGGGAAGAGGTACCATGATATTATCAAGAGCAGATCACAACAGACTAACATCACTTTTTTCTTTTTTTTTTTTTTTAACAAAAGGTAGGGGAAAGCTATAGACAGAATCTCAGGATTTGGAAAAAACATTGGACAAAGTCCTTCACAGTACATTTATCTAAAATTCCTTTTGAGAGAAGTGGGGTATAGTAGATAGCAGTAGATTTGGAGTTAGGAAAACCCAAGCTTGAAACTTGCCTCTCACGCTTACTAAGTGGTTTGTTCACCCAATTGCCAGTGACTTAATAATGGTCACCAAGTCAACCAATGACTTGACTCTTTCCAATAGCAATATGAACCTCGATTGCTTCATCTGTAAAATGGAAGTGATAATAACAGGTGCAATGCCTATCTCAGAGGGTTTAGTGAGGCTCAAATAATGTATATGAAGTGCGTTGGAAATTTAATCATCCTATCTGTATATCAATTATTATAAGATGGTGACACATAGGCTGAATGACAATAGAATTCGTGTATATTGTTTCAGAACTCATGGAATGGCCTGACTGAGAAAGCATAATGATCAATGTTAATTTGCACTCAAGTCTCTCATGGGCCTTGTCCTGTTTTCTAGAGGCTGAGTGAAGAATTGAGGAGGATACAAAAGCTGCAAATCTGTGAGAATGGAAATGCAGACATTCCTCCAAAAATAGTGAAATGAGGAGCACAGGTGGATGTAAAAGGGAAAGACAATGCATTCAATTTTGATATGTTCCTTCTTAGGTCTTCAGAGGCAGCTTGTCATGGTGAATAGAGAGCTGGCCTAGAACCCAAAAAAACCTGGGTTCAAATCCTGCTGCTGACACATGTTCACTGAATGATTCTGGGTCAGTCCCCTAGCTTCTCAGAACTCTACATCAGTAGTATTAAATTCTAATAGAAAACAGACCACTAATTTGAACATAAGGAAACTTGAGGCTGCATATTCATTAATTTTAAGATCTGATGCTATCTTTTATTGTCTTTTAATTTATTTTGTTAAATATTTCCCAGTTGCATTTTAATCTGATTCCACAGCACTTAGGCTGCATGTTTGCTGCTACAAAGAAGGGGTTGAACTGCATTGGTAGAGTGAGGTCTCACCTGGGAGGAAATTTCCACCTGGGAGGTCTCAGTAGTGAAGAAATCACAGGTCAGGAAGTCAGGAAGACCGAAGTTCAAATGTGACCTCTGACACTTATTAGCTATGTGACCCTGGGCAAGTCATTTAACCTCTGTCTGCCTCA
Organism: Petaurus breviceps papuanus; assembly: GCF_028583685.1. Lineage (NCBI taxonomy): Eukaryota > Metazoa > Chordata > Mammalia > Diprotodontia > Petauridae > Petaurus > Petaurus breviceps. The sequence continues at coordinate 31,986,423 of NW_027187378.1, forward strand.
ATTTTCTCATTTGAAAATGTAGATACTAATAGCATTTACCTCCCAAGATTTATGTAAAGACCCAATGAGATAGGGTGTGTAAAGCACTTTGCAAACCTTAAAAGCACTAATAAGTGGGAATTTTCCTATCCCTACTGAGATATAAGCTGAACTTGACTTCTGAATTCTCTCTTGTTGAAAGTCTCAATTATTCTATTCTACCACACATAGGTAGGAAAGATTTGATACTAAGGCCTGAGGTCTCCCAGCCTAGTCCTCTTTTCATTTAGACTCCATGGTCTCTTTCACAGGTGTCTGACAAATCATTTATAAGATCCACAGGGGTTCTCCATTGTAACCTTGACCTTAAAGAGAGTGGATCCAGCCTGAGAGTTTCCTATTGGATCTTAAGGGTCCTTGGCTTTCAACACTCAGCCCCAAAATATTGCTTGAGGGAGGCCCAATTTTATCACCTAACAAAATGAGGATGTCACTTCAGAGAAAAGCTGACAATATACAAAATGCCTTTGTCCCCAAGGAAAGAAATCTACAACATGCTCCAGACTAATGGTGTTGAATGATCAGTGAATGATTTCTTCTACTTCTGACTCATTTGACTGGAGGCAAGGGAATTTGTCTAATGAACTTCTTATATGGTGGAGTTTATTTTCACAGGGTGAGATCTAGGTCTTTCGGGTGGAAAGCTTCACAGACTTGTGAGAACACCTTAAAAGACACCCTTCTTCTTGTTCTTTGTTGCCCTTGTGACTCCTAAAATATTTCTCCCGATGGTTGTTCAGGTCCAGAGATGCCAGAGACAGCTGCCATATGGGTGTATATAGATATGCCCTAAGTTACAAGCACTAACTGCTCCTAAAATCAAAGCTAGAAATTCAGCCTTGAAAAAATGTGGAATTTCCAGTTCTCTATAAAAACTACAGACTCATAAAATGCAAGAAGTGGAAGGGACCTCAGACATCATGTATTCTGACCCTGTACCTCAGTAGAATGTCCTCAGAAAAGTGCTCATCCAACCTTGGCTTGAAGATGTCCATTTATGGAGATCTCACTCTTCCTAAAGGCAACCCATTCCATTTCTGGACAGCTCTTGGTAGGAAGTTGGTTTTGGGTTTAGTTTGGTTTTTGCCAGATGTGATAGTAATGGCAATTAAAGATTCCCCTGTATTGGCTTGGTTTTCAAATTGATTGTGTTAAAACCCAGAGCTTGTTAATCCCACCTGTGGGATGGACTTGTTGATGTGAAAAGAAAGTCCTGAACTGGGAGGAGCTGGTGACGTAGATTTGGAGATACAAGAGAGAGGCAGAAGAACTTTTTTTGGAAGCAGCACCTCCTGGAGAGAGAGAGACTAAGAGAATTGCTGGTGGCCGCTTTGAATTGCCCTGGACTTTTGAGACCTGCCCCCTGAGCTGCCAAGGACTGAGGAGACATGACTGTTTTGCTGGTACTTTGTCTGTCTGTTTTGATGTTGTTTTGCCAGATTTGTCCACTGGTGAAAGACAGTCCTTTTGTTGAAGAAGTCCTGGAACCTGGCTGTTCGCTAGGAAGCCCTGAGACTGTCCTGCAGACAGAGAGTGAATACTGTCCACTGGTGAAGGACAGTGCTGTTGTTGCAGGGGTCTGGAGACTGTCCTGCAGACAGAATGAATACTGTCCACTGGTGAAGGACAGTGCTGTTGTTGCAGGGGTCTGGGAACCTTTCTGTTGGTTCAGAAGCCCTGAAGAAGGATTTTCTTGTTGTATGTTTACAGAAATCCTGGGAGAGGGCTTTGCTAATGTTTTCAGGGGTTCTAGGACTGTTCTACAGACAGAGGATGAATTAATGAAGGGACTGGCAATGTATCTTGTGGCCTTGCTAAGCCTTGTCTCCCCAGGAACTAAGATTGCTGAGAACTTGCCTTGTGTCAAGATGAAGAAAAGACCTCCATTTGGGTATTAAGTGCTGTGCTTAAACTTGATGTAACTCTGGGGTAGATTCAATTGTGATCCAGGGGTGGGGAACTTTTGACCTTTTTGTGTTCTATGGTTGAGCAAATGAATGTACTTTACTTATGTTTGGAAACTAATCTCCATTTGAGAAGAGGGACTTTGTGGTGGACTAAATGAAGGTACAGCCTAGGGGTGGAATGGTATTTAGAACAGGGACTTTGTAATTGATTGAATGATTGGAAGGTCCTGGGGTGGGGTAGTACTTGGAGATTATTTAATCACCCTTAGTAAATGCTGTATTTTGAATGATGTCATGTTTTGACCTTCTCTGTTCTTGGTTTGTCACTGAATAAAATGGAGAGCACCTATGCTGGTATTTTGAACCTTGGGAAGTTGCCTTTCCATGGCATTATATTACACCAGATCAAAACACATTTTGCCTCTAGGTGATATAGCAAAACTATACCCATTTTTAGCTTTTCTCTCTGTCACCATTTCTTTATCACTTGAATTTGTCCCTGGTCTAAGAATTCCTAGTAACAGTTCTGTTCTAGGTCTAAGCAAAACAAATCTAATCTCACTTTCCTAGTATGCCTCTACAAGTTCTTGAAGATAGTTGTCACATCCCTTTAGGTTCTCTTTTCTCCAGGTAAATATCTCTAGTTCCAGATCTCATATGGTAGTTTCATGTCTCCAGCACCCTGTTTGTTCTCCTCTGGACTCACTTCTATTAATCAATGTCATTCCAAAATTCCGGTCCTATAATGCAAGCCACACCCCCTGACTGGCCCCACTCCATGAAGCATCTCCCAATTGTGTGAAAAACCTAAGTCTATTCTGCTATTTGTCTGACTAGACAGTTCAGGACTGACCTGATTGCCTAATATCTCAGTGGGGAGGAGAAAGTGAGGCTGGTGATCTTGCACAGCCCTCGCTCATTCAAATCAAAGTAAACTGCAAGTCATGTCATGATCTCCCTGATGTCATGGTCCTCTTCGAGAACAAAGAACAAACACAATATCTCAGTGACTTTTTTTTTCCTAAATGAATGACAAAGCATTTATTAAGCACTTACTATATATTCCAAAGTCTGTTCTAAGCAGTGGAGGTATAAATACAAAAGTGAAAACAATCTCTGCCTTCAATGAACTTAGACTCTTTTGGAAAATCTAATAACATTTTTCAGTTAGCGGTCATTTGTTTTTCTGTCCATTCTCCCAATTTCAAAGAAAATAAAATATCCTTCCACCAAATATGAATAGCCAAACAAAATTTTCCCATTTTTCATGTCCAAAAATTCACTATCATTTCTCTCAGGAGGTGGGCAACATAGATTAGAATCAGTGCTTAGGGGCATGGTTGGAGTCTTTTAGGACAACTTGGAGTGATAGAGCATTGAATTTGAAATGAGGAAAACCCAGGCTTATTTCTACTCAGATGTGAACTACCTGTGTACATCTTGTTTGTACATATTTGTTTCCATGTTGCCTTCCCCATTAGATTATAAGCTCCCTCAAGGCAAGAACAGTTTTTGCCTTTGTTTATATCCCCAGAACTTAACCCAGTGACTAGAACATAGCACCTACTGAACTCCTGACTTGTTGTCTTAATCTGTATGACCCCGGGTAAGGCACTAAACATCTCTGTGCCTCATTGTCTTTATCTGAAAAATGAAAAGGTTGAACTAAATGAACACCACAGTCTCTTCACCTTCTACATCTATGATCCTATGACATATGGAGAAGATAAAGGATCGGATGTAGTGCTGGATAGAGGGCTGGCCTAACTGGCATCAGGAAGACCTAGACTGAAATTTGGCCTCTGACAATTGCTAGCAGAGTGTTCAACAAACGACCTGAACTCTGTGTGCCTTAGGCAACTCCCTTGGTCTCAATTCAACAGACATGGTTAATTGTATATGGGGCTCATTAGTATGGAAGTTCCAATGTAGGAATTCCCTAAGCTGAAGATATTACAGATCTTTTCCATGTTGCCACATATGATTATGAAGAAAGAAGTAGGAAATGACCAAGAATTTCACATGACATGAAGAGTACGATCCAGCACACCCTAACTCCCCTTTACCTACACTCTTTCCAGTCTACCATTAAAATGATTTAAGAAAAAAACCAGCCTAATATCTAAGTGCAGGAAACTCTCTGTGCCAGCCAATGCCCTTCAAGGGGAGCAGCTCAACATTAATGCTAACAGATAGTCAAATTAATTAAATATTATGAGCCTAGAAAAAGACCCCGGGTGAGCTGAGCCTCATTAGCTGTCTGGTTGGATCACACCACAGGGTGGGATGTGAGTTTGTTAAATGGCAGGCTTGAGAGGGTGCTACAATGTAACCTGTCTGATTATATTAACAACCTATCAATCCAGGTTGCAAAATGGCACATGGCCTTTTTCTCCTCCAGCCCTGGGCTTGATGTTGAGAGGAAGCAGCACTGACAGATGGGAAAATCCACAGATTTTAAGCAATAGTGGGGGATTCAGAAAACCAGAGACTTCACTGTTGGCCCTGGGTTTGGTTTCTGATTTGGTTCATATGCTATGGTTCTTGAGTATCTGAATCAAAGTGAACATTCCTGGGCTCCAAAAAAACATGAGTCCTAGAACCTTTAGCAAACCTTTGGGTTTCTCTGAGGAATAGGGTAGTGGGTCTGAAGATAAACAGATGAAATTGATGATCATTTCTATGATATGAATTAAGGAGCGCCACTAGGATAACACCCCTGTTCTCCCCACCCCACCCCCTAAAAAACAAATCTTCTCAAGGCCACCTAAATTGTCATGTCCAAAAGTATGGAAAGGACCTTAAGAGATGCTGGTAAGGATGCAGCTGTTACTGACCTGACAAATTCTTCACCACTAAATCCTCCCTTGTTCCCCATAACCAAAGCCCCAGATCACTCAGCAGTATAGCACCATATATGAGTGTACTTCATATCTAATTCTTCTTTACATCATGACTAATGTGAAAATGAATGCTTAAGTAGAGCCTATATCAGATTGCACACCATCTTGTGGAGGGGGGAGGAGAGAAAGGGGAAGAAAAAGTGAAACTCAAAATCTCATGGAAGTGGATGTTGAAAACTAAAAATTAATTAATTAATTAATTTAATGAAAATAAGAGTGCACCCAAGACAGAAAAAGAGAAATTCAGATTCAGAAAATAATCCCTGGAAACACTAGACATCCAGTCACACTACATGTCCTGTTTCACTTGACTGGCATATTCTTCTCCTTCAAAAATAGATGCCTCTGCCACAGAAGCATAATGGACCATCCTTAGACTTCAGTAAAGGGGCTCTATGTGAATCTTCTTCCATGTATTGGCTGCAAGTAGCAGCAATGCAAGAGAAAGAAGTGTCAGTGCCTTCCCACTCTCACAAATCAAATTCTTTGCCTTCTTGATTTTGCTTATATGTGGATATTGAAATTCGCGATATTGTCATTTCAAGAAATCAATTCAGTTCAACGAGCACTCAATCTCTATTTGGTGTGAAGTACTGTTATCTTTCAAAGTGTGAATAGCGCCATGAAGTTTGCTACATTAAACTATTTTCATCCATTAATACCTTTGGGTGTATCCCTTTCCCGGAATGAGCAATCTATTCACCTAGTAAGAGCTTGGGGGAGGTCCTCATATGTATTAGATTATTCATAGCAGCAATTTTTGTAATAACAAAAAAATGGAAACAAAATAGATGCCCATCAGTTGGGGGATGGCTAATAAATTATGGTACATGAATGCAATATTATTATGCTATAAGAAATGACAAATAGGATCATTACAGAGAAGCATGGAAAGGTTGACATGAACTGATACAGAATGAAGAAATCTGAGTCAAGAAAACAACACACAAAATAACTAGTTGGTGCAGTGGGTAGAGTACCAATTTGGAGGCAAAAAGAGGAGTTACAATCTGGTCATAGACAGTAGCTGCGTGACTCTGGGCAAGTCACTTAATCCTGTTTGCCTCAATTTCCTCATCTATAAAATAAGTTGGAAAAGGAAATGGCAAACCGCTCTAGTATCTTTGTCAAGAAAACCCCAAATGGGGTCATGGAGAGTTGGACACTCCTGAAAAACAACAAAAAATAATGGAAATAGAAATGTAATTAGACAACCATAAAACAATCAAAAGGGGATGTTGCAAAATTATAAAAATCAAATTTGGTTCCAAAGAAGAGATAGGAAAAGACATATTCACCCCATTCCTTTGCAGAGACAGATGTTCTAAAAGTGTTATATATTACACATATTTTCAGACTTGATGCATTAATTATGCTGTTTATTTTTATCTTTAAAAATATTATTTGTTACATGGGTTGACTCTTTGGGAGGAAGAACTAGAATGACCCTAGGTAAATTAGGGTGATAAAAAAATACACAATGTTTTTAAAGAGCTTGGGTGAGGAAGAATCAAGAGTGCTACATTTTGGGAGATGTGCCCCATAAGGGAAAGTGTTCAGAAAACTACACTTCCTGGGGAATTCAAACTCTAGCAAGATAGTACGGTGGGAGCTCAGTATAACCTGTCAAAAGATCAGTGATGGAGGGTCCTGGGCAACTGTGAGTGAGAAAAGAAGGGAAGTGGGAGCATACAAAAGGCAGACTCCCATTTCAACATTTTGATGCTGAGACATCCTGTGTTAATACTCAATTCTCAAACCGATCTGTGATTTTATCTATGTGTCTATTCCTGAAGATCATAACCCATCCACGCCTGCCCATGCTATGTAATTCTTATCTATATCTTTTCATGAGTTCCCCCAAAGGGAGGCTTTTTCTCCTACTCTTGACATTGAGAGGATCCCAGTTGAGTATGAATGGCATCTATCAGGTATCATATGCCATGTGACCAATTTGTTTCCACTTTGGATAATGCGAATGTTTGAAGACATTTTTTACTACATTTCTATAATTCACATGTTATCCACATGTGAGAGGTATTCACACCCACAAATACACTTTCTCTTTGCCTTCTAAATCAGACTCATTTTTGGATCTTTGGAACCTGAAGTTTTGCATGACTCATCATGGAATGACAACAATAGAACATTAGCAATCAGAAACTGGGCCTTTGTTTGGGTCCCAATTGCAAAAGATCTTTGCAATTTTCCAAGATAGTCCATCCTACTCTCTCCTTTTTTATAATTCTGGGTCCAACACATTGTCAATTTGTAGTAGCTGCACAAGCTGCATCTATTAATAGATGAGCTAAGTTTTCCATCTAACTGTGTTCCTGGGTGATAGGTATTCTTTATCAATTTGTTTTGTCTTCTGGTAACATTGGACTTAGTATTGTATTTATTTTCATTTGTTCTACTTCTTTAAGTACTATGTGTGCCATACTATAAGTGCATAACCTATTTGGGATTTGGCTCTTGGAAATGGGAAGTAGTGGTTTCCACTCAGTGGACTCAGGGCTGCCATTGTTTAGGGATGTTGGTTTCCTTGGACAATATTTTGTCTATTGGTGTTAGGAGTTACAGAGCTGTGACTAATTTAGAGGAAACTCACTGAAGTAGGTATAAGGGCCTACACATACCTGAAGGAAACTAAGTACAACAAAATGTGTCCTTTTAATTCTTTATGAAACCTAGATCCAGAAGAATCACCATTGTCACAAAACCTTCAGTCTGATCCCAGGGTCATTTTTCTTTGTTCACATCTTAGCTGTATAATATTGGCATTGACTCCCATTTCTAATCTGGGCACCACTTTCTGTCTCTGACTCAGTCTGTCAGTCTCTCTCTCTCTCTCTCTCTCTCTCTCTCTCTCTCTCTCTCTCTCT
>NW_027187378.1:31994166-32016589 GCF_028583685.1 Petaurus breviceps papuanus
TCTCTCTCTCTCTCTCTCTCTCTCTCTCTCTCTCTCTCTCTCTCTCTCTTTCTCTCTCTCTCTTTCTCCATCAACTCTTCACCATCACCCCCAAGATATGACCTTGACTTGCCCCTCAGCCTGGGGAGCTTCATCTTGTGTCATGGTAAATCCTCAGTCCCAGATCACAGCAAGCCCTGTCCCCTGAGATGAGTGTTCGGAGGAATAATGCAAGTGGATTTATTGATCTGCCTTATGAGGTTCCCTGAGGGGTAATTCTGCTACTGCTCCTTGGACACTGGGGTCAAAACATAAAAGGTAGCTGGGGAGAAGAAGGGGGTTTGGGAGGACAATTTGGCTGAAAATGCTGAGTAAAGGCATTCCAAAATGCCTAAAATGGTGGATGTTTCCCTCAAAAACAGGTCCCAGGAACAGTGTAGACATCATCTCTTATCTACCAGTTCCAATTATAATCAGAAATCAGAGGTTCTGTATACTCTGGGTGAGTAGAGAATACATTGGGGATATATAGAGATAGCTTGTGTCCCAATCTGGATCAAGTTCTCCTAAATTTTTTTGTTAGTTTTCTCAAGGAACAGACATAAAAGGTGGTTGGTCCAAAGTGAAGTGAGAAAGTGGATGGAATTTGTCTTGTGGTTCCCAGACTACTTATTCTATGCCCATTTACTGTCATTTACTCCTTCCTCCTGCATCTTTTTTTTTCTCCTGTCCACTTCTATAATGGCTCCTAAATCCTTGATTCACATGGAATGACCAAAGACAACTTGAAGTGAGGACCCTTCTCAGCCAGATTTGACTTTTCAATACTTATAGAAACTTTAAGCTAAAGTGGTAATGTTTTAAGAGAGGGATTTAAGGCATCAGCCAGTGTTTAGGGCTATGGGACCTTCCATAATCCCTGAAATCAGATCTATATTAGAATTTTTCCTTCTCTGTTCATATGGAAAAGGTAGCCTCTGAGATAGAATGCTAACTTGTCTGAATTTCCATGTAAGTCAGTGGAAACATACATGTATCAGAGGTGGGAAGTTCAATTGATTCTTTCAGTGGTTCCCAGAAGGTTCATTCCTTGGAAGGAGAAAAGAGACACCCTTCAGCCAGATTTTTACCAGGACTCAGGTGCTGGATACTGGTCCTCAGTGAAAGGAGAAAGGGATAAGTATTTATTACGCCTCTACCCTGTGTAAGCACCTTATAGACACTTCATTTGATCCTCACAGCAACCCTGTGGTGTAGGAAGTATTATTATCCCCATTTTAGAGTTTAGAAAAATGACTCGGAGGTTAAGTGATTTGTCCAGCTAGTGTCTGAAGTCAAATCTGAACTCAGGCCATCTTGACTCCAGGCTCTGTGTCCTATCTGTTCCATCACCTCTCAAATATTTTAAAAAATACCATTGGAATTAGGACCATCTTGTTAATAGCATTCCTCTGGTGAACACACTTCATTTACAAATATTCTAACAGCTTTGTGAACCTTGAGTTCTTTTAGTTTAGGCCACTATTTGTCTTAATAGGTCATTGTTTAGTCAGATTAAAAATGCATTGTCTGCAGGATAGATAGATAGATAGATAGATAGATAGATAGATAGATAGATAGATAGATAGATAGATAGATAAACAGATAAATAGATGACTTTGGGGACATCTTAGGTCACAAACAAGTATACAGATTTTTACAAATGCTTAGCATTAAGAACTTAGCTCCCACAACTTGTAATAGTCATAATAATCTCTATTATATTGTTATATTACATTGTATTATATTGTATTGTATCGTAACATGTTGTGTATATCATATCACATTGTATCATGGCATATCACATCATATCATTCATATCTGGGACTTTGTAATGGTAATGGGGATTTGAAGATCTTCCCTGCCCCTTGTATTGGTAAGCAAACAAGTACTTAGCACTTTGTGTGAATCCAACAGTGGGAGGAACTTGCTGATGCAACAGGAAGAGGTGGGGCAGGGAGGAGTTAATGATCATATATATAAGGAGAGGCCCAGGCTGGAGAGAGAAGAATTAAGAGCAGAATTGAGAACAGAACTTGTGGTGGCAGAATGGACAAGAGAAGAGAGAAGAACTGAGAAGAGAATTGAGAAGAACTGAGCAGAACTAATAAGAACAAAGAAGAACTGAGAAGAGAGCTCTTGTGGTGGAGAAGGAGAAAACTTGTGGTATCCCCCCCAGTCTATGTTTGTCTGTTCTGTGTTGCTGTTTGTAATACTTTCTACAGAAGCCCTGGGACCTTACTGGAAGCCCTAAAAGAGGATTTTCTGGTTATCTGTTTAGAGAAGTCCTAGAGGAGGGTTTTGGATATCCTGGGACTTTACTGATGATTTGTATTGACCTATTAGACCTTGTTTGTGGATCTTTGTTGATTTCTATGTTGGTGATTTGTGTTGACCTCTTGGACCTTGTTTGTGGGTCTGTGTTGATTTCTATACTGATGATTTGTGTTGAGTTCCCAGACCTTTTTAATGGTCTGTATTTATTTCACAGGCAGATAGTGAATTGATGATGGTACTGGCAGTGTGTGTGAATGTTATATAATTTATATGTAATAATAATAACTGTATTATATAATATATTAAATAATTTTTTAATTAAAAATAAATATATTATATATAATATAACTGTGAAGGACTTGAGGTGGACTGGACACCGTGAGCTTCAATATGGAATGGGAACTGGACAAGGAACTGGACTGAGAACTGGACAAGGAGCTGGGCAAGGAACTGGGAGTTGCCTGCCTTTGAACCCAGGTGACAGTTATGTAGATTTGGGCAGGAACTGGGACCCTGGAAGATGAACCATGGAAGTTGAGAGCCAGCCTCAAGTCAAGATTGTAAGATCTCTTCTTGGGTACCTGATTCTAACTGAGAAGATTATGATTTACTGTGACCTGGGGGGGGGGAGAACTTTGACCTTTGTATTTTGTGTCCATTAGGGAGAAAAGCCTCCTTAAGGAGAATTGAATTAAGGACTTACTGAATGATTGTACTTTGTGTCCCTTAAGGAGGCAAGCCTCCTTAACAATGATTGAATTAAGGATTTACTAAGTGATTGAGTTACTAAATGATTGTACTTTGTTTAAAATGATGGGGCCACTGGGATGAAAACTATGTGGCCATTTTAGCGATAAGTTGTTATGTCATAACATTGTGAATTTGATTTCTGTGAATGTTTTGCTTTAACTTACCGATGAATAAATAGAAAGTTCACTATACTATGTAATCAGAAACTTAAAGCTGCTTGTGCTTGGCTTTACAGACTTCCCTGGATTCATAGATATGAGGGACTTACCTGAGGTCCCACAAGCAAAAGGAAGAGAAGGTACCTATGCAGAAGAAAAATGAATAGGGCTATGCATCATGGAAGGAAGAAGATAAAATGTTTTTTGCTGTTGTTGAGTCATTTTTCAGTCATGTCCAACTCTTCATGACCCCATTTGGGATTTTCTTTGCAAAGATATTATAGTGGTTTGGCATTTTCTTTTCTAGCTCAATTCATGATAAGGAAACTGAAACTGAGTTAAGTGACTTGCCCAGGGGCATGTGTGAGGCTAGATTTGAACTCAGGAAGAAGGCCCAGCTCTCTCTCCACTGTATCATGTAGCTGCAGGTTGAGATTCAGATACTAACTTACAATAAAGCATTACTAAGAAGAGAGAACAAAGCAGCAACAATAGTTTTCTATGGGTTCTATAGGATTGTAAATAGTATCTACCTGGAATTGTTCTTTTTTTCTAGCATGTATCATTCTACTTCTCTATCTGGAATTGCAAAGATTAATTGCCTTGATACATACCTAAGTTAGACAGCGACAAAAGATCATTATAGAGAACTTGGCGATATTCAAGAAATAATGGAATTGAACTTATGAGACCCAGAAACTGCCATCTGACCTGCTTATACCCCTTTTCCATCTCTCTGAAGCAGAAATCACTTTCAAGTATAGTCTTCTCCAATTAGAGTGTGAACTCCTTGAGAATAGGGGCTGTCTCCCTTTTTTCTTCATATTTCTGATACTCAGCATAGTGTTTTGCATATAGTAAAAACTTAATAAATGCTTTCCCCCTCCCCCCCCATTCATTCAAGGAGTGACCTATTGGGCAAGGTTGTGGTAGATTGTGAAGGGGAAGAAGGGACCAGTCACTATGGCTTGTGTTATTTTGGTTTTGGTTTGAGAATTATAGACTGGTACAGTTTTTTATGAACCTACTTTTAATATTTTTTTATTCCTATATAAAGTTTGTCTCAAAAATTATCCATTCATGCAATGTGTCTTAATACTAACCAAAAGGTATAATAGCTCAGTGGTCAACCACATTTGGGCTGTTTCTTTCAAGGGAGAGAAGATGATAAGCTCTAGGAAAGTCCAGTTTCCACCTGTAATGGGACTACGCCTCTAATCCTTCCCACTGCTCTGATGACCTGACACAGATTTGATATTTAGATGTGGTGCACAGACCCATTATTGTGGCTTAGTAAGACTTTGATAAGCACTCCAGTAAGCAGCCTGCTAACAGTAGGCCCCACTAAGAACAGAGGAGCAGGCAAGGCTGAGAGAAAGAGAATTTAGGGGATGCATTTATTTTTACTTAAGCCAAGGTTTTTAGAATCCGGAAGAGTGGGCTGAGTCTGAGGTCATAAAGCTGAGTAGGAGTAAATGGAATCATAGACCATTTGAGCAGGGTTGGAGTCAGAGCCAAGATGTATCTGAGTAATGCAGAATGAGAGGTCAATGGATAGGATTCTGTGGGTATTAATTCCCTTTGATCAAACTTAGTTTCTTGGCCATCATAGCTCTCTCAGGGTCTTAAAGGGCCAGAACTTCATCAGACTCATGCCTAACATCTTCCAGGCTATATGCAAGTGATGTCAAGGTCTGATGATGTGGAACTAAAAAGAAAGAGATGAGGACATAGGAAGAGGCCACAAAGACACAGACTTTGTGTGGCTGAATATGTAAGACTTGGGTTCTGCATGAGTAAATGCTAAGAAAATTCGTCCTGGTAAGTGGGAGACAGACTAATAAAATCTGAGATTTGAATGAGTGAGGGGACTCACATCTGCTAAAGGAGGAGGGAATGTAGCCATCATTAGTCTAACACTTAACTGGCATTTTCCTTCCTTATTGATCTTCCTTGAATCTTTTACCTTGTTAGATTTCTGGTACTGACCTTTGGAAAACCTACCAGTTATTACATTTATTTTTTTATACTAAATTCTTGTTGCTTACTCTTTTGATCTCTGAAGTGGGTCATTGTGCTGCTACCATTGCCTTTCCTTCTCTGAGGCAGGTAGTCATATGTGTTAATCCCCTGCTGATATCATTTCATGCCCAAACCAAAACAAAAGCTACATTCCTTTTTTAGACAATGAAAGAACTACATGTAGCCCTCAAGACCTGCTGAGTGTGGTGGGTGAAGAACTCTACCCTCCACCAACAATTGAACCAAGTTCGATGAAGAATTAGCCTCATGCTCAGAGGAGGTATCATTCATGGCTTGTCCTGTCATTTAATTCAATTCAATAAACCTTTTTTTAAGGGTAAGATTGTCAAAATGACTTGCTTCCTCTCCTGTTTGGAAAGGAGCTCTATCAAAATAATTCAGTTCATTTGTCTACCCACAACCTACTCTTTCATACACATTATGGTTTCCAAGTCTGGTTCTGATGTGGTTTTGAGGGGTTCATTGACCCCTCAAGGACCAGAGAGCCGGGCAGGATCATCTGGAATGAATTCAAGACTCAAGCCATCTTTAAGTCAAATTGGCAAAGGTTTATTTTTACAGTATTCAGTGGGGAAAAGTTCTTAAACTTTCCTTACAGGTTAAAGTTTATATAGGAAAAACTATAGTAAAACATGTGCCAAGTATGCTAATGAGGTGATTCAGGGTGGGGATTAGTGGGTTGTTAAGGTGTGGTCAGTTCTTAAAGAAACATGCATTTTTGTATGTACTGCACAGCATTTTACCCAGAGTTCGCCAGGAAAAGCCCAAGGTAGGGCCACAGGGAGGTATAGTTTTAGATCTACTACATCACATTAATTAGTGGTCAGAGCCCACTGAGGATTGTCCAGTCTGCCAGTAATCAATGTCTTGTTTGATAAGATAGATGTAGGAAGTATACATATGCCTTAAGTCTAGGATACACATAATGAGGAGTCCAGGATGCATATAATGAGGTAGGGAGTTGTCATAGATAGTTTGATAGGCACTGAATATCTTTATGAACCAGGACAAAGCCAGTTCAAATTAATAATTTCCACAGGTGCAGTTTGTTACTATACCAAGGACAGAGGTAAGTGTTTGGTTGGGACCTACTGATGAGTAATTGCTAGGCATAGTGTCCTGGGACTGGGGATAAACTTGCCAGGGACAGTGTTTTGAGGCTAGGGAGAAATGTGATTGTGGAATTGGGGTCCAAACAAGGCACCCAAGGACCTCATCAGTTCTTCCTCACACATACATTTTGCACCAGGGTTATAGATATGGACAACTACCTGTGGTAGTTAAAGTTTATTCAGATTCATTTATAATATACCCTAGAGTAGGGGATCTTAGACTTTTTGTGTTATGGACTCCCTTTTAAGCACATAAAATAAAATGCATATAGGAAACTGATTATATTAAAATACAGTTATAATTTTTTGTAAAGTACACTGATATCAGGTGACTGCCATAGAGGCAGTCAAATAAAAATAAAAAACCTAACCATCCTTCTGACCTCCCCCACTCCCATTCCCACCAGTCAGTCAGTTAATAAACATTTATTACTACATGCCAGTTTGTGCTGAGCACTAGGGGTGCAAAGAAAGGCAAAATACCATCCCTGACCTCCAGGAACACAACAATATAATCTAATCACAGATATTCCAGGAGCTCTTATGTGTATGGGGTCTGGCGGGCTGCCTGAAACTTGTGTCTCAACCTTCCTGGAAACTAGTAGACAGGGCAATATGATCATGCTCATTTATTTATAAAGGGAGCTCTATGATCTGCCGATTAGAATTATTACCTTGGCTGCACATTCACTGTTTTTTGTGACAGGCTTTCCTCAAACCCCAACTGCCTGCATTGAACTCTTGCCTACCCTATAAATTATGCATAGGTAAATGGCCTACATATTCCAAAGTGTACCAGTCCCTGGGAGACTGGGAAAACCAAAGGTCCAAGTACTACCTACATATCCTGAGGGGGATAGAGTTCTTTCACCAAAGATCTCTCAGCAAGTCATGGTTTCAAAAATGCTCTGGAGAAGCGATTTACAGAAGGAATGAATGGAACAAGCATTTATTAAGCACCTACTATGTGCCAAGCATTGTGCTAAACACTTTACATAGCTACATTGCCTTTAGTTGAGTGAAAAGAAGACATGGTTAGTATGCTTCCATAATAAAGTGCAATGCTGGGGCGGCTAGGTGGCACAGTGAGTAGAGCACCAGCCCTGGAGTCAGGAGGGCCTGAGTTCAAATTTGGCCTCAGACACTTAACACAAAAACTAGCCATGTGACCTTAGGGAAAGTCACTTAACCCCAACTGCCCTCCAAAAATATAAAATAAAGTGCAATGCCTAGAACAAAAGGTTGAGCTGTGACCAAAGAGATTACCATGGGAGTTTGGGGCCTGGGGTTGGAAAGAGTTCAATTCAAATCCAGCCTCAGATGTTTACTAGCTATGTGATTCCAGGCAAGTCACTTAACCTCTGTCTGCCTCATTTTCATCTACTACAAAATAGGATAATGAGTAAGGAATACCAGCACTGTATGGTCAAGAAGAAGAAGAAAAATATTAAAGGATAAACATGTTGTGATCCTTGGAGACTCTGAGAGTCATTTATTGTTATTTCCTTGTGATCCTTGAGGTGTTAGTTCCTCTCCTAGAGCCCTGCTTGGGCTATTGCTCTCCACATAAAATCCTATCTGAAGAGAACGGATTTCATAAAGAAATGTTGCAGAGAAGGGGGATGGGACTAAATTCAAACCTAGCCCTGGGTTCTTAACCAGCCTTCAATATGATGTCTTAATTTCCAAGATGCACAGGGAAATGCATCCCAAGATATTTGAAGAAGCCCCTGGTTGCCTTTATAGACTCTTTCTGAAGCTTCTGTCTATGGAAAGAGTCTGATGATGTTGCACTCAAGGTTAAAGCCTTTCCCAGGCTGACCCTAGAGAACATTTTCCTCATTGCTTGCACAGGTGGTCATCTCTGCAAATGATGTGTAGCACTTGTTTTGGTGTGAAGCAATGCCTGAAGTAAAGGGCTTCTGGGAGAAAGGCAATAGGGTCACTAGGCATAAGAGAGCAGAGGAGGATTCAATGTCTCAGCCTGAGGACTACAAAGAGTGAGAATTAGACAGTCTGGGTCTTGGAGAAATGAATGAGGGGAGAGCTACTGTGGAAAGAATGATGGGTTCAAGTACCAGTTCTTCCATTTACTCTCCTCACTTTTTTCTTGGGGAAGTTCACTTCTTTGAACTTCAGTTTTTTCATCTACAAAATGAGGGGGTTGGATTAGTTGACCTCTATGGGACTTTGTAGCTCTGCCTCTATATGGGTCCTTGCCCTTATTGTGTGATATTAGAGAAGTTTGTAAGCCTCAGTTTTCTCAAATCATTTTTTATGTGGACAAAATGAAGGAATGCATATGAAATTGTAAATTTATAATATGAAAAATTCTAATGTTCATGATTGGGCCTTGTGAATCCTGTGAACTAAGAAAATAATATGCCTAGAAGGTAAACCAGGTGAAGGAGAGGATCAGTGTCTTGGACATTCATAAAATTTCCATATGGCACTAGGATGCTCAGGGTTTTGGTTGTCATTACAGACTGAAGGGTTTCTACTATCAGGATTCTGACTCTACCAGGTGTGGCTCCTTTAGGTTGTTGGAAAGTCAGGAATTGTCCTATCAGTCCACCTTTTCAATGAAATCTTGTGACCAACTCCAGCTTATCACCAGAAAATTTGTCTCAGAAGGGACCTACCCATTTGGTGACAAAAGCCTGACTTTAGTTTTGAGCATGGCTTGCTTTCCCTTTTTAATCAATCATGCTTGATTGACTTATCTTTCAAATTAGGTTTCCCCCTACAACACCATTGACTATGTTAAATGTTCTTTTGTCCCTTGATCCTGACAGCTTACCATCTTCTCTGACATCTAAGAATTCATTCCAGTTGTCTATACCATCTCTAATTAATCCATATTAGCATGTTCCCATGGATCCCATTCTTGAGCTTCTTTCTTCCTGACTTCCTTGACTTCCAAGTAGCCTAACCCTTCATAACTTTCTGCCCAAGTCAAGCTCCAACACCTGAATATCCAATTCCCATCAAGTAGTGGTCCGAGATTTCAAACACAGCTTTTATTGACAAGCAACTCTTTCTTTTAAATGTAAATTCAGCTTTACAGAGTTTAGCAAGTGGTAGCAATAAACACCAAAGCTACAATGTTATTGGGTTCAATGGGGGCTGGAGCATAACATTCACCTCTCTCTTATATTTGCTGAATCCCAGCATCTCCATCCACTGGGCAGAATTGTTCTGGATATGGATTAACTAAGAATGGGCCAATAATGAATTGATATTGAAATATTTCAAAGATCCATAGGTCTTTGAGAGACTACTGGAAAACTTGGCTCATTCTAGCAAGAACACACTAAAATATTTATGGTAATATTTTGGTGCTTTCAAAAAAGAAAATTGGAAAAAGCAGTGCCCATTCAATGGATACAAATGTAATGGAATATTGCCATGCTATGATAAGTGATGAATATGAAGAATTCAAAGAAGCATGAGAAGACATATTAACTGATAAAAAGTAATAAAACCAAGAAAACAATACAAAAAGATTAAATGTTGTACAAAAATTAAAAGACAGCTGAATTAAAATTTACAACTATCATTGTGTCCCAAAAGAGAGAGTGAAAAATGCCCCTTTTCAATTTTGCCAAAGAGATGGGGAATTCAATGATAATTATGCTGTCAGTTATGGTCACTGTGTCAGTTTTGCTTGACTGTTTTTCTCTAGAATAATTCTATTGGGATTAGCAGTATTAAAAATATCTATGGCAAAAAATAAATTTAAAATAATTACTAAAACAGTGAAAAATACAATTAATTCAGTTGGGTTGAATGAAGGCAGTAAGGAATAACCTAGCTGTCCTTAAGTAGAGAACTATGGCAAAAAAAAGCTGGGAATACCTTACAGGACCTTTGAATGACCTTATAGGTCAAGTAGGTCTGTCAATGAATCATTGGTTTTGTACAGATGCTTATGGATTCCTACCCATACTGACAATGATATACTCCAGATTTTCATATAGTTCAGTTGAATTTATACTTTTCAAGTGTGAAGAGAATTCAGCAATATGAGAACATATGTTAATTCTTGTTTTGATAATGAATAAAAATATCATCCAGGGAAAATGTCATATAATAATCTCAGGTCTAATTCATCTCTCAGGATGTAATCTTGAAGTACTTGAATGTTGTGGTTACATTATCTAAGCCAATGGTATCATGGGGAAATATCTATGGAACATACAAAATGAAATCTTCTGGTCATTTCCCTTCCTAGTTTTAGAATCATTGAACTGTAGTTGCAAGGCACCTCAAGAATCATCTAGTCTAACCCCTGACTGAGCAGAAATCCCCTCCACAATATCTTCAAAAAATGATAATCCAACTTCTTCTTGAAGCCCTTCAGCAACTGTGAACATATTATGTATCTTTTTATATTAATTCTACTCTATTTTATTTTCACTTCTTCCCCCTCCTGCACACATTGCAAAGGCATTTAGAATGCATTAGAAATATGTATAATCATGCTACAAAAATTCCCGCATCAGCCATATCTGAAGAAAATAAAAGGAAAAGAAACAAAGAAAAAGAAGGAAATGAAAACACGCTTCAGTCTATACTCTGGGTCCATCAGCTCTTTATCAGGAGATGGTTTTTCATCATAAGTCCTTTGAAACTGGTTGGTTACTTTGCTGATTGGAGTTCTTAAGTCTTTCAAAGTTGATTATTTTTACAATATTGTTGTTACTGTATTGGATAGATTGTTGAGATGGAGTCCAGAAGACAGTTCAAGTATTGCCTCAGATACTTACTAGCTAGAAAGGGGAGAAAGGGAGGAGAAAAGACAAGGAGAAAGGGGAAAAGGAGAAGAGAAGACAAGTCACTTAATCTCTGTTTGCCTCACTTTCCTCAACTCTTAAATGGAGATTATAATGACACCTACCTCACAGGGCTGTTATGAGGATCAAATGAGATATTTGTAAAAAGGGCTTGGCCCAGAGCCTGACTTCTAGTAGACACTTAATAAATGCTTCCACCCCCCCCACTTCCCCTTACGCTTCACTTTACATTAGTTCATACAAGTTGTTTCTCTGAAGCCATTTCCTCCATCATTTCTTTTTTTAAATTTATTTATTTTTAGTTTTCAACATTCATTTCCACAAGATTTTGAGTTACAATTTTTCTCTCCCCATCTTTCCCCTACCCCCCACCCCAAAATAGCAGGCCTACTGAATACCCCTTCCCCCAATCTGTTCTCTCTTATATCCTCCCCCTTCACCCCCCTTTCTATACCCCAGTACCTGTATATCTTATTTCCCAGTTGCATGTAAAACAAAACAAAACAAAACAAAACAATTTTTAAGCATTTGTTTTTAAAACTTTGAGTTCCAGATTTTTCCCCTTCTTCCCTCCTCACCAACCCCCACTGGAAAGATAAGCAATTCAATATAGATTGTCCATTAGTTACCCAAATCATTTCCATAGTAGTTACATTGTGAAAGACTAACTATATTTCTCTCCATCCTATCCTGCCCCCTACTTATTCTATTTTCTCCTTTGACCTTATCCCTTTTCAAAAATGTTTGCTTCATAGGGGCAGCCAGGTGGCTCAGTGAGTAAGAGCACCGGCTCCAGTGTCGGAATGACCTGGATCAAATCTGGGCTCAGATACTCAACACCACACCCAGAAATAACTGGCCATGTAACCTTGAGCAAGTTACTTAACTCTGATTGCTTTAAAAAAAAATGTTTGCTTCTAACTACCCTCTCCCCCAATCTGCCGTCCCTTCTATCCTCCCCCCTCTTATCCCCTACCCCCTATTTTCCTATAGGGTAAGAAACCCAGTTGAGTGAGTATGTTATTCCCTCCTTAGGCCAAATTCAATGAGAATCAGTTTGTCCCATTCCCTTTCACCTTCCTACTCTTCCCCTCCATTGTAACAGTTTTCTCTTGCCTCTTTTATATGAGATAATTTGCCCTAATCTATCTCTCCCTTTCTCCTTCTCCAAGTGAATTCCTCTCTCGTCTCTTAGTTTTATTTGTTAGATATCATCCTTTCATAGTCAACTCATTCTGTGCCCTCTGCCTATGTATACATGAACATACAAATGCCCACAATCACACATATATATATATATATACACATACATCCTCCTAAACATACATATATATGTATGTATACATATATATTCCCTTCAGGTATCTTTAGAGTTACAATTATCGTTTTTCCATTTAGGAATGCAAATCGCTCAACTTTAATAAGTTCCTTATGATTTCTTTTTCCTGTTTACCTTCTCATACTTTCCTTGCTTCTTGAATTTGAAAGTCAAATTTTCTGTTCAGCTCAGGTTTTTTCATCAAGAATGCTTGAAAGTCATCTATTTCATTGAATGACCATATTTTTCCCTGTAGCATTATACTCAGTTTTGCTGGGTAGGTGATTCTTGGTTTTAGTCCTAGCTCCTTTGACCTCTGGAATGTCATATTCCAAGCCCTCAGATCCCTTAATGGAGAAGATGCTAGGTCTTGAGTTATCCTGATTGTGTTTCCATGATACTCAAATTGTTTCTTCCTGACTGCTTGCAGTATTTTCTCCTTAACCTGGGAACTCTGGAATTCAGCTATAATATTCCTAGGACTTTTCTTTTTGGGGTCTTTTCAAGAGGCAATTGGTGAATTCTTTCAATTTCTCTTTTGCCCTCTGGTTCTAGAATATCAGGGCAATTTAGCTTCATAATTTCTTGAAAGATGGCATCTCGATTCTTTTTTTGATCATACCTCTCAGGTAGACCAATGATTTTTAAATTATCTCTCCTGGATCTATTTTCCAGGTCAGCGGTTTTTCCAATGAGATTTTTCACATTGCCTTCTATTTTTTTTTCATTTGTTTTGATCTGTTTTAAAGTATCTTGATTCTCATAAAGTCATTAGTTCCCAATTGCTCCGGTCTAATTTTGAAGGAGTTATTCTCTTCAGTGACTTTTTGAAATTCCTTTTCTATCTGGCAAATTAAGCTTTTTAAAGCATTCTTCTCCTCATTGGCTTTTTGGTCCTCTTTTGCCATTTGAGTTACTCTTTTTTTCAAGGTGTTATTTTCTTCAGTATTTTGGGGGGTCTCCTTTAGCAGGCTATTGACTCACTTTTCATGATTTTCTTGCATCATTCTCATTTCGCTTCACAATTTTTCCTCCACTTCTCTTACTTGATTTTCAAAATCCTTCTTGAGCTTCTCCATGGCCCGTAACTAGTTTATATTTTTCTTGGAGGCTTTTGATGGAGGAGTTCTGACTTTAATGTCTTCCTTCTACTCCATGCCTTGATCCTTTTTGTCCCTCCAAAAAGGATTTTATCCTCTGTTTGTGCTTCCGTTGCTTGCTCATATTGGCAGCCAATTACTTGACTTTTGAACTCTTTGCCAGGGTAGAGCTCTGTTTCTAAAATGGAGAGAGCTATGTCCCAAATTGCTTGGGTTTTTTGCAGCTGCCAGTGCTATCAGATGGGTGCCCTCTCTACAGCCCCCACATGCTCTGGATCATTGATTATACCCCAGAACCACCACCCAAGACTGCAATCTGGATCTAGGAAGGTCAAAGCAAGAGAAAGTACCCTCTGAATTGTTGCTTGGTCCCCCTAGAATCTGCAAGCCAGGAGCTCTGCAAGCAGCCATGTAGCAGCAGCTGCAGCCACCACACCTCCTCCACTGCTCACTTCAGGGGTAGCAGCCAGACTACACTCCCCCTGTTGAACAAAGTTCCACAATGACCTTTTATTTTGTCTTTGACATTTGTGGATTGAGAAGTCTGGAAACCACTACAGCTGCTGGTGATCGACTCTCCCAAAGTCCACTCCAGCCATGGCTGGTCAGAGCTACCCTGGGGCTAAAACCTTGGCTCAGCTCATTCTGGGCTGGGCTTGGCTACCAGCATGCTGTAATGGACCCTTCCTGCCAGCCTGCTGGCCTTCCTTCAGTGGGAGATTTGTTTCTCTCTGTCACTTTGTGGGTTCTGTAGCTCTAAAGTTTGTTTAGAGTCATTTTTTTATATGTATTGGAGGAGGTGGAAGCTGGAGCTGCTTGGAAGTCCTGTTTCTACTCTGCCATCTTGGCTCTGTCACCCCTCCAACAATTCTTACAGAAGTATAGTATTCTATCACATTCCATATACCATATACTTGTTTATTCATTCTGTAATTAATAGACATCCCCTCAGTTTCCAATTCTTTGCTACCACAAAATAAGCTGTTACAAATGTATTTGTACATATTGGTCCTTTCCCTTTTTCTTTGATCTCTTTAGTATACAGACCTAGTAGCAGTATTACTGGTTCAAAGAGTAAGCACAGTTTAATAGTTTTGGGGGCATAGTTTCTTTTTCTTTTTAGTCTTTATTAATTTGTTTACTCTTAGTTTACAAAATTCATTACCACAATTCCTTGAGTTTCAAATTTTCTCTCCTTCCCCCCCTCCTCTCCCACGGCATCATACAATAAAGTATAGTATCTGAAAATACTTTCACATTAGGCATTAGTCAGTTATAAAGGATTGTAACAGATGGAATGAAGAATGGGAAATAGGAAACAAAACCAAACAACAAAATGAAAAAGGGCAGGTAGTTTGCAAAACACTTATTTTATTTTATTTTCCCTTTTGGAGAGCTATTGGGGTTAATTAACTTTCCCAAGGTTTTTTGTGGGGGTGTTAAGTGTATGAGGCCAGAACCGAACTCAGGTCCTCCTGACTCCAGGCCCAGTGCTTTACTGACTGTGCCACCTAGCTGCCCCTGGGGCCATAGTTTCAAATTGTTTCCAGAACTCCAACAATAGTGCATCAAAGTACTTCTTTTCTCAAACCCCCTCTAATGTTTTT
The DNA here is from genome assembly GCF_028583685.1 of Petaurus breviceps papuanus. NCBI lineage: Eukaryota > Metazoa > Chordata > Mammalia > Diprotodontia > Petauridae > Petaurus > Petaurus breviceps. Next base: position 32,009,346 of record NW_027187378.1, read on the forward strand.
CATTTCCTTTTTTCCCAATTTAGCCAATCTGATGGGTGTGAGGTGGTACCTCAGATTTGTTTAATTGAATTCCTCTAATAATTTCGGATTTAGAGCATTTTTTTCATGTGGCTATTGATAGCTTGGATTTTATTTTTTCCCACCAAAAACTGCCTATTCGCATTTTTGGCCATTTATCAATTGAGGAATGGTTCTTGTTTTTAATAAATTTGGTTCAGTTCCCTATATATCTTAGAAATTAGACTTCTATCAAAGAAATTTGCAGAGACCCCCCCCAATTTCCTTTTCTTCTAATTTTAGCTGCATTGGTTTTGTTTGTGCAAAACCTTTTTAATTATATGTAATCAAAACTGTCCATTTAACTTTTGTGAAATTCTTTGTTTCTTGTGTGTTTGTGAACTCTTATCCTGTCCATAGATCTGATAATTTCTTCCATACTCCTCTAATTTGCTTATGATGTAACCCTTAATGTCTAAATCATATACCCATTTGGAGCTTATCATGGAATAATCTGTAAAAGGTTGGTCGATACCCTAATTTCTATCAGACTTTTTTCTAGTTTTCCCAGTAGTTTTTGTTAAATTTTGTCTCATTACCTATCAATGCAACTTATGCCATTTGTAGGCATTAAAATATATTTAAATTCACATATTATTACATTGTTTAGATTGCCTCCCCTAACCCTTAATCTTTCCCTCTCCTCTCCCAGACAGTCATCCATCACAGCAAAGAATTTTTTTTAATGGTAAGAAGAAAAAAATAGCAAAAACAATCAATACATAGCACAAATCTAATGTATGCAAAATTCTGCACCTTTAGAACCTCCATTTCTGGATTTTTCCTTTCACTCAGTTAAAATTTGCTTCTTTCTTAGTTCTGCCTCTCAGGCCAACTAGAGCAAGTCTAATCTCTTTTCTACATGACAGCCTCTTCAGAGACTTGAAGATAGGTATCATGTCCACTCCATGTTGTCTCTTGTCTGAGACATACAAAATATTGTTAGGGACAATCTTAGCCATAGTGGATGATTTATTTTTTTCTCTCTCCCCACTCAGTACCTTTTCTACAAAGAATAATTCCTCATATACCATAACTGACAATAGCTGTCCCATTAAATTGGAAATCAGAAAGAGAGGGAAATTACTTCCAATGAGTATGGTGCTAAAGGACATAATAATTCCATTTTCTTTTTCTTCATGTAACAACATCATCCTCTGGCTCTGGAGTTGGTAAGCTACTTTCTAGGAACAGTGTGGAGTGTTTTGGGAAATCAATTATATATTTAAGAAATCATGTCTTTTGTCCCCATTCAGTGCATTTTTTCCTCCTTAGCCAATCAAAGAACAAAAATCAAATAATGAGTTATTTAATTAACACTGAATAGCATAGTAACACATAGGAAAGTGTTAAGGCAACAAAATCCTCCTCATTGGCCCACATCTCCAAATGAATATTGTCTCCTGTACCCTCCAAGATGATGAATAAGGAAATAACCATTTGTTTGGGACAATTCATGCGAAAAGTGGACAAAGCATGGATTTCAGAGATAGCATAGAGGGCTCTCTAATTCCTTAGCTCTGAATCCATCTTTGCTTTGACTCTAACTCTGGGATGTTTGTTATCTTCACCTCCTGGGATCCCATCTACCATAGCTCCTAGAACCAAAACCTGGTCACCAGCACTGCCTGCTCAGTCAGCCTTGCCCCATGACTTCAGAATGTTCTGGGTTGGCTTTCCATCCACAGAAGCTCAGAAACATCCCAGTACTACTCAAACACTGTGACCTGTCTGCTTCAGTATGTGAGTATATTCATCTGCAACATCAAGGAGTTAACACAACACCTTAGTATCTATACAAGATTGTATGATTGCTGGTGATAAAGGAAATAAAATTTCAGCTTAACCACTGGATTACCAAGTTTATAAAGTTGAGAGAACTTCAGAGGAAGTACCTTATGGGTTTTTTCAAAGGACATCAGTAGTTCTTGGGTCAAATAGACCACTGAATATGAGACCAAAGAGCATCTGTTTCTCATTACTACTGTATTTTCACTAGATATGGTTTCCAACTTGATTCATCAGGTTCAGGAAGTAAAACTTGTCATGGTTAGTGGGGCAGTGAAACATAAAGTGGAATTTTCATCTCATAGGCAGGTTGAGTGGGGTCCCCATATAATAAGACTGATCAATCAATCAACAAATCTTTATTAAACACCTATTATGCACTAAACACTTGGGATAAAAAGATAAAACATGAATAGTTCCTACTCTGGAGGAATTTACATTCTATGGGGATTAAATCTATGCAGAGTAAATAGAAGAAAACCTTAGAAACCATGGGGATCAGAAAAATCTCAGCATCAGGAAACTTTGCTACTTGGGAGGACAATTCTATTGCTGTACCCATTCTGCCCACAGTAAACTCAGAAACTGAATTTTAGCCAGTATTCTATTTCGACCCAAAGAAGTCAGACGTGGTCTCATGTCTTACCCCTCTTCAACTCATTCTTCATGCCAGAAGTCCCCAAACTTTTTTTGATCATCCACACCATTGGTAAAAATAAACAAATAAATAAAATAAAATAAATTGAGCACACTCCCTAATAGAAAATATGGACATACTTATACATAAATTACATGGGCAACTCCTCCCTTACATCCACAAGCGCTACTGTACCTACCTATTATGTAAATTATATGACACACAAAAGATTAATAGATATTTAAAAAGAATGAGATAAAAATCAAAGAAGTAATATTTTGGAATATTTTATTTTATTTATTAATGATACAAAATCCATTTTACTCTCACTGCAAAATGTTATTAATTATATGTAGTCAATTACATTAGTCATTGGAAATATTATTAATGGCATTACTATATATTTTTATAATGTTAATAACATTATTAATAATTGTAATTACAGTGAACAAAGTGATTAAATATGCTTCATTGCTTTTTAAAAAAATCTTTAACACTTTTTTTTGTTATAGTGATATGAAGATCCACTGTAAGTTCAGTTTATTTTGACTTGCTTTGAACAGTTGTCATGGATGAAGCTTTCCCACAAAGACTGATATATGCAAAAGGAAGAATCATGCATGGATGGCTGAATTTATTGGATAATCCCATTTACCAATTATATGCAACTATTTTTGTTAAAATTTGGATAGTAACTACCTAGCTTCCTTCATGTCAAGCAATTGCCCTTGCTAATGAACCAGGTAGGTCATATGTTTATACTTTTAACAAATGGACTCAAAACTTCTTTGTTTGCAAGATTTTAAACAGGTCAGAAAAGCCTGTTGACAAATTTTTAAGTGTATAAATATGAGTTGTTCGTTTTTTTTATATTTATAAGAGACATGCTTACACAGTTTTCAAAAACAAAAGCTTAGTTTTAAGATGTCTTGCTAATTGTAACAGTTTCCTTTCTTTTCTAGCTAGTATCTCAAGTTATAACAAGGAAGGGGGAAGTGAATAAGCATTTATATAGCGCCTTCTATTTTCCTGGTACTGTGCTAAGTACTTTTTGCAAATATTATGTCTTTTAAGATAATATGAAGTAGATTTAGCTGAGATCCCAATTCATACAACAGGCCTGTTTTTATTCCCCATTTACCAGTGCCTACCTTCCTTCCTTCCTTCTTTCCTCCCTCCCTTCCTCCTTCTCTCTCTCCTTTTTATCCCTTTCTTTCTACCGTCCTTCCCTTTCTTCCATCCTTTTTTCCCCTCTTTTCTCTTTCCCTCCTTTCCTTTCTCTTCCATTTCCCTCTCTGTCTCTCTCTGTCTCTCTCCCTTCCTTCCTTCCTTCCTTCCTTCCTTCCTTCCTTCCTTCCTTCCTTCCTTTCTTTTCTCCTTCCTTTGTTTGTTTTGGGCACTGAACTCAAAACTGGTGATACAAAAAAGGATAAAAAGAGAGTTCCTTCTCTCAAGAAGCTCATATTCTAATGGTGAAACAACATCCAAACAATTATGTGCATGTGAGAGATTGACAGAAGATGGGAGTTAATAGCAGTGGGAGGCTTTATATGTTCAAGGAACAGGTAACAGTGAGATAGATACTTGTTCAACAGTCATATGGTAAACTGAAGCCAACCAACCATAAGCAAGGCCGTATGGAAGCACCATTTCAAATAATGTCATTGAGTTTACTAGTAACCTACAGTGACAAACCAACCATCCTGACACAGAATAACCATCCATGAGGCCTCTCAGTGCACTTTGAGGCCCAGAGGTAGAATATCACATGGTATCAGATAGTCCAAAGAGCAACAACAGTGTCTAGACACAAATGATATTTAGTTAGAGAACCTGAGTTTGAGTCCCTGCCATTTAAGAAGTTAGGATCACGGACTTAGAGCTGTAGGAAATCTTAGAGGCGATCAAGATCAACCTTCTTATTTTTCAGATGAAGAAACTGAAGTATAGAGTAATTAAATGAGTTCCTAAGAGGTGGCGTTCTTTAAAGGTCAGGCAGAGTCATTGATCAATATTAGTTAAGGAAAACAGATGATAAAATACACTTTCCTACTTCCAGTGTGTGTTGGAGGGTGAGGTAAGGGCAGAGAGGGAGATGATTTCAAAATGTTGTATTTTCTCTCTAATGAAATTGATTTGTTGCTTGATTTTGCTTAATGTTGTAAGGAACAGGCAGCAAGGTCTAGAGCTTGACTGCATTGGGGGGGAGGGGGCTTTGTGGGTACCCCTGAGGAATCAGGGGTGATTCCCTAAGGACATAATCTCTACCTCCCACTGATGTTTTCCCCCTCAATATTATCAGTTGGGAATCAATTTAGTTAGCCAGCCTTATGTAGCTTTTATTAGTTTTGATTGATAAATAGATAGATATTTTTAGTTTTTAACATTCACTTTTATATGATTTTGAGCTTTAAATTTTCTCCATATCCTTCCCTTCTACCCTCCCCAAGATGGTATGTAATCTGATATAGGCCATACACATATAATCATATTAAACATATTTCCATATTAATCATATTGTAGAGAAGAATTAGAACCAAAGGGAAAAACCAGGAGGAAGAAAAAAACACAAAAACAAAAAATAGTCTGCTTTGATCTGCACTCAGACTCCATAGCTCTTTCTCTGAATGTGGATAGCGTTTTCCATCATGAGTCTTTTGGAATTGTCTTAGATCATCGCATTACTCAGAAGGGCTAAGTCTATCAAAGTTGGTCACTGCACAATGTGGCTGTTATTGTGTACTATGTTCTCTTGGTTCTGCTCACTTCACTCAGCATCAGTTCATTTAAGTCTTTCTGGGTTTTTCTGAAGTCTACCTACTCATCATTTCTTATGGAACAACAGTATTCCATTACATTCGTATACCACAGCTTGTTTAGCCATTACCCAATTGATGGGCATCCCCTCAATTTCCAATTCTTTGCCACCAGAAAAAGAACTGCCATAAATATTTTTGTTCTTGTGTGTCCTTTCCCTCTTTTATGATATTTTTGGGATATAGACATAGAAGTGGTATTGCTGGATCAAAGGGAATGCACTTTTTTATAGCCCTTTGGGTATAGTTACCAATTGCTCTCCAGAATGGTTGGATCAATTCACAACTCCACCAACAATGCATTAGTATTCCAATTTCCCCACATCTCCAACATTTATCATTTTCCTGTTTTGTTATATTAGCCAATCTGATAAGTGTGAGGTGGTACTTCAGAGTTGTTGTAATTTGTATTTCTTTAATCAATAGTGATTTAGAGCATTTTTTCATATGACCATACGTAGCTTTAATTTTTTCATCTGAAAACTGCCTTTTCATGTGCTTTGACCATTTATTAATTGTGGAATGACTTGTATTTTAAGTACCTTTTAGAAAGGAGTATTTACTAAGATGATACCAGAAGAAGAGTTGGTATAAAATACATACCCTACACCCTCACCTCTGACAAGTAGGGGGAAAAGCCTGTGATGCTCTACCAGAAGTACATACAGAGTTCAGGAGAAAATGGGCTCAAACTTAGAATATGCATGTGGCAAAAGAGTATCTCACAAGTCCTGGTAAATGGATGTCCTTTTCTCCTGTAGGTGGATGTTCAAGAAAATCTCCTTAAGCTTGGAAAATCCACATCCATCTCTGTCCTTAGCTCCCTATGCAGACACTGTTGTCACCTGATTTAAGGATGCAACTGGGACCTGATGGGAAGATACAAAGTTCAAGGTCATCTGTACTTTGTGAAATTTGCAAGGTCCTCTAATGTTCAAATGGAGATATACATAAATGTGCAGGGTGTGGTGGGAAGAAACATGGCCAAAGTTAAGACTGAGGCTTTTTCTTTCACACCAAGGGGTTCCTTAGATATGTGCTGGAAAGCCATAGTTACTCCAATCACACAAATCAGTATCTTTTAAACTGCTTTGATTATTTATAGAGGATCCTTGGGTCACAGCCAAGTTTCCTCATCCTATCAGAACATAATTCCATAATTGCTACTTTATTCCAATTTGAAGGACTTTTCCCACTTAATCTAAGACCCATAATTGAAATTGATTGATTTTATTACTTACTTTAAGTGAAGTAAATCCATCACCTCATACTTGCCTGTTAATCAAGACATATCAAATAAATACAGAATAGATTTGAGGTAGCAATTCTCAGGACAGGAAAAGGTCTCCTGGAGGATGTTGAGTTGGATCTGCATTTTAAAGGATGCCAGAGATTCTAAGAGTTGGAAGTGAGGAGAGAGAGTATTTCAGGGATAGGGGACAAGGGTAAAAATCAGAGAAGGGAAAGCAAGTATTATGTGTGACTAGCAGCAAGTAGGTCAGCACAGCTGGATATAGCAGAATGTCTGCTGTTACATCAAGTGTTAAAAGACTTAGAAAGATAGGAAAGGACCATATAATGAAGAGTTTTAAATGTCAAACACAGAATTTATATTTGATCCCAGAGGTAATAGGGAGCCACTAGAATGGGTTGACATAGTCAGACATATACTTTAGGAACACCATTTCACCATCAGTGTATAGAATGGATTGAAGCATGGAGGGACTTGAGACTTCTGAATTTAGTCCAGGTGAGAGAAAGGAAGGAAGGCAGGAAAGCAGAAAGGAAAGAAGGAAGGAAGGGAGGAAGGGAAGCAGGGAGGGAGGAGGGGAGGGAGGGAGGAAGGGAGGAAGGAAGGAAGGAAAGAAAAGGAAGGAAGGAAGGGAAGGGAAGGGAGGGAGAAAAGGAGTGAGGAAGGAAGGAAGGGAAGGGAGGGAGAAAAGGAG
>NW_027187378.1:32016989-32019568 GCF_028583685.1 Petaurus breviceps papuanus
GAAGGAAGGAAGGAGGGGAGGGAGGGAGGGAGGAAGGAAGGAAGGGAAGGGAGGGAGAAAAGGAGGGAGGAAGGAAGGGAGGAAGGAAAGGAGGAAGGAAGGAAGGAAGGAAGGAAGGAAGGAAGGAAGGAAGGGAGGGAGGGAGAAAAGGAGGGAGGAAGGAAGGGAGGGAGGAAGAAAGGAAGGAAAGAAAGAAGGAAGGAAAAGGAAGGAAGAAGGAAGAAAGGAAAGAGGGGAGAAAGGAGAGAAGGAGGGAGGGAGGAAGGAGGGAAAGAAGGAAGGAAGGCAAGCAGAAAATATTTAAGCACCTACTACATGCCAGGCATTTTGCCATTTTTTTTTTCAATGACATTTGAACCTCACAACAATCCTGTTAGATAAATGCTATTTACAATCCCCATTTAACAGTTGAGGAACCTGAGGCAAACAGAGGTTAAGTGACTTGTCCAGGGTCACAAAACTAGGAAGTGACTGAGGTTAGATTTGAACTCAGGTCTTCCTGACTCCAGACCTAGTACTCTATCCACTGAACCACCTAGCTGCTGCTAAGGGCCTGATGAGGGTTGATAAGGGTTATAATTATGAGAGTAGAGAGAAAGGCCCATATTGAAAGATTTTATAAAGAAATTACAAAATTTGGCAACTAATTGGATTTCTGATGTGAGTGAAAGATAGGAGTCAAATAAAAGACATCAATAAAACATTTAAAGAGAGGAAGACGGATTCTTACACATCCATAGTAATTTAGGTTCAAGTCAGCTTAAAGGCAGAGAGATAGATTAAGTGATCTTTCAGGGCCCTCTCTAGGGTTTTAATTCTCAAAAATTGATGGATACAGCAGAATTAGACAGTTTTGGAAAAAAAGAAAAGAATGTCTTCCACCCTCAAATGTGGGTATTTAAACATATCCTGTCTGGAAGACAGGGCCAATCAAAATAGACATTTGGCTTTTGTGAATCCTGAAGTTTTAAAGAGAGAACAATGCTATAAGATACATCTTGGGGCCAAAGAAAGAGCCTCTGGGAGACAGCAGGCTGTGGGGATCAGGAATGAGCAGTGAAAGCTGGCATTTGCCTAGTTAGTACAGATCCTTGTGTGTTCTGACCAAGACTATTGTCATATTCTTTTAATTGGTTTTCCTGCTTCCCCTAGTCTCCCCAAACTACCAATTCATTCCACCACAGCCTGAATCATCCAATACATCCTTGTGATCAGATCCCTTATCTACTTTAAAAAGAACGAAAACAATCTTCTGTGGCTCCCTATTTCATACCAAAGTATGCACTCCTGACCCACTAGACTGTGAGCTCATGGAGAACAGGACTTTTTTTTGTCTTTGTATTTCTGTTGCTTAGCACTGTGCCTGGCCCATGAGCAGACCTTTAATGAATGTTAGTTCACTAACTAGCTGACTGATGCTGGCATTCAAGACCTTCTAACCTACTTGTCAAGTCTAACACCCAATTACTCTGATTCATGCTTTATAGGTTACAATCAGACTACTCTACTTATATTACTCTCTAGTTTCTGTTCTTATTCCACCTTCTCCTGTCTCCATATCTTTGCTCACAGCCCTCATATTAAGATAGGGAAGGGCAGCTTGGTGGCACAGAGGATGGAACACTGGCCCTGGAGTCACAAGGATCTGAGTAAAAATTTGGCCTATGACATTCACTAGCTGTGTGACCCTGGGCAAGTCATTTAACCCCAACTGCCTCAAAAAAAAATAAGACGGGAGATTTACTCCTTTTCTTCTACTCTCCATCTATTTGAGTAGAGTTGAGCTACTTGGCTGAGAGTGACTACTGCTGCTGTGAAGAATATGACATTTTCTAGGACTCTAGGTGGTATAGTGGATAGAGTGCTGTGTGTGGAGTCAGGAAGACCTGAATTCAAATCCAGCCTTCAACAGTTACTATTTGACCTTGGACAAGTGATTTAACCTCAATTTTCCCAATTGTACAATGTGGATAATAATACCATACCTCCAAGGGTTATCATGAGGATCAAATGATAGTAAAGCACTTAGCACAAAGCCTTATATGTAGTAGGTGCTATACAAATGCTAGTTGTTGTCAGTCATTCAGTCGGTAAGCAACTATTAAGTGCCTTCTTTGTACCAGGCACTGTAAGAAGTACTGGAGACACAAAGAAGGGCAAAAGACAGTCCCTGCCCTCATGGAGCTCACAATGTAATGGGGTAGACAACATGCAAACAGCTATGTACACACAAGCTGCATTTGGGAAAATAGTAAATAATCAACAAAGGGAAGGCACTAGGCACTAAAAAGAATTGTGAAAAGCTTTCTATACAAGGTAGGATTTTAGCTGAGACCTGAAAGAATCCAGAGAAGCTAGGAAGCAGAGATGAGGAGGGAGAGCATTCCAGGTGTGGGGGCCAGCTAATGACAATGGGGTATGGGGACCAGTCAGTGACAATGGAAAATGGGGACCAACCAGTGACAATGGGGGTCAGCCAGTGAAAATGGTGGCTAGGGGTCAGTCAGTGACCATGAAGGATGGGGGTCAGTTAGTGACAATGGTGGATGGGGGCCAGCCAGTGACAATGGTGGATGGGG
>NW_027187378.1:32019578-32023510 GCF_028583685.1 Petaurus breviceps papuanus
AGTGACAATGGTGGATGGGGGCCAGCCAGTGACAATGGTGGATGGGGGTCAGCCAGTGACAATAGGGGCCAGCCAGTGACAATGGTGGATGGGGACCAGCCAGGAACCATGAAAGATGGGGTCAGCCAGTGACAATTATAGAGTCTCAGCAACTGAACTAAAGCTCTTTTCTTGATAACAATATTCTGCTCCCTTTATACTCATCTATGTCAGTCTCATCCCTCCCATGTTCCTGTTCCATTCATCCCTACCCTTCCAGTATACATATACATATACATATGCATATACATATACATACACACACACACATATATATATTTCTTTACTTATACATGTACATATCCATTCCTCCTCCTTTTCCCCTCCATAGAATGCAATTTCTCTAAAGGCAGGGTTTATTTTACTTTCTCTTTGTAGTCTCAATTCCAGGCATATAGCACATGCTTAATAAATGTTGGTTTTAGGGGCAGCTAGGTGGTACAGTGAATAGAGCACCAGTCTTAGAATCAAGAGGACCTGAGTTCAAATCCAGCCTCAGACACTTGTGACACATTTACTAGCTGTGTGACTTTGAGCAAGTCACTTAACCCCAATTGCCATCCAAAAAAGCAAAATAAATAAATAATTGTTGGTTTTAAATGAAAATGAAATGGGAGTCTTATATTTCCATCAAGATCCAATCCTAGTGCTACCTTCTCCCTGAACCCTCCCCTCCCCCAATTCCCTTAGCTGAAAGTAATATTTTCATCTTCAAATCTCCCATAGGACTTCACTTACCCCTTCTTTAGCCCCTATCACATTCTACCTTCTATCATACTTATTTGGGTAGAGATTGTATTAGATTATAAGCCAAGCTTCAGGGTGGGTTTGATGCCATTTTTCATCTTTGTATCCCCAGCACTGGTACCTTACACATAGTTAGTATTAAAGAATGTTTGTTGAATAGAATTTAATGAAGTTGAGAATTTAGGGTTATTTGATTCAGGAAGAGGAGATGGGTCCCAGGCACTACAATGGTTGGTGGCAGCATCTACAGTAAGAAAGATAATCCTGAGAACAAACAAGACACAGCAAGGAAGGAGAGTCCCAGGATTTGACATGGACACTGACCTTTGAAGCCCAACAGAGAGCCATGCTTAAAGAGGATTTTGTAAAGACTCTGCAAAGGGATGTCAAGTAATGGGGAGCTAGGAGCTTAACTCTCTGGTCAGACAAGCTTCCTAAACCCAAGTCATTCCTCCTTAGGATCTCTGTATGGATGGAACATGGAGAGTGAGTCTCTGCTTTGGAGAGATGCCATTTCTTCTTGCTACCCCACTTTAGCAAATACTTTCTAAAAGCTGAGTCTGCATGTGTGATAATTAATGGGTAGGGCTCTGTGATAGTAATGGCAATTAAAGATTCCCCTGTATTGGCTTGGTTTTCAAATTGATTGTGTTAAAACCCAGAGCTTGTTAATCCCACCTGTGGGATGGGCTTGTTGATGTGAAAAGAAAGTCCTGAATTGGGAGGAGCTGGTGACGCAGATTTGGAGAGACAGGAGAGAGGCGGAAGATCTTTTTTTTTGGTAGCAGCACTTCGTGGAGAGACTAAGAGAATTGCTGGTGGCCGCTTTGAATTGCCCTGGACTTTTGAGACCTGCCCCCCTGAGCTGCCAAGGACTGAGGAGACATGGCTGTTTTGCTGGTACTTTGTCTGTCTGTTTTGATGTTATTTTGCCAGATTTGTCCACTGGTGAAAGACTGTCCTTTTGTTGAAGAAGTCCTGGAACCTGGCTGTTCGCTAAGAAGGCCTGCGACTATCCTGCAGACAGAGAGTGAATACTGTCCACTGGTGAGGGACAGTACTGTTGTTGCAGGGGTCTGGAGACTGTCCTGCAGACAGAGTGAATACTGTCCACTGGTGAGGGACAGTACTGTTGTTGCAGGGGTCTGGGAGCCTTTCTGTTGGTTCAGAAGCCCTGAAGAAGGATTTTCTTGTTGTATGTTTACAGAAATCCTGGGAGAGGGCTTTGCTAATGTGTTCAGGGGTTCTAGGGCTGTTCTACAGACAGAGGATAAATTCATGAAGGGACTGGCAATGTATCTTATGGCCTTGCTAAGCCTTGTCTCTCCAGGAACTAAGATTGCTGAGAACTTGCCTCGTGTCAAGATGAAGAAAAGACCTCCATTTGGGTATTAAGTGCTGTGTTTAAACTTGATGTAACTCTGGGGTAGATTCAATTGTGATCCAGGGGTGGGGAACTTTTGACCTTTTTGTGTTCTATGGTTGAGCAAATGAATGTATTTTACTTATGTTTGGAAACTAATCTCCATTTGAGAAGAGGGGCTTTGTGGTGGACTTAATTAAGGTATAGCCTAGGGGTGGAGAAGTATTTAGACCAGGAACTTTGTAATTGATTGAATGATTGGAAGGTCCTGGGGTGGGGTAGTACTTGGAGATTATTTAATCACGCTTAGTAAATGCTGTATTTTGAATGATGTCATGTTTTGATCTTCTCTGTTCTTGGTTTGTCACTGAATAAAATAGAGAGCACCTATGCAGGTATTTTGAACCTGGGAAGTTGCCTTTGCTTGGTATTACATTACAGGCTCATGAATGATAGTATAAGAAGCCTAGACCTTCAGGTCATTCCCCCAAACCCTGAGGTGAGTACTAGTCAACTAAGCCACTGTGAACCCCAGTCTTCCAGCATGAGTTCAGGTTGGGGAAGTGGCAGTGGAGCATGGGCTACATATGAAAACTCTATTATATTTATATTCTAATTAGGTCCTTGAGCCTGATTTATTATTCTACCAGCTCCTGCCTTCCTGATATTCTTTCTCTTTTATAGCTAGTAAATCTCCTGTTTCCCTAATCCCAGTTATGTAAAAACCACTTTATAAGATACTTTCTGAGTATCCCTACACAGTTTAGTCTTCCTTCTCCCCAGCCCTTATCCTACACTGACCTCCAGGCCCTCTAGAACTCTCCTTCCTCCTTTATCTTTTCTTATCACCTTCTACTTCCTGAAACAAACCTAAAAGTTTGCCAAAGTTGCTACCCTCTCTAGCAGTGTTCTCCAGACTCACAGGAATAGAAGGAGACAGCCTACTGCCAATTACATAACCATGATCTACCAAGTCACTCAGCAGCCTCCCATCCTTTCTAGTTCATGCTCTCCAAGTGTATTTCCTTGTCTAGATTCTAAGTGTTATCATCTCCCAACCTCCAGCGCATTTCCTTAATGATGTCAGCTCCAGAAGCCAGCACCAATCTGTTCCATCTCCAATTCATCAGCACTGTCTGTAGGATGTGACTCTAATGGTGGCCAGTTGGCAGGATAATATATGATCTTCTCATTTTTACCTTCATATTTCTCCTATTCATTCCCTTCTTGCCACTTATATAGCCATTAACTTGGCACAAACCTTCACCATCCTCACTCAGACTGTTACAATGGCCTTTGTGCTTGGACTCCTTGCCTCGAGTTTCTCTCCTTACTCCAATTCATACCTCACTCAGCTGCCAAAGACATTTTGTTAAAACACAGTTCTGATGATTCATCCCCCTATTCAATAAATTCCAGTGGCTTCCTTTTTCCTCCAGGATCAAATATAAAGTCATCTGTTTGGCATTTAAAGCTCTTCACAGCCTGGTGCTTTCCTACCTTTTCAGTCTTCTCACACTTCCTTCCCCTCTGTGCAATCCAGCTACACTGGTCCCATTGATCTTTTTCACACAAGAGTCTCCATCCACTAATTCTGCAAGACCTGAGGAAGAAATGTTACCTTTAGGTCCTTCTGCAATTACTGCATGATGGCATTAGATGAGTAAGAAGGAAAAGAGGGAGAGAAAGAGAGAGAGGGGAACAGAAGAGGAGAGAGACAGAGACAGAGAGAGAAGGAGAGAGAGAGAGAGAGAGAGAGAGAGAGAGAGAGAGAGAGAGAGAG
>NW_027187378.1:32023520-32031480 GCF_028583685.1 Petaurus breviceps papuanus
AGAGAGAGAGAGAGAGAGAGAGAGAGAGAGAGAGAGAGAGAGAGAGAAAAGAAGAAGAAGAAGAAGAAGAAGAAGAAGAAGAAGAAGAAGAAGAAGGAAAGAATTGTACCTCTCTAGTAATTTTAATGACTCAGATAGTTATGACTATGTAAGCAATGGAAAGAAGCTATTCCCAGCTATGTGGTAAACCAATATAGGGTGTATTCTCCAAGAAACATGTCTCTGGCATCTCCCACATATGTGCCTTTACCTTGGGTGATCTGGGAATGTACAAGTCCCTTAACACTTCCAAAACAACTCAGGTATTGCCTCATAAAAAGACTTTCCCTGATCTTCCCAGTTGTTGATGTTTTCCCTTGTATCTACTCTGTATTTTCCTCCATATCTCATATACTATATATATATATATATATATATATATACATATACATATATACATACACACATATATGTTTATATGTTGTTTTTGCCCAGTATAAAGTAAATTCCTTTTGCTTTTGTATCCCTAGTACCTAGAACAGTGCCTGGTATATAGTAGATATTCAACAAATATTTGTTAAATTGAATTGACTATTTCAGTGATAGTCCTGTGAATGAGAGACCAATTGGATATGAGTGAACTGCCTGGATGCAAGAATAATTTAATTGACTTCATCCATTTCAACAATTCATTTCATTTATCAAGTACTTACTCCACACAGAGTATTTTGCTTGATGTTAGGAAAGAAACTAAGTTTAAATAATATACAGTTCCATTCTGCACAGAGCTCACAATCTAGTCAAAGGAGAAGACATGCTCAGCATAAGAGATAAGGAAGCCATTTAGCCTAGTGAATATGTCAAGGGGGCAGACCTCAGAGACAGGAGGATCTTGGTTCAAGTCTCATCTCTAAATTACCCTGTGACCCTGTGATCCTAGCTATGTCACTTTACTCTCAATGCCATACATAAGACTCTGGGTGGCAGGACAGTGGCTGACCTGCCTTGGTAGAAGGAGTTTCTTTACAAAGGAGTTCCCCACATGAATGAAATCATAAGTGTGGACCTAAAGTACAGTAAAACAATACCTGATAGATGCACAAAATCAGTGCAAAGGACAACGTGAAGTCATGGTGGAGAAAAGTTATTACTGACTAGAAAGGATAAGGAAAGTTTGGTGGAGAAGGTTGCATTTGTGTCGTGCTTTTAAAGGACAGGTAGAAAATCAACAGATTAGGAAGAAAAGAAAGAAGTCTAGACATCCAGAATAGCATAAGCAAAATTAGGAATGTGGGGGTTGCCCTATAAGGGAACAGAAAGCAGATAATGTGGCACAATGAAAAGAATCACTGGATATGGAATAGAAAGATATGGGTTCAAAACTCAGCTTTGCCACTTACTACCTATGCTATCTTGGGCAAGTCACAAATTCTTTGCATACCATGTATAAAACTAGAGGATTAAACTAGATTATCTCAGAGAATTCTTCCAACTCCAAATCTTTGTTGTTATGATACAAATTCAATTTGGCTAGATTATTTAGGAGTATTGAATCAGATTGGAAAGCTGTAATGGCAAACACAGAAGTAGTTCACACCTTGTTTCAGCTATTGAATTAACACCTTTATTCAGTTCAAGTTTCTTTTGAGCTTTACATCAAGTCTGTTAAGAAGCAGAACATATGAACCCCACAACTTGTGAACCCTAGAACTCATTAACTCCTGCAACAGGAAGGGGAGGAGCTAATGACCTTATATAAGGAGAGGTCTTGGCTAGAGACAGCAGAACTGAGAAGAGGACTCTTGTGGTGGCAGAGTCAAGAAGGAGAAATCTTGTGGTATCCCAGCACTCTTTTTTTCTGCTCTGTCTATGTTGATGTTTGTTGGTGATACTTTGTATAGAAGCTCTGGGACCTTACTGGAAGCCCTGAAAGAGGATTTTCTGATTGTATGTTTACAGAAATCCCGGAGGAGGGTTTTAGAGGTCCTGGGACTTTACTGATGATTTGTTCTGACCTCTTGCACCTTGTTTGTGGGTCTGTGTTGATTTCTATGTTGATGATTTGTGTTGAGTTCTCAGACCTTGTTGCTGGGTCTGAGTTGATTTCACAGGCAGATAGTGAATTGATGATGGTGCCAGCAATGTGCATGAATATTATTGTGGCTCTGTCAAGCTTTGTCTTCTCAGAAACAGAAACTGTGAAGGACTTGAGATGGACTGGACACTGTGAACTTAAATATGGATTGGGAACTGGATGAAAAACTGGACAAAGAGCTGGACAAGGAACTAGGAGCTACCTGCCTTTGAACCCAGGTGAGAGTTGGAGCTGGGACCATGGGAGAGGAACCGTGGAAGCTGAGAGCCAGCCTCGAGCCAAGCTGAAAGAAGACTTTACTTGGATACTGTATGCTGACTGAGCAGATTATGATTTACTGTGACCTAGGAGTGGAGAACTTTGACTTTTGTACTTTGTGATTGAATTAAGGATTTTGTGATTGACTAAATGAATGTACTTTGTTGAAAACTATGTGATCACTTTGGTGAAAACTATGTGGTCATTTAATAAGTTGTTAAGTTATTATGTCATTGTGAATGCTGTATTTTGATTTTCTGTGATAAGTTGTAACATTTTGAATGCTGTATCTTGATTTTCTCTGAATGTTTTGTTCTGATTTGTTATTGAATAGAGAGCTCACTATACTGTGTAATCAGAAACTTGAAAGCTGTTCACAGAAGCAGTCCTCTGGAAAGCTGCTCATAGTTGGCTTTACAAGGGAGAGTGTTGTCAGATGGGGGGTGGGGATTGAGGTGGTGGTGGTGGTGGTAAGGTTGAATGTCCACCAGGGAAAGATTCCCAGAGTCTGACCAGGAGAAATCTGAGAGAAAAGAGATTGTGTTCTCAGTAGACAGAAAAGCTGAGACAAAGGACTAGAAGCAGGACTCAGAAGATGGAAGGAAGAAGGAAAATTGAAAATGACTAAAAACCTCATCATACAATAAAAGGGGTCAGGCTGAATTCAGGAGCAGGAACTCTGTCCCTCCTTGCAATGTGCTTATCTTGATGTAGTTATCTCTCCTCTATCATCCTGTTCTGATGGTTGATCATAGTTTGTAGGTGACTGTGGCTATTCAGGCTAAAAACAAGTTCTGATAAATCCTACCAAGCTGGAAAGGTTTTTGGTATAGGCTTAGGAATGAACTGTGTTGAAACCCACCACCATAAAACTGGAATTTTGTAGAAACTAGTATTTTACCTGGGAATCAGGTGACAATTTTTTTTGCCATAGAATCTTATAAAGATTGTTTACTAAGCAAGGTTATGATCTGTATGATGAAAGGAAAACCCATAGAGATGAAACCATGGAGACTTGAAGTGCATAGTTAGTGTCCTGAGATTTTCTCCCACTGCAAAACCTTTTGTACCCTCACCAGTTGAGTGATTGTGCTCAGCTAATGCTAGCTCAGAAAATCCATAAAAGAAAACAGAAAAATCCATTGTTCCAAGGTCATGTTTTTCTGGGGAAGAGAAACCCTTATAATTTTGGGTGGTAGAAATAAAAAGTTATCAACAATGACTCCACAGGGAGTAGGGAAGCTCTGGTATTTAGAATAGTCTTACTCCTATATTCACTAGCCAGTCAAACAGGAGCTGGTATGTAGTATGAGCAATCCTCCAGGTGCCAGGCTCACTCAAGGTTGGCTCTCTCCTGGGTGAGATCAATATAGAAACAGCTAAGTTGATAATAACATACTTAATAGTGGGGCATAGTGGTGCATGCTTGTAATTTCTACTACTGGGGAGTCTAAGACTGATGGATCTATTGAGCTCAGGGGTTCTGAGCGGCAATAGGGCTTGGTCTCATGTCTAGACTGTTTGACACCAATAGAGGCCACCAGGATGCTGTAATGTAATACCAAGCAAAGGCAACTTCCCAGGTTCAAAATACCAGCATAGGTGCTCTCTATTTTATTCAGTAACAAACCAAGAACAGAGAAGATCAAAACATGACATCATTCAAAATACAGCATTTACTAAGTGTGATTAAATAATCTCCAAGTACTACCCCACCCCAGGACCTTCCAATCATTCAATCAATTACAAAGTCTCTGTTCTAAATACTTCTCCACCCCTAGGCTATACCTTAATTAAGTCCACCACAAAGCCCCTCTTCTCAAATGGAGATTAGTTTCCAAACATAAGGTCAAAAGTTCCCCACCCCTGGATCACAATTGAATCTACCCCAGAGTTCCATCAAGTTTAAACACAGCACTTAATACCCAAATGGAGGTCTTTTCTTCATCTTGACACAAGGCAAGTTCTCAGCAATCTTAGTTCCTGGGGAGACAAGGCTTAGCAAGGCCATAAGATACATTGCCAGTACCTTCATGAATTTATCCTCTGTCTGTAGAACAGTCCTAGAACCCCTGAACACATTAGCAAAGCCCTCTCCCAGGATTTCTGTAAACATACAACAAGAAAATCCTTCTTCAGGGCTTCTGAACCAACAGAAAGGCTCCCAGACCCCTGCAACAACAGCACTGTCCTTCACCAGTGGACAGTATTCACTCTGTCTGCAGGACAGTCTCCAGACCCCTGCAACAACAGCACTGTCCCTCACCAGTGGACAGTATTCACTCTCTGTCTGCAGGACAGTCTCAGGGCTTCTTAGCGAACAGCCAGGTTCCAGGACTTCTTCAACAAAAGGACTGTCTTTCACCAGTGGACAAATCTGGCAAAACAACATCAAAACAGACAGACAAAGTACCAGCAAAACAGCCATGTCTCCTCAGTCCTTGGCAGCTCAGGGGGCAGGTCTCAAAAGTCCAGGGCAATTCAAAGCGGCCACCAGCAATTCTCTTAGTCTCTCTCTCTCTCCACGAGGTGCTGCTTCCAAAAAGATCTTCCGCCTCTCTCTAGTGTCTCTCCAAATCTACATCACCAGCTCCTCCCAGTTCAGGACTTTCTTTTCACATCAACAAGCCCATCCCACAGGTGGGATTAACAAACTCTGGGTTTTAACACAATCAATTTGAAAACCAAGCCAATACAGGGGAATCTTTAATTGCCATTACTATCACAGATGCCTAAGAAGGGGCAAATTTGTGTAGGTCACAAAAAATGAAGCAAGTCAAATCTTTCATCACCATCAGCAGTGAGATGTAAGTGTCCCCTGAACTTCCAGCCTGGGCACAGTAGGGAGACCCAGTCTCACAAAAGCAAAACAAACAAAAATAAATAAATAAACTAAGTTTCAAGGTTCTGCTAGTGCTATCCTCCCATTCTCTTGCTTGTCTTGTCTATATGTCTACCAGATGGCAGTAAGGTCCTTGAGGTTGCCCCTGGTCCTGTCCAGGTTTGGGACCAAGGACTGCAGCTCTCCCTGGCATGGGAAAGATACCCTGAACAGGGTGGCCTGAAGGGGTGTCTTGGGTAATTCTTAGTCAAAACCAAAAGGGCCATTTAGTAAAACAGATGAGGCAGGGCAGTAAGAACTAGGGAACAAAGAGGACCCAGGACCGAGATTCAAAAGTATAAATCAGCAATGTGACATTATGGATTCAAAAGATCATATTAGGGCTGGAGGGGAACTTACTGGTCCTCTAGTCCATCTTCCTCATTTTATAGATGAGAAAACCGAGGCCCAATGATGTTCAATGATTTGCCTTAGATCACATAGCTATTAACTGGCCTAGCTGTAATTTGAAAACTGGGTCCTCTGGTTCAAAGTCCAGCAGATTTTTCATTACACCATAAATCCAAGGGACAAAATATGAGAATAGGATATAAGGCTGGGCAAAATTTCAAGAAAATGAGACTACAGTTTTGAGCTTCCAGTGAAAGTCTCTTCATTTGATCTTCATGACTGTATTTTAGGCTACAATATGTCTGTGTTCTCCTCTATGAACTTCAGCTGTGGACAGCTCCTGCCCAGAACTACCATCTCCTGTTCAGTTTGCCGGGTTTATCCAGCATTAAGGGAAAGGTAAGGACTGTGTCATCCTTTCATCTTTATATCATGGAAACTTGCTGATAGAAAACACTGAATAAATGTTAAATTCACTAATTTTAAAAATTATGGGATCGATGCCTTTTTATTTTGTTGTTTTATTTTGTTTCCACGGTTACTTTGGCCATCTATCTGATATAGTCCGCTGTTGTGTTGTGCTGGCTGATCCAGAGTTAGAGGAACTGAGTTCAGATCTAGCCCTTGACACATCCTATTAGTGTGATCTTAAGCAAATCACTTAACTTTTCTGGGTCTCAGTTTCTTCAACTTTAAAATGAAGGGTAGGACTAGATCACACAGGTGCAGTCCTGCCCTCTGACTCATTTACTACCTAACCCCACATTTTGTTGATCGATCCTACTTCCCCAGTCACTGAATACCTACCCCCTGATTTCCCAGGACCGCTGCAGTCTCTGACCTGCACACTGGCAGCTCAGCTGAGTCCAGTAGCCAAATCGCGTCCCTTCCCAGACTCCTATCCCCTGGGATGCTCTTGTCCTCCCCAAATCCCGCCCATCTCCCATGCACCGGCAGCCTCCTCCGAACCTTTTTCATGGCTCAGCATAGTGTTGTGATTATGGCCTCTTTTCCGGCTGTTTGCTCACAGCCCATTAGAAGAAGCTTCCCTCACCCCAGGCCTGGCCACCTTCCCGGCCCTCCTTGTAGAAGCGTCTCGTGCCCCCGCTTGCTTAATGCTTTCCGCATGGAGACTTAACAAAATGGGGCGTTTATTTTCCACTGAGCGGTGGCAGCGACCAGCCCGGTACGGAGCGAGGGGCCAGGAGATGTTGGACGCTGTGTGTTTCCCTCTCGCACATTAAAATCAATGGTGTTTGTTCATCCAGCGGAATGACAACTCATTCCACCGGACAGGCTGGCTTCACGCTTCACAATTGCTCGATGGAGGGGAATCTGATAAGAAACAATAGCTGGTCTTCGGGAGCATTAAAGCACTGTATTCTAATTTAAACTGCAGTCTCACTGGCTGTCTGGTTTGTCTTTTACTCTTTTACTGTTGTTTTTTTAATTATCGATTTTTGATTCTTTCTTTGTATATTATGCTTGGCAGAAGAGGAAACACACACATACACACACACACACACACACACACACACACACACAACGTTTGGGAAAAGAAAACCCAGTCATTGCAGCCTGTCTGAAAAGGATGGGAGGAGGGTTGGAGTGCATCAGCAAGTCCTCGAGTGGTGATCTTGGATGGTTGGAGAGCCTGTCCCTACTGTCTCTCAGACCCAAGAAGAAAAGGGAAGGGAGAGGAAAGATCTCTGAGGTATCCTGACACTACCTGAGACAAGATGCAAAACCTTCCGGTAGAGATATGCATTTAGCCTAGTGTTTTGGGGCTCCTGGGGAAGCATCCCCATTAGCTCTCCTCCCTACTATCAAGGAGCTGGGTCTTCCCTCGGGGAAAGGGTCAATGAAATGCTCCTCCACAGTATTGGCCCATTTGGCTCATATTCTATGTACTGCCATGCTCCCTGGACCTCATTCCCCTCAACTATAAAACGACTGAGCTTAGACTCTGGGTTTATGATCCAATGAAAGCTAGAAGTCTGGGTTTTGTATAGTCCTCTGAATCATTGTGTGTCCTTGGGACCCTTGCTTGGCCTCTATGGGCCTCAGATCCCTCTGCTCTTAAAATGGGAGTGATAATTCTGTGCTAAGTCATGGAATAGAAGGGGAAAAGCTCTCAGGGAATTATACATCTGGCAGGTGTAGATGGCTATTGGGGATAAGGCTCAGATTTTCTAAATAGTTATTTACACCCTGCAATACTGAGTCACTGCACAAGCAGGGCCACCTGTCAGGCGATATGAGCGTAATGACCTATGGAAAGCATTTTGCCCAAACTATCTATCTATCTATGACACATTATCTATCTATCTATCTATCTATCTATTTATCTATCTATCTATCTATCTATCTATCTATCTATCTATCTATCTATCTAT
>NW_027187378.1:32031490-32036253 GCF_028583685.1 Petaurus breviceps papuanus
TATCTATCTATCTATCTATCTATCTATCTATCTATCTATCTATCTATTTATCTATCTATGTCTGTCTATCTATCTATAACACATCTATCTATGACACATCTATCTATCCATTTCTCTATGACTTACTTATCTACAACATATGTGCATTTATGTACATATAATGTGTATATCTACACACATAAGGTCTTAATTAAGTTTCATCATAACCCTGAGAGGTAGACATAAAAGGACTTGTCATCTCTATTTTATACATAACTGAATTGAGACTGAGGTTGAGTGACTGGTACAAGGTCAAATTACAAGGTAGGGGCAGACTGAGACTATGACCCTGGGCTAATGACTCCCAGTACAGAAATTTTCTACTATAGGATGCCAATGATAGGATAAAATATATATTTCCTGAGAAATTCTTCTAGGTTTCTCTCACTGGAGCTGACATAAAGGAATTTCCTGACATTTGGAGTGTGCGTGTGTGGGTATGTGATGTGACTATATGTATACATAATGAACATATGCACGCATATGCATATATGTATGTAAATATATTTCTTATAGATGTATTGCTGTATAGCCACATGTGTGTACAGCTAAATCGACGTGTATGTGTGTATGTGTGGATATATACATATGTGTACAAATAACATTTATCTAAACACATATATGAGTGTGTATACACACATACATAAACTCCTCCTAGATTACTGCCTTATCATGGAGGAGGGGCTCGTGTAGCTCAATGAAACTATGAGACATCCCATGCAGGGTAACCCAAGACCAACAGGTCATAGTGGAGGGCTCTGACAAAAGAGGATCCACTGGAGAAGGAAATGACAAACCACTCCAGTATCTTTGACAAGAAAACCCCATGGAAAAATGAAAAGTCCAATACAATTGAACAACTAAACAACAACAATACATACATATATACATACATAGATAAATCTCTGTTTTTGGGAGGAAGGGTATTTCCTGGATATTGCTTTAAGTAAATACAACCTCATCCCTGGAGAGGGCCACAATCCATAGAAGATATTCAATGGATTCCAATGGCATTAGTATGTGTCAATGATGTCACTGGACTTCCATGTCATCCCATATGAATCAGCACTAGATACATTGTACTTCAGCTCACTGGGGTCATTCTGACTCTGGTCCATGAGAAGCTTCACTGGCTGAGTGACTTTACCTCCATGAGCCTCAGTTTCTTCTTTCGTAGAATTGTAGTTTATCCCTCCTACAATTCCTTCTAGTCTAAAAACCTCAGATCCTTTGATCTCAGTAAGCTCTGTGTCTGACATGCTGGGGATATTGCCAGGTTTTCATTAATCCAGTATGAAATGGCAACAAACAGCCTGTGTTCAGGCGTAGGTTATGAGGCAGCAGTAGAAATGGGGGTTAAGGGAGGGGGATTGGTAGCTTAACCTCATCTTACACAGAGCAACAGAGGCAGTGCTACAGATGGACACAAACCTTGTTGCTTCTGACCCACAAATAGTCATCTTTGGTCCTCAGGGCAAAAAGGAGATGGAGTTGGGTGACTGCTCTTGGATATACCAGCAGCTGTATAATTAGTAATACCATTTGCAACTCTGATTATTGAGGAAACTCAATGTCATAGCACCTGGGGGATGACTGAAGGAACTGGGGATGCTTTACAAATATAATCTTGTCCTATAGTCTGTGATACTATAGGATACTATAGTCTGAGATACTTTTCAGTGACTTGAAGTTTTTATGTAGATTGTAATTAAACTAAGAGACAGAGTGTACAATTTAAAATTATCACAGATTTAGAACTGAAAAAGATCTTAATGATTATTTCAACTCTTTAAAATTTTACAATCAAGTAAAATGAGGCACAGAACTATTACACGATTTACCCAAAGTTATACAGGATCTTACCTGAACTCAAGGTTCAAATCCAGTGACCATACCATATGGTCAGAAGGCACTCATTTTCTGTCTTGGTAGTTACATTTCTTTAAATAGGTTTCAAATGGTATTTCCTCTTAATGTTAATACATTATGTTTTATAAGTGATGTTGGCTGGGAGGGGTAGCTAGGCACCTCAGTGCATAGAGTGCTAGGCTTGGAATCAGGAAGACTCATCTTCATGAGTTCAAGTCCTACCTCAGACATTTACTAGCTGTGTGACCCTAGGTAAGTCATCTAAACCTGTTTGCCTCAGTTTCCTCATCTGTAAAATGAAATGGAGAAGGAAATGGCAAACCATTCTGGTGTCTTTGCCAAGAAAAGCCCAAATGGGGTCATGAAGAGTCTGACACAACTGAACAGCAAAAAAGTGCTATTTCATCAAAATGTAGTTCCTTTTTCTAGTGAAGTTATATTTTCATAAAAGAAGAAATAGTTTTGGTGTGAAAACCTGTGGTTTTTATGTCTGAGACATTAAGACTATGACCAATGGTGAACAGGACATAAATTTAGCTAATGAGATCAAGGAAACAAATCAAAACCAGCATCACATAGTGGCATCCATTGGAATTGCAGATATTGTCCAATAAAGGGGACAGAAATCGTGGCATAATTTGAAGTTTTGAACTAGTTTGCCCCAGTACAAAGAAATAACAGTACTATAGTAGTTAGGATGCCTGGAACCAGTGGCTACTATAGGAAAGCTTCTTGGAAGAACTATGTACTAAGGAGTGCTTTAAAGGGAGGGATATGGGTTAGTATAGTGCCAGGAGTGAATTCTCATTGGGAGGAATGGCATTTGTCAAGTCTTGGAGGAGAGAAGCACGTAAGGGACAGTAGATAGGTTTGTATAGATGGACCCTAGAGCATGAACTGGGGTAAAGCAGATGATATGGGTAGAAAAGACAGCAAGAGGACAATAGAGGAAGAAATATAAAGCTGAGGCTTAAGACTTTTAATTGGATAGTACTTTGGGTCCTAAATGAGAGAGCAATTATAGATCATGAATAACCACCAATCAATACTAAGTTTGCTAGATAAACTCTAGGGGGAAAGTGGGAGAAGGGAAGAAAGTCTGGAAGCATCTGGCAAACAGGCCCGACCACCTGTGTTAGACAGATCAAAGAGCTCCTCTGGACTCTTGCTTCCAAATACCCTTTTGATTGGGATGTGAGAAGGGTAGCCAGGGATCAGGACACCTTGTGACTCTGGGGCCTAACCCCCTGGAGGGGAGAAGTGATGGCAGCTACAGGACAGGCTGAGGAGGCAGCTAATATGTATGTTAAACATATGGAAATGAGAGCAAATAGCCAAGGCAGGGAGACAAATATTGGACAGGGTCTGGGGCTGAGACTAAACCAACACAGGGAAATGAGAAGCTGCTGAAAACAAATGAGCAATGGGAGGGAGGAAGATAAGGGGAGAGAGAGAGGCCAAGAGCTAAAATATCAGGAGCTCCCAGCAAATACAGTCTGCCAGGGTGAACCAGAGCCGGAGCTGAGACTGTGTAGAGAAGGCCAGCAGCTGCCTAGGGTGGGGGGGGGAGGTAGAGATGGGGATAAAGAGGGGCAGTTTTATATGACTTTTTAGAAGTGTACATATTTTTAATGTCAGAAAATCCTGCCTTCCATGGTCCTCGGGAATTTATTTTGTGAAAAGTCAAGTTTCAAGTGTCATAATGCTCAAAGCTTCCCAAAATAATAACGCAACTGAGGCCAGGGGGTGGGATTGGGTGGGGGAAGAGGGGAAACAAGGCAGGGAAGGGAGACAAAAAATTTTTTTCAAACCTTATCTAAGGCCAGAGCTGTAACTAGGATGGGGTGAAACAGGCTTTGTGAAAGGATGCTGACATCCAGTGGGTTACATGCTTTTTTCCTGGCGATTACTCCCCAGCAAGACTATTACTTTAGTGGCTCAGTTCATGGTTTGCTTGCATCACTGCATCACCACTCACCTGTAGCTCACCACTCCCAGGCTACCATGACTGTGGCATTCCTCTCTCGGAGCTAGTGTTCACCCCAAGTCCTGACAAAAGTTGAGGGGGCTGTGCTGAGGCTATATCCAATATTGTCCTCTTCTCTGTGGGGGTTGATAGAGGATAATGAGGAGGATGAGGAAGATGCCATAAAATCGCAGCATTGTGAAATATCATTCCTGGATGGGTATTGGAAGGAACCTCAGAGGCCAACTAGCCCAACCCATAGCCCAACAAGATTTTCCCTGAACATGGACTTCATCCCTTTGGCTCATCAAACCTTTGTCTGAAGACCCTTAGTGAGGGGGAATCCATTGCCTTCCTAGGCAGCCCATTTCAATTTTGGATAGCTGCCTTTCATGCTCATGATGATGAGAGATGCCCAAGACCAAAAGTTAGGATATCCTCAAGGAAGAGGCATTGGAGGGGGTGAGATAAAATCACACAATATTGCTTATATTCAAATGTAGCAGAAATTCTCTATAACCCCTCAATTTCTAAGGAAGCTATAGGACCTACCGGACAGAACCCTGGGTCTGGAGACAGGAAGACCTGAATTCAAACATCCAGCCTCAGATACCTCCTAGTTGTGTGACCCTGGGCAAGTCACTTAACCTCTGTTTGCTTCAGTGTCCTCAAATATATAAAGTGAGGAAAATAACTTAATTTGAATGGTTATTGTGAGGATAAAATGAGATATTTGTTAAAAAAAAGTACTTAGCACAATGTGTAGTAGCTACTCTATAAATTCTCATTTGTTTCCTCCTTCCCTTCAAAGAAAGGCATACCTACTCTGCTTAGTATTCAGATGTGTGTGTGTGTGTGTGTGTGTGTGTGTGTGTGTGTGTGTGTGTGT
>NW_027187378.1:32036263-32070746 GCF_028583685.1 Petaurus breviceps papuanus
GTGTGTGTGTGTGTGTGTGTGTGTGTGTGTGTGTGTGTGTGTGTGTGGTCCAGTGGAAAGAAGGCTGTTTTAGAGTCACAGGAACTTAGTTTACAGCCTGACTCTGCTACTCACCATCTTTGTGACCTTGGACACATCACTTCACTTCTCCAAGCCCCTGATTTGGATAATAATACCTTTGATGTTGCTTCCTGGTCACATTGGCCCTCCTTTCCCACACTCCAACCAAAATGCATTCATTCATCTTAAGGGCTCAGTAACTTAACCCCGGGCCAGACCAAGTTCTACAAACATCGATTTTTGTATGGAAATAACAATGGTATGCTTGGTGAGAGTTAGGGAGTTCACTCATTTTCTATAAATAGAGTATAACCATGTTTATAAATTAGAAAGTAATCACTGTGTACTGGGCTGGTGTGAAAACATCAGATGTGTTGTAGCGGCAAGCACCCCAGCGTCCCCAGGGTGTCTGCCACCACAGGTTCTTGGATCTGTTTTGTTAAAGGAAAGCAACTCAAAATGGGTTAACAAGCTTACTTTAATCAGTCAAATATGTATCGTTTACCTAGTTCAGGGGAAAGAGGTCAGCACCCCGAACTTCGAAATAAACAGACAGAATTATCAAGACAGAGAAACAGATCAAGTAGACAGATTTCCAGACTGTCCAACCATTACATCCATACCAAATCAACATCTGGGTTTCAAAGCCGGGGGGCTCTGGACAACGGCTAGCCCAGAGTTTCACCAAATCACAGAACATTTCTCAAAGTGAGCCCCAAAACAAAGCTACACATCAGGGCTTATATAGCCTTCTCCTGGCTCAGAGAATGTAACAACCTTATTGACTCACTGGCCAATCAAGAAGTATCTACTGAAAAACAAGCCTCCCACCCCAGGCTCCAGGTGCACTTTAGCCTAGGGGCAGGGAAGATCTTTAAAATTTACATTCCCATTACATGTGTACATCACTCCTGGGGTACCAGAGTACATTCATTTTCCCTGGATCCCAAAGCTCACTTTCCCTACCATTTTAGGTGATATTGTTCCAGGTAGGTTTAGGCCAGAAATAGGAGGAGGTATAGGATTGGGAGAAGGGGGACTGTTCTTAGCCATAGCATTAGGAATCACAACTCAACCACAATGTCACTTGAGCAGATATCCTTCAGGTCTTCTCACACTTTTGGTAGGTAATCAGGTGTCATAGTGAATCGTCTGCTAGATTTGGAATCAGGAAGACCCGAGTTCAAATCCTGCCTAAGACACTAAATAATTGTGTGACCCTGGTAAGACCCTTAACCACTCTCAGCTTCAGTTTCTCTCCAGTAAATGGGAAAAATAATAGCACCTAGCTCGCAGGATTGTTGTGAGAATCAAATGAATTAAAGCAAATTTTAACTGTATCATATCTACCACTAGGGAAAAAGTAATGTTTTTATCTTATTTAGGTTGAGAGAATAGAGACATCTGAATGCCCTAGAGCCCAGACAAGGACAGGTAGCAGCAAAGACCAAGGGAGAACCAACCAGGATGATCTAGGATGAGTTAATACATTTAAATATGTTGCAAACATTAAAGTACTATGTAAATGCCAGCAATAGTAATAATAATGTACAAGAATAATAATAGTTATTGTTACTATTATTGCTGTTGTTATTATTTCTCATAGCAGGAAAGCAAAGGTCTCTTCTTTCTGAGAGCACTACAGAACGAGCCTGATGCTATGGGACTTACCCATATCGGCTTGGAGGATATCAAACGAGTCTCCCAACGGGATGGTCAGGAGGAATAAACAAGGACTACGTGGCTCCTGCCTCCTACTCAGGTGAATCATAGAGTCCTTTCATGACATCCTTGACCCCACTTCCCAGTGGATGCTACTGTAAAGCAAGGGTTGTTCCCATAATTTGTGGTTCTTCCTGCTTTATTTCTCTTTGCTCCACCAAAAGAAGAGGTGGGATGAGGAAGACCTGGACTTCTGCCAGACTCTTTGATCTGTTATACATACCCGTGAGAGGAAAGGACAGGAAATACTCTAATGCTAAAATTCACCTACAACTTAGGGATCCTTTCCCCTAAGTTAGATAGAGGAGGGGAGGGGATATAAAATGATGGAAAAGTGGTTGTGCTTTAGACCCCAAGACAAGGCACAGCGGGTGAGAAAGGAAGAATAACAAAAGCCCACTAACAAGAAAGAATGTTGGTCTAGGATTCTACCAAAAAGGTCCGAGGCGGTTAAACAGAAGAACATCTTGATGTCACCATAAACCCTGCCCTTTTAAACTTTTAGCTCGATTTGATTGACGTTTCTTACTTTTCCCATTGTTGTATGTCCTTTGTTTTTGAAGACCAATGACACCATGGGTGATGTCTTCACTTGGGAGTGAATTGGATTTAAGTGAGTCAGAGTTGCACAAGGGCATCAGTCTCACTCCCTCTTCTGGAGTCATTGAAGTCCAGTGGCAAGACAAAAGTCAAGATGACTAGAGATGGCATGGGATATAATGGATGATTTGGCATCTTTGATATCTGACCGTGCCATACCTGGTCAGCCACCTTCATGGGCATTGGAACAAATTGTCTTCTTCTGCTCATTCTGCCATAAGAAATCTTCACATGCTTGGGGTAGACATCCCCCTACATCACCAAGAAGTTTGAAGCCTGTGGATTACCCTCCATCCTATTTAGCCTATCTGCTGAGGTAGTTTTATTGGGGTGTGGCCACCGCACATGCTACAGCTTCTTGGCACCACAGTCAGTGGAAAGGTAAGCACCAAGGGTGGATGAGCAGCCCTTTTCAGGGCTCAGCAGCCCTCACACCAAAGTTGCTAGTCCTCCTGGACTTTTCTCATTAATTCTCCAGTAAAGTTTAACACTATGATATCTATCATTAAGGAAAAAAAAGAACAATGTTTTCAATCCTGTTCAGTCAAGGGAGTTGAGGCATCTGAATGCCCTAAAGGCCAGCCAAAGACAGGAGGTAGCAAAGACCAAAGGGTACCAACCAGGATGCTCTAGAATGAAGATATAACACAGAACAGGGGTTCTTAACCCCTTATGTGTCATAGACCCCTTTGGCAGTCAGTGTGGTAAAGCCTATGGACCCCTTCTCAGGATCATGCTTTTAAATCCATAAAATAAAGTGTTACAAAAAATATTATCCTGAGATAACTATCGAAATTTTTTTTAGAAACAAGTTCACAGTCCCCAGGTTAAGAACCCCTGCTATAGAGCAAGGAGACCGCCATGGAGAAAAGTCTGAAACTCAGCTGAGAGTGCTGCCTCCCTCCCTACACTGGGTTATTTCTTTCTACTACCTTAATTTGGAGTCTTGAAATCCTGGAGGTTTCTTGAGGGGGAATCCTTGCCTAAGCTATTAAGTTTCAGCTTCAAATCCTCCAGCACTGAGATCCAAATGTGTACATTTGAGGGGCACCTGAACAAACTTCTCTTCCACCAATATTTGCAGTGCATGAGCGAAAGTCAAGTCATTATGAAATGATCACCTATTAGTCAAAGCTAATGGAAGCAGTGAGCCTTCAATCATGGTACCTGCAAAGGAAGAGCTACAGACTCCTTTGGGTCTATTGATCATGTAGGTCTGGAAACACACTGTACCCAGGCCTCTTTTAATTGCTTAGACCCTGCTATTCCTACCCATTTCAGTGAGGAGGGAATATATTTTAAGTGAGAGGAAGTGCAAGGGCAAAGGCAGAGAAATAGGTAGAAAAATAAAATCATGGTAACTGTAGGGACAGAAAAAGGGATAAGTCTTGCTGCCAATACAGTTCTTTGGGAGGTCCTTGCTAATTGTTTAGAGAGGCAAGCCAGAGGTGAGGTGATGGATAGAGCATTGGCCTTGAAGTCAGAAAGACCTGGATTTAAATACTACCTCATATATTTACAAACTAGGTTTCCCCGAGTGAGGCCATTAACCTCTTTTTATGTGCCTTAGTTTCTTCATCTGTAAAGTGACAGAATCGAACTTGGTGACCTCTATGGTCCTTTCTAGCTCTAAATTCACGATTCTAGGACAGGTTCATGGAAGAGTCCTAATAATCAGCTGAGACAGACAGAGAGTTCTTGCCCTATCTTACCACCAGTGGAATGATCTGGGTATCCAAGTCCCAATAGGTCTCTCTTATTTTCCCAAACCTTATATTTTCATATGGACGATCACTATTTATATCTAAATCCTATTTGGGACACTTTGGCTTTTTCCAGAGGTAGGAGTATCATGGATGAAGGGAGGGGATGTATGTGTGTGTGGCTGTGTACTCAGAATCCTTCCCTGTAACTATATTATATCACTACTGAATTAAGCCCCAACTAATCCCTGGAACCCAAGAGAGCCTGAAGCCGAGGCTTTCCTTTGCTCAGTCCTAAATCTGATATTGGTTCTGTACTCTGATAACCCCAAATTGTCTTGTCATTCTAGATTGCTGCTACCACACTCCCCCTCTTCCTTTACCAAGCTCACCCACCCCTTCCTCACACAAATGCTATAGTATAGAAATGTATTTCACAGAATCACAGAGTTGGGAAGGATCCCTGAGGCCATCTTGTCCAAACCATATCCAAATGGAAATTCCCTCTTCCACATCTTCATGCATTTTGTACCTGAGAGGGTTCACTGAAAGGATAATCACTACTTCCCAACACAGTCTATTTTACTTAGGGGCAGCTTGAATCATTTGGGATTTTCCTTATCCTTAGCCAAAAGCTTTCTCCTATTGTTTCTACTTCTGTCTTTTGGAGTTAAGCAGAACAAGTCTAAACCCTCTTCCATGTGATGGCACTTTTAATGTTGAAGACAGCAATTGATCCCCCACATCAGTGTCTTCAAGACATCCTCCCAATGGCATGGCTTCCAGTCCCCTTGTTACCCTCTCCTCTTACATCTTTCATTCAGTTTGGATGCATAGTTGACAAAGTATTGGACTTGGAGTCAAAAAGACCTGAGTTCTAATTACTTAACCTCTCCCAGCCTCAGTTTCCTCATCTGTTAAACAGGACAATAACAGTACCTATCTCATAGGGTGGTGGTAGTGAGGAATCATTGAAATAAAATAAATTAAGCCCTTTAAAAACCACAAAGTGATATATAAATATTAGCTATTTTTATCATCATCATCTCTTTTTCTTCTTCCTCTGAATGGATTTTATGTCCTCAATTCCCTTCCTACATATTTACCCTGTTGCCCAGAATTGAACAGATGTGGTTTCACCAGGACAAGTATAGTAGAACTCTCATTTCACTCTTACTTTCTATTAAATCAGGATAATAATAAATTAGTTTTTGATAATTACATTACTCCTACTAGACAGAAATTGTTTCTTATTTGAACTTTTTATCCCCCCTCCCCCCAGTGGCCAGTGAGAGCCTCTGTACACAGTAGGCTCTTAATGAATGTGTATCGATTGATAAACTTAATGAATATTGAGTAAACAACTGCCATGTTTGGCATAGCCATACTATTGACTCATTTGAACTTGCAATTTATTTTCATGGAAAATAGTAAATTCCTAAATAATATAAATAGTATTAGAAATCAGGATATTTTAAAGCTAATTGACCAACACAATCTGGTTGGATTTAAATTATTAAAGTTTTCTCCTGATTTTCATTAGCAACAGCTTGATTTCCTTGAAATGTTAGTCATCTTGGGATCAGAGAGCCATTGCCTGAGGGACTTTTTCTTCAAACCTTCTGCCTAAATAAGTTAATAAAGATTCACTAAGTGTCTTCTGTGTGCCCAGCACTGTGTCAGGTATTCAGGATATAAAGATCAAAGGTCAGTCCCTGATCTCAAGAAGTTTATATTCTGAAGAGGGAAGAATGAAGTCAACATCTTTTTCAAGCTCTTCCAAACTACCCCTCTAAAAACCTTTTTTAAAAGCTCCTCATACCTAATTTTGAGTAGGATAACAAACAAAATGTCATGGTGAAACATTTTTCCTGCGAGGGGAACTTCAGAAGATAGAAGGAGAGGTCTACTGAAAGTAGGGTGGGAATGTGGACCTTGGAGGTGTTGGTAGCAGTAGCAGTAGCAGTGCTGGTGGTGGCAGAAGCAGAAACACTAGGAACATCCAATGCCCAGGCTAAGGAGGCTGAACATTTAGTCAGAAGCAGAATCCAGGTGGATCTCTGAGCTAGCATTTGGCACAGATTTGGGTGACATTTGGCAGCTTCCTTCCCCAGTACCCAGTTTCATGTTACAGCTCCAGGGTGAAAAGGACTGGGTACCCAAGGGGCAGCCAGGTGGCTCAGCGAGTAAGAGCACCGGCTCCATTGTCGGGATGACCTGGATCAAATCCGGGCTCAGATACTCAGCACCACACCCAGAAATAACTGGCCGTGTAACCTTGAGCAAGTTACTTAAACCCGATTGCTTTAAAAAAAAAATTAAAAAAAAAGGAGTGGGTACCCAACCTGAGTAAGGATTAGAATATAGACCAGGAGGGCAGTGACCATACTTCACCTCATATTATACCACTCTAGGAGCATCAAAAACTTGCATGCCCTCAGACTCAACTGTGGAAGTAGCAGGACATAAAAAACTGAAGCTTGAGATAATCTCTCACCCCACTCACAGGTGAGCAGAGCCTAAGTCTAACATAAAGTCTAAAGTCAAGAAATAGGCTGGAAAAATAAGCTAACAATAGAAAGAAAAAAAAACCTGATCAGAAAAAAGCTTCTATGGTGACAGTGAAACTCAAGGCACAAATTCAGAAGAAAACAATGCCTTGAAAATGCCTATGAGCAAAGCCTCAAACAAAAATGCAAATTGAGCACAAACCCAACAAGAATTCATAGAAGAGCTAAAAAAAGAGATGAAAAAACAGAAAATTATTTTAAAATTAAATAAGAGTAGTAGAGGAAAATTGGGAAAAGAAATGAGAACAATGCAAGAAAATTGTGAAAAGAGAATTAACAGGTAAAAAGAGGCACAAAAAATGACGAAGAAAATAGCTCCTTAAAAATCAGAATTGGCCAAATGGAAAGAGGGGAAAGAAATTTCCATGAAGAAAATAACTTCTTAAAAATTAGAATTGGTCAAATGGAAGCTAATGACTTCATGAAACATCAAGAAACAATAAAGTCAAAAGTCTGAAAAATTGGAAGAAAATGTGAAATACCTCAAAGGAAAAATAGCTCACCTGAAAATGAATTGAGGAGAGACAATTTAAGGATTTTTAGACTATCTAAAAGCCATGATAAAAAAAAAAATAAAAACATGCTTTGGGGTGGCTAGGTGGTGCAGTGAATAGAGCACCAATCCTGGAGTCAGGAGAACCTGAGATCAAATTCGACCTCAGACCCTTAACACTTACTAGCCATGTGACCTTGGGCAAGTCACTTAATCCCAACTGCCCTGTCTTCACCCCTCCAAAAACCAAAACAAAACAAAAAAAACCTTTAAAAAGTGCTTCATTCTATTAGGGAGATAACATGTATATAAATATATATATATATATATATATATAAATTGGTATATATTTTGGTATATATAAATAAATATATACCAAAAATAATTTGGGGGTTAAGGCATTAGCGGCTAGGGAAATCAGGAAAGGCTTCATGTAGAAGGTCATGCTTCAGTTGAGCCCTGAAGGTAACTAGGAATTCTAAGAGATGGAGATTTGGGAGGGAATACATTCAAGGTAAGGAGCATATATATGGTGTGAAGGCATAGAATGTGACCCTATCATAGAGTGTGACTGAAAAAGAGAAATGTGTAATAATACTGGGAAGGCAAATTGGGACCAGGTTGTAAGAGACTTTAATACCCCGCTCCATAGTCATCTCTTAGTTTATGACCCAGCTTCACTCCTTTGCATTTCTCCACCACAGCCCCTTTTATGTTTGTCTTCCCTTATTAGTACATCTTCCCTCATACATGCTCCTTTAAGGAAGAGACTATCTTTCTTTTCCGTATTTGCATCCCCAGTATTTAGCACAGTTCCTGGTATGTAGCAGGTTGACTGGAAGTTGGAGAAGCTGAGATGTTTAGCATGGAGAAGAGGCAGTGGACATGTGTGTTTTCTTTAAGGAGATGATCTCAGAAAGCAGAATCAGAAAAAAGTAGGCAGAAGTTGTGGAGGTAAATTCAAACCTGATGTAAGGGAAAACTCCATAACAATTAAAGTAATGGACAAGATGTGGATTGCCTTGCTAGGGATGGAACTTTTCAAGTCAAGTCTGGATCTTCCACTTGTTAGACCTGTTGTAAAGGGGGGTTTCTTGTTCGGGTGTGGGTTAGATTAGATGGCTTCTGAGGGTCATACCCATGTGAAATCATCTCTTCTACTCCGGGGCTTTAGTGTGTGTGTGTGTGTGTGTGTGTGTGTGTGTGTGTGTGTGTGTGTGTAGGCCAAGAATAAAAAGAAAGAGAGCATGGGTGCCAGAGCCATAGGCATATGCATAGTGGCAGAAATTTCAATCTACAGGAATAATTACCAGAGCAAAAAGCTGGGATCAAGCTTAAGACTGAAAGGGTGAGCCTTGGACTCAGGCTTGTCCCTGATTCTAAGGATTAGTAGTGAGATAACATAGCTTCAGAAAAGGATACCCACACTCCATTCCCTCAGCCAAGTTGGTGCTGGGGAGGACACTCATGAACCCCAGAAAAGCTAAGTTGACTGTTGTTCTGTTTTGTTTTGATTTTTTCCCCATCTGGGTTCTGGATGTGCTAGAATTTTATACAAAACAGGGCTTTGGACAGAAATAATTGTGAGGCATAAGAAAATGCAAGTTTGGGAGAGACAGAAGAGCTTTCAACTGAGATATGTTTCCCCACATTGGGAAATGCTACAGCTTTCCCAGAGGTCTTTCAGTCTTGGTCTCCAGTTTCTTTCCTACCCTCTTTTCTCTGGGCATATAGAAGCAATATAGATCTTTACCCTTCCTCTCATTCAAGAGTCAGAGCCATGGGGCTGGTGAGCATTGTAGAGAAGGGGCCAGGGATAGATAATGTGGCTGCCTGTAGATATGATTCAAGGGTTCCAGGAAAGTCTTCTACCCCAAATTTCTTTCTTTCTTCTTCCATGGTGTCTGGAACTGCACCACTGTAAATCATTCATAGATTTTATTCTTTTAGAATTAGAAATGATCTTAGAAATCATCTGCTTCAAAACTTGTATTTTACAGATGAGCAGACTGAAGCCCAGGAAATGACTTCCTAAAGGCATCACAAAATTAGATAATAGCAAAACTGAGACTAAAACCCAACACTTTTGATCCATGATTGCTGATCTTTCCATTGGATCCTCATTAATGTGTCCTTGAAAGCTTTGGGAATGGGTCAGTCCCTTATTAAAAAATAATGTTCCTAGTGGGTTAACACCTTAATCAGTCTCAGGAAAAAAAAATTGGAAGGCTTAAATGAGAAGAGTTTGGACTAATGGATAGAAAGTCAGGATATCAGAGTTGGAAAGTCCCAGGTTCAAATTCTGGCTCTGACATAGTCACTTGTGAACCTGGGCAAGTCTGCAGGTGTCTAAGTGGTAGGGGAACAGGGATTTTCTTAGACCAGTGAAATCACAATTACTGATACTTGACTGAGAGGAAGACCTGGGGGAGGGGGGTGCAGGAGGAGGGAGCAGGGTGTCAAAGGGAGAAGGGAAGGGGGCGTGTGTGAGGGGGCCAAAGATATCCATAGTTGCCCTTCTTGGGAGAATTCCTGAACCAACAACCAATTTTTGACCTGGTCCCATCAACCTCAATTTCTGTATGTTCATGCTTTGCCAAAGATGGGGGTTGCCATCTGCGTGAGCCCCCTTTAAAAACTCCTTCAACCTGCCCAGTGTTTCTTTCCCACCCTGTTTCTCCTCTGGAGAGACAATGCCAGGAGGCAGAGAAGGTTGGGCCTTAAATAACTCCCTTCTTGTGCAAGGTTAGCCAAACACCCTCCCCCTGTCCTCCTCTCTCCTTTCCCCACCACCAGAGGCCTTTGGCTGCAGCCAGGTTGCCCCCTACCGGCAGCCAGGGTTCGGGAGGGGTGGCGAGAAACACGCACATTCAGACTACCGTCTGTTGGGAGGGTGGGTGAGAGAGAGGATGCAACTGTGGGGATGAGAAAAGAGGCAGAAGCAGAGAAATGAGATGAAGATAAAAGGTCAGCTTGCAGATGGAGGGAGGAAGGAGGAGGGGCCGGGGGGCAGAGATGCAGGCATTCTCCCAAGGCAGCTGGCGGCTGGAACAGCAGGTTTGATAGGCTGAGATTGGATTGGGAGATGGGAGGAGGGGCTGGAAAGTCCATCCTGGAGGAAGCAGCTGTACTAAATAGCACTGGGTACTTACCCCCCCCCCCAACCCAACTTGTCTATTCAGGCAGGGACAAGCCAGTGGAAAGAATACTGATATGGAGTAAAGAGACATGGGTTTGAATTCTGACTCTGCCGCTTGCTACCTGGGTGATCATTGAAATTCTCCAGGCCCAAATTTTTTTTTTTCATCTGTAAAATGACAAGGGTGGGCCAGATGATCCCTAAGGTCTAAATGCTGCAAACTTAAATCGTGTAAAGGCTAGAAGCTGGTAGGGCATTTGTCACCCTTATACACTGTGGTCATTTAAATTATGACTTGTACTTATGTGAGTCCTAAGTCTTTTTTTAAAGTATCAACTGATTAATAAAAACAGCCCCCATTAAAACCAGTTCAATACTGAAACCTGAGACCTGAGTTTTAGTCTTGACTGTTCCCTTAAATCTCTATGAGACTGAATACACTCGTTCCTCTCTCTGGCTCTCATCTTTTTTTTTTATCAGTAAAATTACACAGCCTCTGATGCTATGATTGTAAACTAGGTTGAGGGACAGTGCGCACACCAGTACTCCCCTCTGTTCACCTGCCCATGTACAGAGCAGGAGAGGAAGTCAAGCTGTGAACAGCTAGAGACCAGCATTCACCAGCCACACCCTGGATAACTCTGTTAAGGGATGAAAGGAGCCTGCAGCTCAAGCTTCTTATCTTTCTGCAACAGTGAAATTCCTCTATATCAATTGCAAATATAGCCACAATCCTGATGAAACTGGGTGCCCCCCAATTGGGGCCCTGGCTAGCCTTTCAATTGGGGACCAAAGAGGTAAAGGATATAAATTACCAAGGTTTGGTCAGCTTTTCTAACGAAAGCAGATTTTACAGCAAGAGGAGACAGAGAGAGAGAGAGAAGGGTGGGGAGAGAAGAGGCAGCAGCAGAGGGAAAAAAAAAAAAAAGCTGAAATAGAAAAATTGCTGAAAAGCCTCCCGCAGCCTGTCAAGTGTATTAACTTAGGATGATGTAGGAGAAACAACTAAGTGGTTTTTGTGTCAGCTACACTGAATCAAACTTGTTCAAATATATGCGTGTGTGCGTGGCAGCAGCATAACCCACCTCTGAAATGGAAAACAGCCTCTTAGTTTTAAGGGTTTTTTATGTTTTGCAAATATGAGAAAAGCTATGCATAAATTAGATCAGAAAGGGGGAAGCAAGCTAGGGTGGCCCATGCATCCCGCTTCGGGCTAAGCCAGAGGTGGCCAGCAAGAGGAGGGGGTGGAACTAGGGAGCCTAGGTTCCCTGGGGGCCTTGGTAACCCTTCACACCCCCCCCCATTTCCTCAAACAGCAAAACAGCCTTGAGGTAGAGAAAAATGGGCTTTATTTTTTTTTTTAATCATCCCTTGGTGGAGGAGGTGGAGTGTATGAGGTTTGGAGAGTTCATGAAAAGTGACCACACTTCCAAGGCCAGGAAAGGGCACAACACTGTAACCAACTGAACAGGGAGATTTTCTGGGTGTTCCTTTGATCATTCCTATCACTTCTTCCATCTTTCAGTGTCTTCTCTTTTTTTCCTCCCTCCCCCTTCCTTCCTTCTCCTTCCTTTTCATCCTCCTTTTTTCTCTCCTACTTCTCCCCTTCTTCCACCTCTATCTTTTTTTTTCTGCCTGTGGCTTTCCTATTAGACTCCCTGCCTCCTTCCCATTCCTGCTGAATCCCACTCCCCTTATGGTTGCTATCCAGTGGACAGCCTTCTCCCTGATGGCTTGTGTATTCAGATGTCAGAAGGCACTCTCTCCCGTTCTAGAACTTAGAAGAAGGGTGTTTGTGTCTTAGTCTATCATGGGGGTGGGGAGGGCATAGTTAGTGAGTCCAGTCACATTCTGTTTGCGCTTCAGTATTGGAGGCTGTGGATAGCATTGCTTAGTTGTTAGGATAATATGAGTACCAGGGCACTGAATGTCAAAGCTATACTTCCTGACCTCCCTCCTCTATTATCATTTTTGCGGCATTGTGATAACACTATAGCCAGGGCTGGCACTCAGGAGTATGGCAAAGGAAAGAGGTACCCTTTGCTGACCTCCTCCATCTGGACATTTTGCCAAAATGGAAAATGGGAAGCTGGTGAGTGAAGAAAAAAGTTTCTGGCACCTTCACAAGAAGGTGGGCATGCTGTGCCAGCATCTCTTGTCTTCAGGTCAGAGGGTGGGTGGCATGGTGCCCAAGAGCTTTTTATAGACCCTTGGCACAACACTGGAAATCTAAGCATTATTTACAGCAGCTTTTCTTTAAGGGTCTATCTCTTTGTAATGAGCTTCCTAGAATAGCCACTAACAGGCCACTTCACCAGGTCCCAGAGCAGGTTGTGATTTCCTGTTAGCATTTCTGAACAAGACTTCCAATGCATCTAGCTGCCATCTGCCTTCACCCCTGTCCCAGGCACCTAAGACCCTCTAAGTGCATTCTCTCTTTTTTGTTCCGAGCAGAGTGATGACAAGACAATCATCTGGGGCGGGGGGGGGGGGGCAGCTATTGCCATATGGCACCAGTTGCTCAATTTCTTCCTCCCACAGGGGACTCTAGGGAATAGAGCAGGAATCTTAACCTTTTTTGGAGAGGTCGTGAGCCATTTGGCAGTCTGGTGGAACCTACGGACACCTTCTCAAAATGATATTTTTAAATACATAAAACGAAATACACAGGATTAGAAAGGGAATTTAAAATGTAGGGATTTTGATTGTTATTGAGTCATTTCAGCCATGTTCAACTGTCCTTGACCTCATTGGGATTTTCTTGGTAAAGATACTGGAGTGGTTTGCCATTTTCTTCTCCAGCTCATTTTACAGTGGAGGAAACTGAGGCAACAGGATGAAATGACTTGCCCAGGGTCTCACGGCTAGTGAATTTTTGAGGCCAGAATTGAATTCATGAAGATGTCTTCCTGACTCGAAGCTGCCACCTAGCTGCTCCTGAGATGTATGTAGTTAATCAAGTATTAACTATTGAAGTACTATTATAATACTAAATGTAGTACTATTGAAATGTAGTTATCAATAGTCAATAAACATTTATTAAGTGCCTACCAATTGCCAGGTACTGGGCTAAGCACTAGGGATACAAAGAAGAAAAAAGAAAATAGTTCCTACCCTCAAAGAGCTTACAATCCAACTGGGGAAAACAACACACAAAAGGAAGCTAAAAAAGGGAGTGGGGTAGTTGGGAGAAGTCACTCAAGAGAAGGCCCAAAGTAGAGCAGTCAGGTGAGAAATGCTGAGGACTACCAATTATGTGTGCATGTATGTATATGTATGTATATATAGCTATGCATGTATATATAATGTTTATATATGTATGTGTGTATAACATTTACAAATTGTTGTCATTTGTCATCCTTCATTTTTGAAGAGGATCAATGACATCACAGGGTGATGTCTTGACTTGCTGGTGAATTACATTTAGGTGAGGCACAGCTGCCTTGTCATCATCAGCCTCACTATCTCTTCTGAAGCCATTGAAGTCCAGTGGCAAGCTGGGATGCAGTGGACAACTTTGGCATCTTCAGTGTTTAACCAAGCTCTCAGGGCTCCAAAGAGCTTGTTTCAGCTGCCATCATAACTTCTAGAAGTAAATTGTTCTAGTTCACCCATTCTGCTGGGAGAAGACTTCACATGCTTGAGGCAGACATATCCCCTAACTCACTGATGGGTGTGAGGTCAGTCAGTTACCCTCGGCCTGGTTTAGCCTGTCTGTGGAGAGGCTTTTATTGGGGTGTGGCTGCTGTGCGTTCATGGAGCCATAGGTTGGATGAAGGTGGACACCAAAGGTAGATAGGCAATCCTGATGTGTGTATGTGCATGGGTACATGTGTGTATATATGTGTATGTGATATACAGGCAAATAGATCTATTTTGCTCCTTCCTCTGTGAACTTCTAGGGAACATTTTCTATCTGGGCCTTGGTTTTTTCATTGGTGAATTAGAAACCATAGAATAATGCCTCAAAATTGGAACCCTACTGTAAATCTCCACTACTATTTCAACCTCTCTTTTGATTTAATTCGGTATTTCCTGCCTCCCCCCCCCAAAAAAAAAAATTATAGCCTGGTGAGCTAGGTAAAGCAGACACACTCAACCAGGTCTAACTGAGTGAGAATCTTAGAATTTCTTAGGACTAAGCGACTACATTTCTAAGGAATTAAAAAGAATCTCAGAAGCCATCTAGTCTAATCCATACCTGAGGAAGAATGCTTTCTGTAGCATCCTCAATAAGTAGCTGTCCAGAGGTTCATTGAAGCAGAATCCATTATACCTAGAAGGTAAATGAAAAAAAAGAAGCTGGGGGGGGGGGTGGAGATATGGTGAGAAGATGACTGGGAAGTGTCATGGTAGCCTGGTTGAGGATGAGACCTGCCAACAACTGTCTGGACATAACATGGATAGATCGAAATGCAAGAACTTTTAGAAAATAGGTTTCACTATAGAAAATACTCATAATCTTTAAACCACGTAGAATGAAAATCTTTCAAACCACAGAGAGCAGAAGAAATTAAAACCTTTGGAGAATAAAATGAAGTGCATGTCACCCCTGTCATTCTTTCCGCTGTTGGAATTGTACTGACGATTCTGCCAGTGAGTCTATGGAGGATAAACTCAGCTATCCTAAGACTTTGTCTGAATTGTCCAAAGTAGTCATTTTATCCACTTGTACGACTGTCTATAGAACAATTAATATATATATTTTTAAAAATACTAGCAGGATACTGGCTTGTCCACAGTGTATTTCTATCTGAATTCCATCAAAGAGAGTTTAGAAGAATGATAATAATACTTGTTATGATGATTATGATGATATCTAGAAAGACATAGTCAAGAAGCCAGAATTACACATCATAAGTTAATGATGACAAATCCCCAGACTACAAATATATGTCCCCAAAATATCACTCAGCATTCAATAACCAAACTATATTGGACCTAGAGTATCATAATACAACTATTGCCTGCTTATGCTCAGATGTGATATTAATCCATAAAAAATAAAAACAATTTTTATAGAAGTTGATATATTATATACTAATAATGTCCAAGTCACATGCAATGAAAGGCTTTCAAATTAAAGACACCTACAAGAATCAAAATCCTAAGGCATTTAGGGTTTACAGGTAAGTTACAGATCCTCCCTCAAGCCCTATTGGTTACTGGAGCTGTCCTGAGGCTGATTTCGATGAACCTACATAGAATGAGTTTACTTCCTAAAACTTTTAATCACCTTTTGTTGTTGCTGCTGTTCAATCTTTTCAAATAAAATTTTTAAAGACCAAAAAAATAGTTGGCATAAGTAATTGATAGATCAAGATCAAATAAGTCTGAAAATATGTGTAATATGTAGCACTTGTGGGACATCTACTTCTGCAAGGAGTGTGGGCGTATGTCTTTTCCTATCTCTTTGGAGCCAGGTTTTATTTTTTTGTAATTTTGCAACACCCACTTTTGATTTTTTGTGGTTGTCTGATTACCTTTCCATTTCCTTTATTTTTTTGTTGTTTTTTCAGTTGTTTCAGTCATATCTGACTTTTTATGACTCCATTTGGGGTTTTCTTAGCAAAGATATTGAAATGGTTTGATATTCCCTTCACCGGCTCATTTTACAGATGAGAAAACTGAGGCAAAGAGGGTTAGGTGACTTGCCCAGGGTCACATGGCTAGTGAGTGTCTGAGGCTGGATTTAAACACAGGTCTTTCTGACTCTAGGGCTGGTGCTCCAACTAGCTGCCCATTAATCATCTATGAAAACCAATTATTTTTTCCCACCTGTGCAAAAGGCTATAGAATATTAAATATAAATATAACAGGGTAACAACTTGTCCCAGGACAAATGAATGTTCTGGGACTGAAGTATTCTTATAACCTTAACTGTTCCCCTCAAATCATTGAAACATAACCTTGAGCCATCAAAACTTAAGAACGATGTTTTTAATAGTTGTTGCAATACCGAATACTCATAATCTTCATGCTGTGTGGGAGAAAAAGCTTTCTAAATATAGAAAGCGAGCAGAAAAAAAATCAAAATAGGATGAGGTAAATAGCACTCCTATCTGCTACTGGAGTTGGACCGAGGATATTTTCAGTAAGCCTACAGAAAAATGAGCTTACTTCCCAATATTTTTATTAAACTACAGATAGCGGTTATTTAATCTGTTTGTATAATCATCGGCATAACATTAACTATAAAAGGACGGAAGCAGGATCGCAGCTTGCCCTAAGATTATTTCTATCTAAATGCCATCAAAAAAGACAAGAACAAGATAACAGTGATAACAACAACCGACAAAAATGCTCTTTGTGTGACACTTTAAGGTTTAGACATTAACACATTCAATTAATCCATAGAATCAAGAAGATGAAGGGACCTTAGAGAGCATGGGGGTAGAGGGGTAGCTAGTAGATGCAATGCCTAGAATGCTGGGCCTGGAGTCAGGAAGACCTGACCTCAAATCTGGCCTCAAACACTGTGTGACCCTAAGCTAGTCACTTTCCCACTATCTGACTCAGTTTTCTCAACTGTAAAATGGGAATAATAATAATAATAGCACCAATCTTCCAGGGTTCTTGAGAGGATCTAATGAAATATTTGTAAAGAACTTAGAGCAGTACCTGGTACATGGTAGGTACTCAATGAATGTTTCTTTTCCTTCCTTCTAGTCCATTTTATATAAAAGGAAACCGAGGCCCAAGGATGTAAAATGACTCACTCAGGGTCACAAAACTAGTAAGTGTCAGAAATAGAAAGTGACCCTAGATTCTCTGATTCCAAAGCCAGCGTTTTCTCCACTGCATTACATACAACCATTCTGTATAGAAGGGGAGATTATCTCCATCTCACATAGGAGGAGGTTGAAGCACAGAGAGGTTAGGTTAATGGTCCATATTCACACAGCAAGGAATGATAGACAAGGTCTCTTGGACTTCAGATCCTACACTCCATCCACAACATAATTACACTACATATAATCACGTCATCTGAGCAATTTCACTCCCATCAGTACAAGAGTGGAAGCTCAGGTCATTATCTCATTTACCTTCACTGGTCGATGGAGTTAATTAATATGTAAGGATAAGTGGGGGGGGAGAAGAGAGTGAGTAAGAAAGAGAGAGAGAGAAACAGAGACAGAGACAGAGAGACAGAGGACAGAGAGACAGAGACACACACAGAGAGACAGAGAAAAACAGAGAGGAAGAGACAGCGACAGAGGAAGAAAGAGAGGGAGAGAG
Source organism: Petaurus breviceps papuanus (assembly GCF_028583685.1). Classification (NCBI taxonomy): domain Eukaryota; kingdom Metazoa; phylum Chordata; class Mammalia; order Diprotodontia; family Petauridae; genus Petaurus; species Petaurus breviceps. The sequence continues at coordinate 32,053,790 of NW_027187378.1, forward strand.
AAAGAGAGAAATCAGACAGAAAGATACACACATAGAGACAGAGAGAAACAGAGAGAGGCAGAGAGGAAGAGACAGAAATAGAGGAAGAGAGACAGAGAGAAACAGAGACACAAAGATGGAGATACAGATACAGAGACAGAGAGAATTGTAAGAGAATGTTCTGAAAACATTTCTTTCCTGGGCACCCCAGCACTAACACATTCCCATTTGGACTGATCACCTACTTCAGGATGTCTTCTGAACACCACATTTCAATACAGCAAGACGTCAGAGGGAGAACAAACAATCTTGCTTGATACTAGTGCCCTTTGTACTGGGCACAATTTTTCACAGGGGAAAAGTTGGTAGTAGTTCCTCCACTTTTTCCAGCCAGGGATTTGAGGGCAGCCAGATATCAACGCTTCCTACTTCTCTGAAAGCATGTCCCATGGGGGTCCATGGAGATTGCTTCTAACCAATCGAGAGAATGTCCAACCATTCATTCAACAAGAGTTTATTAAACATCTTACAACCTCGTTGGAGAGATGAGACTTATGCTCAACAAGGGACTAAAAGCAAGTTATACATAATATAGTATAATATGGATTGGATCCAAAGAATGAGGAAAAGCAAAGGGAGAGAGTGATTAGAGAAGACAGAGGAGAGACAGGGAGGGTTTCTTGAAGTCTGGAAAAAGATCATTAGTGAAGTCATCATTAAAGAAGGAGAGGGTTGTGCCAGGGAATCAGCATTGACAAAAGCACAGAGGTCAAACTGGGCAAGAGAGATTATATAATCATATTTGGAAGGAGCTGCAGAGATCCTCTAATGAAACTCACTCATCTTATAGGTGGAGAAACTGAGGTCCAGAGAGGTCACATGATTTGCCCAAAGTCCTACAAGTTAGTGGCAGAGCCAGACTAGTATAGAGGATAAAAGGAAGAATTAATCAGTCCACAAACATTTATGAAGCACCAGTTGTATGCCAGGTACTATTTTAAGTGTTGGGGATACAAAAAAGGCAAAAGACAGTCCTTGTTCTCAAATTGCTCATGGTTTAAGAGAGGAGACAACATGCAAACAACTGTGTACAAATAAGCTATATACAGTATCGATTGGAGATAAGCAACAGAAGAATGTCACTAAAATTAAGGGGAGGTGTCTGAAAAGGCTTCCTGCAGAAAGATGGGATTTTACTGAACCTGGAAGAAAGTCATGGAAGCCAGGAGAAGATGAGGGAGAACACCTTAGTTTGGGAGGGGAGGGGACAAACAGTGGAAATGTCCAGAGCAGGGAAGGGGTTGTCTTGTTCTAGGAAGAGTAAAGAGACCAGCATCAATAAATAGATTAAAGAGTAATTATTGTGGAACAAGATCTAAGAAAACTGGAAAGATGGGGAGAGGAGGCAGGTTATGGATGTGTAGCAGCAAGCACCCCAAGCGTCCTCAGGGTTTGCTGCCACCACAGGTTCCTGGATCTGCTTTGATAAAGGAAAGCAACTCAAAATAGGTTAACAAGCTTACTTTAATCAGTCAGACATATATCGTTTACCTTGTTCAGGGGAAAAAGGTCAGCACCCCAAACTTCAAAGTATACAGGCAGAATTATCAAGACAGAAACAGATCAAGTAGACAGCTTTCCAAACTGTCCAGCCATTACATCCATACCCAATCAACATCTGGGTTTTTCAAAGCCGGGGGGACTCCGGACAACGGCTTCCCAGAATCCATATCAAATCACAGAACACTTCTCAAAGTGAGCCCCCAAAACAAAGCCTCACATCAGGGCTTATATAGCCTTCTCCTGGCTCAGAGAATGTAACAACCTTATTGACTCACTGGCCAATCAAGAAGTATCTAATGCAAATAAGTCCCACCCCAGGCTCCAGTGCACTTTAGCCTAGGGGCAGGGAAGATCTTTAAATTTGCCTTTCCATTACAGGATGCTAAATAGAAGATTTTTAAAATTTCATCTTGGAGGTAATAGCCACAGCAGTTTATTGAGTAGTGGAGTGACATAGTCAGACCTGTGCTTCCTTTTACCTCCAAGAAAGATATAGGTGAATAGTGTTGTCAGGCAAGAGATAATCTAGTCAGGGTCAGAAGAAGAACTGATGACTAGTTGTGACTGCAAGTCTTTCCACTGAGGGGCAATGAGACAATGTTTTGTTTTGTTTTGTTTTTTCTATCCAACAACAAAAAATACAGGGCTGCTAAGAAGCACAGTGGATAGAACGCTGGGCTTGGAATCAGGATGATTCTTCTTCATGAGGTCAAATCTGGTAGGTATGATTATTATTCACATTTTGAAGATGGATAAATTGAGGCAGACAGAAATTAAGTGATTTATCTAGGGTCATACAACTAGGAAGTATCTGAATTTGGCTTTGACCCCAGGTCTTCTAACTCCAGGCTAATCTGTCCTCAGACATGTCCTAGCTGTGCTGTGTGACCCTGGGCAAGTCACTTTACCCTGTTTGCCTCAGTTTCCTCATCTACAAAGTGAGCTGGAGAGAGAAATGGTAAACCCCTCCAGTATCTTTGCCAAGAAAATCCCAAATGGGATCATGAAGATTCAAACAGTACAAAAAAGTCTCAAAAACAAAAATGCAAAGGCTTGCTTTCATCCAGGTGCATATGTCCAAGATATAACAGAGAACCTACCAAAACTGGTCCAACTAATTGACTACTATTCACTCTTCTGGTGATTCATATAAGCATGAATAACATTTCTGGAATGTAATTCAAATGAATAAATGTTTATTAAGTGTTTATTATATTTAAGTGATCTTACCAAAGAAATCAAAGCGTTGCTAAAAAAACTGCAAAATCTTTGTACAAATTTAAGTAAACTCATGATGAATGATCAATGTTAGCACAGTACTGTCAGAGTTAAAAGGTATATCTCTCCTTTCCATTGGCATATTATAACCTAACTAGTTTGAGGGGAAATGGATTCTGTAAAAGCACTGAGGTGGGTTTTTTTTAAGATTTACCTATTGTGTTAAAACAAATTATAAGGGCTGCTAGGTGGTGCAGTGAGTAGAGCACCAGCCCTGGAGTCAGAAAGACCTGAGCTCAAATCCAGCCTCAGAAACTTAACACTAGTCATGTGATCTTGGGCAAGTCACGACTCCAATTGCCCTGCCTTCTCCTCTCCAAAAAGCAAAAACAAACAAAAAATAAATAAAACAAATTCTAATTCTTCAAAACTTTAAAAATAAGTTCATTTTTAAAACAATAAAATCTTAAAAATAGTTTTTAAAATAAGGAAGAAATTGCTTTAGAGACATGGGTGGCATTTTCATCATTGCCACTGATTAAATATAAGGATTTCCAGAGAAGAAAGTCATTTTGGAAATTGAATAAGTGGTTAAAGAAGATGTCTGAGATGTCTGAAGATGCCTGATACATTTGGATTCCAGGACAACATATAAGAATAACAGGATACTGATCATAGATGAACTGATTCTAGTAAGGCCTGGAAAGCATTTTTACACCCAAATTCTTGTGATATAATCAAAAGGGATCTAAACCAAAAAGAAAATGCAGGAGAAAAATGCCGGTCCTTATCTACCAAGCTATATACTATGGATAAGGAGCAGCTAAGTGGCACCACCAGTCAGAGTCAGAAAGACCTGAGTTCAAATCCATCCTTAGACATTTACTAGCTGTATGACCTTGGAGGTAGGTATTATTATTATTCACATTTTGCAGATGGGTAAATTGAGGTAGCAGAGGTTAAGTGATTTATCTAGGGTCACACAGCTAGTAAGTATCTTAGGTTGACTTTGAACTCAGGTCTTCCTAACTCCAGGCTAAGACCTCTATCCACTGAACCAACAGATGCCTCTAATAATGCAGGTCTGATAGAAAAGGGGGTTACTTCTCTTCATTTGCCTTCTGGGAGGAGTCTAAGTCTTCTATGTTCTTGAGGTGGAAGTGGGATTCCTCAGAGTGTCAAGATTGTCTGGTAGCCTAAAGTTAGTGATAGAGTCTCTTCATACATAGATAGGACTAGATGGCTGCTGACATCCTTTCCGACTCTGAAATTCCATGATTCTTAATCTCCCTTTGAGCTGAATCTCCTCCAATTTTGTTTTCTATTCAGAGAGTGACACAGATACACTGGATGGAGATCAAAGATCTCTGCGGGTTTTTTTTTGTTTGTTTTTGTTTTTGCTTTTTGGAGGGGGAAAGGTAGGGCAGTTGGGGTTAAGTAACTTACCTAAGGTCACACAGTTTTGTGTTAAATATCTGAGGCAGGATTTGAACTCAGGTCCTACCGACTCCAAGGCTGGTGCTCTGTTCACTGAGCCACCTAGCCATCCCCAAAGATCTCTGTTTTCACAAGGAAATATGAAGAAAGTTTGCTCCATTAACGCCAGCATCTGTCCCCCCATTTCTGCATATCACACCTTCCTAGACAACCATGAAGAATCCAAGTGACTCTGTCCCATTTCTGCTTCACTCAGGCCACTTTTCTGTGGTTACAGCTGAGCTAGAATCAAGCCGTCAGGTAAGATCGGGCATTATGGGAGATATAATGGATAAGGATGTAATGGATAGAATACTTCACATGCAGTCAGGAAGATCCCAATTAGAATCTTATCTCACTTTCTAGATGTATGACCTTGGGCAAGACACTTAGCCTCAATTTCTTCATCTGTAAAAAACAGATAACGTAAAAAAAAAAAATAAAAATTTAAAGATTTAAAAAAAATTAAAAAAAAGGATAATAAAAGTAATTACCTTGAAGGATTATTGTGAGGGTCACATTATCTAATTTTGTGTAAAGCATTTTAGTCACTCATTCAATCAATAATTAAGCACCTACTGTGTGCCAGGCACAGTGAGAAGCCATGGGAATACATAGAAAGGTGAAAGTTCTGCTCTCAGGCAGCTTACATTCTAATGGGGGGGGGGGTGACAATATGGAGACAACTGTGTACAAACAATTTATATACAGAAAAATTTTGAAATAATCAACAAAAGGCACTAGTTTTGGGGGCAATTATAAAAGATTTCCTTTTTTAGAAGTCTAAACAATCATTACCATTGTGATTCATCATTATTTTTAAGAATAATACTAACACATTTCCCACTTGGGTCCATAAATTGAGGTTGACCTCAATAATAACAACAATTAGGGAAAACTTGACCCTAGGTAGAAGAATAAGTAGCTACCTATTGCTGGTCTTACCGAAACTCCCTAATTAAAAGAAGCTGGGCTATTGTCACCTTTTTGGGCTACTAGGTCTACCTTGTGAAATTGGATCCCGCAGGCCCTGGGCTGCTCTCTTCTTGTGAGGAGGTGGTCTTTTAGGCACTCTAGGCAGAAGACAGAGCATACATCGATTCTTGGCAGCAATATAACAAGGTCACTTTGGAAAATTGAATTAGGGATCGGCAAAAGGAGTCTCAATTAGAATTTCATTAGTGCAAGGTTCTAGCTAATTGATGAGCTTCTCTCATCCTGCTAAAACAGACGATTAGACAAGAACTGTGTCTTATATTGAGTTGTGCAAATATTAAGAATGGCAACGTTACCCATTCTCCTTATAGGGCACTTGGGTTGTTTATGAAAGAGAGTGTGGCAAATAATTTTAAGAAAAATGATCACTCAATATAATCTATTCTATCTTCCTGGAAGACTACTGCCAACTTGATCCATGAGACAAGTGGCCTATATACTGTAGCTCCCACCAAAATCAGCCAGGAAGAAAAGGCAGAGATGTGAGGTTGGTGGTTACCCATCGTCCTGTTTGGCAGAGTAAGCTTCGCCCACCCCCGCCCCCCCAGAGAACCACCCAAGCTGGCAGGTGGCATGCCAGTCATGTTAGGGTTGTGTCCGTTACAACTCTGGGCTGGCCTGTCCCAGCTCATGACAATGAATATGAAGGCAGGGGTTAGGCTTGAAATGATGGAAACAAGAAAAACAACACAGATTGGGGAAAAGAGTGTGCATTGGATATCAGCAGGCTTGGCTTCTAGATCGGGTTCTGTCACTGATTGGCTTAGCACAGTGCTTGGCACGTAGTAGGAAATTAATACATATTTATTGATTGATTGACTCATTGTGTGACTTTAGGCAAATTCCTTCTTTTTAATGGACCAACATTTCTTCAACAAATCTATGTATAAAAAATTGCCTCCTATGTATAAAAAATTGCCTCCTATGTATAAAAAATTGCCTCCTATGTATAAAAAACCTGCCTCCTAGCGATATTAACAGGATAAAATAATATATGGAAGTGCTGTGAAAAGTTTTAAAAACACCATACATATGTGAAGCTTCATTTTAAATACACCCAAATGTCAGATAAGGATAAATGCATTTAAAAAGCATTTATTAGAGACCTCCTCTGCGGAAAGTATTAAACTATGATCTGGAGACAAAAAAAAACAAGATGGTCCCTGACCTTAAGGTCTTCATATTGTAACAGGGGAGACAACACATATAGAAGGTTTTGGCTGCAAGTCAGGTAGAAAGGCCCATTGGTCCTTAGGGTGCAGCGGTAAAGCAGATGGTAGCGCCTCCTCTTTCGTGTCATTTCCATTAATAAACCTACATATGTTTTTGATGTTGAATCATTTGTCATTGCCAAGGATTTTGTGTTAAGAACTTTCATTTCTGGGCTTTCGGTAGCTGGGAATGCTGAGGAGAGAGGGGCTGTGACAGCCACAGGGACAGTTGCCAAGTTCTTATCTCTACCACAGTTGCTGCCCCCTAAGATGGTGGCTGAGGGGGCTAGGCTAGAAGTAGGGTTGGCAGTCTGGAGAACACTGCTATTCTCAGAGGTCCTGAGTACAGGAACCTAGGCTGTCTCCACTTGTCCAAGGAGAGGAAGTGACTGTCAAGTTTCTCCCTCTTCCCCCTCCTTCTTCTATTATATGTGCCTTGTTCTTGGTAATTTTTTGGTGGTCAGACTTCAAACAAGGAATTTGTGAGTCCTTGGCACTATTTAAAAATTGGAAGTAGACCAGGTATGTTATTGTCAACTAAGATTTTACTATTCAAATTGAAACAGTATCAAAGAAACAAATAAATAAATGCTGTCTTTACCAGGTGTGCATTAAAAAAATAAATAATTTAACAAAATATCTCTCGTATGGGGGTACTCTAAATGATCCCTTCAGATTCAGAGATTCTATGACTCAGTGTCACAGTGGATAGAGTACAGGGCTTTGAATCAGGAAGATCATCTCCATGAGTTCAAATCCATCCTCAGACTCTTACTTTTAAGTGTATGATCCTGGGCAAGTCATTTCACCTTGTTTGCTTTAGTTTCCTCATCTGCAAAATGAGCTGGAGAAGGAAATGGCAAACCACTCCACTATCTTTGCCAAGAAAACCTCAAAAGGGGTCATGGAGAGTCAGAGACGATTGAACAACAACAAACATTTAGTTATTTTGGCCTGAATTGTCTAGGTACGGCTCCTGAATGTCCTTTTGTGGCCAACCCAATCAGCTTCTCTGTGCCATTATTCATTTTCAATTTCAATTTCAATTAACTCCATTCCATCTCTCTCTCCAAATGTTACCCAATGACAATAGCGCTGCTTCCTAACCAATACATGTGCTTTTTCCTATTTGGGAAATTATTCTTTCATCCATTAGTTATCCCTCATCACATTGGGTCAATATTAGTATGTATATCTTCTGCCAATTAATTGATAAAAATGTTTAACACAACATAACCAAATAAAACAACAAATTTTTGTCTACTATTTTATGGCTTCAGATTGGCATCAATACTCTGGATCAGATCATTCAACTAGTGCTAAATCTAATTATATAATCCACCAGCCCAGATCCTTCTCTCCATCTTGTTCATAAAATATTGTGAGAACTTTTCTAATACCTTCCTAAAATCCATATATAATTGTGTCCACGCCATTCTCCTGATCTTACAGTCTAGTAATTCTATTAAAAAAGAAAATTAGGTTTGCCTGGCCTAACTTCTTCATATTGAACCCATATTGGCTGATAGTCATAACCACTTTCCTTTTCCAGGGCTCACAATCCATCTATTCAACAACCAATTTACTTTTTTTTTCCCCAGGAATAGTCAATCTCATTATATAGTTGGCAGTATTTAACATCTTTCCCTTTTTAAATTAGATAACATTTTCAGAGGCAGTTAGGTGGTGCAGTATATAGAACCCTGAATCTGGAATCTGGAAGATGTGAGTTTAAATATGGCTCCAGATACTTCCTAGCTGTGTGACCTTAGGCAAGTCATTTAACCTCTGTACCAGTTTCATCTATAAAGAAAGAAATAATAATAGTGCTTAACTGCCAGGGTTGTTGAGAAGATTAAATGAGATCATATTTGTATAGTACCTTGCAAACCTTAAAGCACCATCTATAAATGCTAATTATTTCTCCATCTCCAGGACCATGGCATCTTTTCCATGCTGTACAAACCCTCAGGGCATTTAGGTAGTACAGTGGATAGAATGCAAGTTCTGGAGTCAGGAAGACCTGAATTCAAATCTGCCCTCAGATATTTACTACCTATGTGACCCTGGGCAATTCACTTAACCCTGTTTGCCTCAGTTTCCTCATCTATAAAATGAGCTCGAGAAGGAAATGGTAAAGTACTCCAGTATGTTTGCCAAGAAAATCCCAAAAGGGGTCAGAGTCAGACATGACTGAAAATAAACAACAAATAAACAAACTCACAGAGGCTGCTGACTTTGGTAATATAATCACATACATTACATTGGTAGTGACAAAAAAGAACAGTGTCCTTGAGTTGGAATCAGGAAATTTCTCATTGAAATCCTGTTTTAGAAGCTTATAAAATATATAACTGTGGGCAAGTCAATTAACCCTTCTGAGCCTCAGTTTCCCCATCTGTAAAATGGGAATGATGATATCTATAAGACTTACTCCCCCAAATTGCTGTGAAACTTGAATGAGTTCATAGATATCTGAAACACTTTGTAAACCTTAAAGTTATATAAATATCTCTCATTATTATTAGTTGTAGTAGAAGTGGTGGAGGTGGTAGTGGTATAATAGGAGAAAGTCCATCCAGTCAAAGTGAAAAACTCTTTTGGATGATCTCAGTTCTCTTAGGGTCTTATTTGTCTTTGTTTCAGTTCTTTTTAATCCCCTTTCTTCTGTTTTTCCACAATTATTCTGCAATCACCACAGACCTTGTAGCTAAATTAAGCTATCCCTTCTCAGCTCTCCTTAAACTCTCAAAGATTTTGGCACATGCACTTTGTTCTCCTCCTTGAAAGTCTCTCCTCTCTTCATTTCTGGGGCTCTGCACTCTCGTCTTTGCCTTCTCTCTGACCTCTTTTTATCTATCTCCCTTTCTGATTCTCTGCCAAAGTAGATTAATACAGCAGACCCCTAGTTGGTCTTCCTGACTCATCTTTCTCATTGCTGCCATCAATCCTACCTATACACAGCTGTTAGCATTATTTCCTACAAGTATCTTCTTGCCTTGTGCAACTCGTGAGGCTCAAAAGATCTACAGTGCTTCACTCTTGTCCATAAGACCAAATCTAAACTCCTGACCTTCCACCTATACCCTCAACCTCTTAAGCCCACTCCACTAAACCCCATGTCACGTGAGGCTATGGTCAGCAGTGGACGGTGGAGACAGAATAGTAAACTAAGATTTGCCTAGAGTGGACAGAAAGCTAGGACTGTGATCAAGAGAGACCTGATTTTTCATCTTGCCTCTGATGCCCACTGGATGTGTGACCACAGACAAATTACTTCATCTCAATGAGCCTCAGTTTCCTCATCTACAAAATGGTAATACAGGGCCATGGAAAGTATCAAATGATGTGATACATTTAAAATGATTTGTAATCCTTAAAATGCTATGTAAATTTCTGTCATAATTGTCTGGAAAACAGACAGAGGTTAGAAATGAAATGCGAAAACAAATGCCAAGAAATAGATGGAAATTGGAAGTCAAGACTAAATAGTGAGTCAGAGCCAGAGGAAAAAATCGCACTAGCAAAAACAACAAAAACAGCAGCCTCATAATGTATTGGACAGAAAGAAAGCTGAAAAATGGGCAAGGGCTAGCTCGACAGGAAGCAACATCCATTGCAACATCCAATGGCTGACTTTCCAGAGCATGGCCAGCCAGGGATCAGTTTCTCACTCTCCATGTGTTGTAAGAATCAAATAAGATAATGTATAGAAAACACTTTATCAACTTTGACATAAGAAAGGCAGCGTCACTGGATTAAAGGTTATGTTGGGTTGTGGAGTATTAAGTGTAAGAAGATTACAAATGTGGGAGGTCAGTTTTTGAAAGGCTTTGAAATGACAAACAAAGGATCTGGTATTTGATCCTAAAGGTAACAGGGAGTCACTGGAGCTGATTGAGTAGGGAGTTGATTTGGTTGGATCTGTCTTTTAAGAAAATCATTTTGATAGTTGAGTGGGACTGGATTGGGAAGAGACTTGTGGCAGGTAGATCAACCAATAGACTTTTAATTATCCCAGCATGAGGCAATTTTAAAATGATTTTACTTTGTGATCGCAATGGTCACACATATGTGTGCTCCTACACACACTAAGCTGATTCAGAATGTTTGACCTTGACCAAATGAAAGTCAGTTCTCCATCAGTTGAGTGCTGTATTCATATGTGCTTCACTGAGCTTGTTTGTTGTGTTTTTGATTTTGTAGTTTCTAACAATCATATAATGAAAAGCAAAAGGTGTTACTCTTAAAACCCAAATATCAATTGAACTGTTAAAGATCATGCAGTATCTGTTAGTATGGTAACGTTGAATTTTAAAGATCCTTCAAACCCATGATAAAAAAGGATGCTGTTGAAAACTAAAAACAATGCCAAGAAGTGACAAACTATTGTTGCCAAACAACCTAATTAAGCCTCATAAAATAAGTTAAAACCTTCAGAGGGACCTAGAAACTGGACAGTTTGTTATTGAATTCTTTATAGTGTAGCTTCTTGGAAGAAGAGTGAGAAGAACAGTTTTGTTTTGTTTTTTGAGCTGTTAATTGTTTACATGAAGTAAGGGGGAAAAGTAGACAAGATAATACAAAAGCTAGGGTACTAAAAACTGGGGAAAAAAGGTAATAGTGATAAAGTGATAGAGCTAACTTTCTCGTTTAAGGTTATGGCAAAATTCTTGTCAAAAGAAATCTAAGTGAGGTTGTAAGATCTGGGTTTATTAGTCAAACTGCAAAAAAAAATGTTTGAAGGATTTTTTTTTTACTTTCAATGGGTTTGGAAGTCTTGTTCCCATTGAGGGAAAGACGGATTTTGATAAATATACTGATATATTGAGTTTAATTTTACTGGGTTACAAAAATTGTCAAATGGACATGAAACATTGCAACATGAACTTGAATCATGACATATGTAAAAAATGTTTGAGACATTTATCTAAGTGGTGTAGATTAATATGCTTCAAATAACCTGAAAACTGTCTAATTTAAATCCCATTGAAAACCTATGGGTTATAATCAAGTGCAAGGTACTATCTACCTAAGATTATGCTTAATATCTAAAGTAAAAAAAATTTTTTTTATTTCATGATGAAGGAAATAACATGTATGAAAGTCAATACTCAGTTCCAAATCATGTAAATTAAGTGCTTGCAGCAAAAGGAAAATATATTACATATTAAAGCATTTTAATGTAAACATTTGTAAGGCTAATTGTATAAACTGAATAATGCAATTAACTTACTTTTTCCCAAATAATTCAAACACCATCATATAGCAAATACTTAATAAGTGCTTATTGAATTAAATTGATTGCAATCATCTACTATGTGCAAAGCATTGTGCTATGTATTGGTGATAAAAGTCAAAAGGAAATAGTTATTGCTCTCAGGGAGCTTTCAGTCTGGTGGCAGAAACAGTCAAATTTGTGATGGTTCAAAGGAGAGAGAGACAGAGACAGAAAGAGACAGAGATAGAAACAGAGACAGAGGAAGAGAAAGACAGATACAGAGAGAGAAAAAATAATAGAGTAAAAGAGAGTGAGAGAAAAAGAAAGTGTAAAGGAGAGATGGAGATAGAGACAGAAAGAAATTTAAGAGAGAGTAAGAGAAAAAGTAAAAGACAGTAAGAGAACAAGAGAGAGACAGACAGAGAAAAAGAGACAGAGACAGAGAGAATAAGAGGGAGAGAGAAAATAAGGACAGAGAATGAAAGGAGAAGGGGGAGAGAAAACTTTCTTGGTATTTAGTTAGGGCTTCTTAGAGGCATTTAGTTAGGACTTCTTATAGGCATTTCCTGACAAATATTGAGAGTCTTCTGGGCCTTGGTTTTCTCATCTGTAAAAAGTGGTTGTTCTAGATGACCTCTAAGGTCCCTTCAGAGCTGTAAGTCTGTGATTCTATGTGCCAAGCACTGTGCTGGCCCTTGTCCTCAAGGAGGTTATATCCAACTGGAGGGAAAGAATATTGATCTAGATAATCATGTTCAGCACTTATAGAGTAAATACAAAGTGTCTGGAGGTCAGGTGTAAGGGGTGGAAAACTAGCATCTAGAATGATTGGAAAAAGTCTTATATGGAAAGTGAACTATTTGTAAGGGGAAAAACACTGATTCTACAAAGGGGAAGTAAGAAAAGCATTTCAGGAATGAAGCAGAGCCTATGCAAAGTCACACAGTTGAAAGAGAGAATGTCATATACACAGGAAAGAGTGATGGGGAAGGGGGTAAGAAATCAGTTTACATGGAACTTAGATTGTATATGGGGTAGTCAGTCATTTAAGATTAGTCTAGGAGAGTTTGCACTTTATCCTAAAGGCAACAGGGAGCCACTAAAGCCCCTTGAGGAGGGGAGTAACATTGTCAGGTCCATGTCTTATGAATATCAATTTGGCAGTTGTGCAGAGGATGGATAGGGGAGGATGCAGGAGCACAAATAAAAAGCTATTGCGTTAGTTCAGTTGATAGGTTATACAGACTCAAACTGGGGTGGTTGTAGTGAGTGGAAAGAAAGGAATCCATGGGAAAGAAGTGGAGGTGGAATTATTAAAACTTAGCATCTGACTGGATATGTGTGGTGAAAGCGAGGGAAAAGTAAAAAATGACTGAATGTTTCGTGGAATTTTAATTTCCTCGTATTTTGTCTCCCCAAATGGGTTATAAATGTCAATCTCTTGGGTATCTTAAAATGTATTTATATTTTTAATATATATTTCTAAATATATATTGAATATACAAATTCTATAAACATGTTTAAGACAGATTTATAGAATGTTTTACAGTTTACAAAAACTCCCAGCAACCCTGAAAGGCAGTGTAAATAAGCTTAGCTCCATTGAACAGATGAGGAGACTGACGTTCCAAGAAGTTAAATCCCTTATAGTCACATACCTGGGAAATGGCAGAGCCAAGTGTCTTGACTCCAATTGCATTGATCTTTCCCCTACACCTTGCTGCTTCTCCTGGAGGACCTCATTCAGTGGTTGAACCCAGCCGGCCTCCAATCAACTGATTGCCTGACTTCACCTCTCCATATGTCAATTTCCTTTTCTGCAGAACAGGGTTAATGATACTTATCCCAGGTTTATCCTAACTCCCAAGGAGAGTGCATAAATAAATGAGGGATAATGTGTGGGGAAAGGTTTTGGAGCATCGCAGAATAGATAACTATATAAATATAAGATATTTAATTATTCATTGGGTTTTTCAAATGCACATGCACAAACATCTTAAAAGGTCCCTGGCATCCGGACTTCTGGGGGCCTTATTGCACAGCTCTTACAAATAATGCAAGAAACTCTCATTCGATGTGCAACAGGTCTGTCCTGGGAAAAGATTGAGGTGTAAACAGGCCTGAGTAAGTAGCTATATCCTGATTTCATCACCACTCTCCTGGTCCTGTTAAGATACATTTATTTTTTTTTCTTGTGGTGACCAATTCTTTTTCCCTCCATGATAGAAATGTCTTTGTAACCTTTAAGACTTCAGCATCCTTAGACCTTGCTTCATGCTGCCCTTATACAGTCTTAGCAAGCCAGGCCAAAGTCAGAGAAACCTATTTTGGTGTCTCTTTCTCTTTTTAATAACATCTTACAGAGTTGACATGCTCTGTTCATAACAATTACATTTCTCACGCAGTGGCTTAATTGGATTTCTGTTGAGTAACTTGTACAGGTTTGGTCTTTTGACTCAATGACACTGTAGTAGCACACAGGAAAGCACCAACATGTTTTGAGATCATGAAAAAGATATTGTGGCATCTAGACAGGGAAAATCCCAGGGTGTGACTGGGGAAGGCTTGGGGCTTTCTTCACCTGGAAACTACAGCCTGTATGCTTTAATTAGTTTAGATTGTTTTCTCAGAGACAGAATGACTTCCATTCTCCCATCTCACATAAGTATATGAGAAAGGTCACTGATTTAGAAATGGAAAGAACTTTTGAATTCATCCAAGCCCAGTCCTGTCATTGTGCACTTGAGGAAACTGAATCACAGAAAAGTTAAGTGATTTTCCCCAAGGCCACACAGTTGGTGAATAGCTGTCCTGGGAAACAAGTTCTTTGCCATGCTACCCTTGTTTATACCTTACTCAGAAGAGGAGAAAAATCAGTTCCACTAGACTCTGTGTTTAAGTTCCATAGGTGACCCTGGCACTGAGAAATGTAGAATCTCTGCCTTGCAAGCTGTTGGGACCTTTGAGGAACCAGTGAACTTTTGAGGATGATTGGAGAATTCTCCCTCCACCAGTTTTCCTAGATCCCTTTGAGTGGTCTCTCCTTCCCCCCTCCTCACCCCCTTCCCCATCACTTCTTACCATGTGTACCTCATAGCCACTGACAACCCACCTGGTAAAATGTAATCTCCTTGAGGGCAGGCACTGTATCATAATTTATCTTTGTATCCCCACAACCTACCACAGTGCCTTAAACACAGTAGACACTTAATAAATAATGAATAGATTAATCAATCTGCTAATGACTTCAAGTAATTACACTAATTACAAGGCCTTGTTTTGGAATTATTGCTACAAGAACATTCAGAGATATAGAATTAATTGAATGTATACAGACCATATGAATTAAATATATATAAATGTGTGTATATATATATATATAGACACTCATGCACACAGGTGGATATACACACACCTGTGGATAGAAAGGTATCTGTATACATATATATAAATGTATATGTGTATGTATTTATAGATATATGTATGTGTATATACACATTCATATGTATGTATGTATATATGTATAGATTTATATGTGTGTATACTTGTATGTATATGTCTGTATACACACATACATATTCACATACCTTTATATATGTATAGGCATATATACATATATGTATGTAGGTATATATACATGTATGTATGTATATCTTTATACCTATCTAGAATAGCAGCTAGGTGGCTCAGTGGATATAGTGCCCAACCTTGAGTCAGGAGTTCAAATCTAGCCTCAGATACTTCTTAGCTGAGCAAGTCACTTAACACTGTTTGCTTCAATTTCCTCATCTATAAAATGAGCTGGAGAAGGAAATGGCATACCACTCCAATATTTTTGCCAAGAAAACCCCAAATGGAGTGATGAGGAGTTGGACATAGTTGAAACATGAATGATATCTAGATATCTATCTATATGTGTATATACACACATACATCCATGCACTAGACCTGCAATTTTATCAATGCAGGTAGCTCTCAGTGAAGAGCTTCTTCTGTTAATGTAGCTCAGTACCTAACGACTCCATAACTATGGTCATGGTCCTAGAGAGTTGCCTGGAACATTGAGATGTTAGATAACTGGACAGTACAGTTAGAGGTGGGTCTTTCTGCCCCCAAGCCAGCTCTACCCATTTTAACATTCTGTCTCTTGGCTAAATAGACTAATTCAGTTTCCACTGGAGTCTGAGTTCACTCTGTTGTAGTATGTTGTTGACTCCACCAGCAGCAATGTAAGCTATGGAAGGTCCTCCCGAGCTAAGAAAACTTTGGCCGTGTCAGCTGTTCAAGTAACAGTCTAGCTAAGTGCCACAAGGATCACCCCCAGAAGGTGGGTCATCATAGAATGATGGTTTTTCTGGCCATAGTAATTCACAGGAGTTTATCCAGGTAGAAATGAATAAGTCTGAAAAATTTTAGGTATGTTTATGGTTAACAGAAAGATGGATAGTGGGTTACTGTCAGGACCGGAGAGGATATTTAGGTACATTTCTAATAATTTGAGAAGTCAACTGCCCTCTTATACCATATCTTGGTACCAGTCTCTGAGACCACTAGGGGATGGGGTGAGCATTTGGTCTGACACATAGTGACAATTCCTGTATTTGTCTACATTGGCTCTTGGTCAAATTATAGTCAACATGCCACTGTCTCAGCAAGAAACATATCTCCTTCTGGGTTTTATTTGGAGAAATCTTTGTGGTTCTCTAGAAAATCTGCCACCATATTAAGAGACCAAAATAAAGGAACTTTGGTCTTCGAAGTGCTGGATATGGAAACAGGGGGCCTGGGTTCAAATCCAGGCTATTCTACTTATTACTTATATAAACCTGAGCCAAGCATTTAACCCCTCTGGGCCTCAATTACTTCATTTGTAAAATGAAGAAGTTAGGCAAGTTAAACAAAAACCAGCAAGGTATAATAGATAAATGCCAGACTTGGAGTGAGGAACACCTGAGTTTGAATCCTACTTCAGACACTAATGAACCATGTGATGCTGAGAAAGTCACTCATTCTCTGAATCTCAGTTTTCCCACCTGTAAAATAGGGATAATACCTACATAGTAGCTTCCTCATAGAGCTGTGAGGATCTAATGCTGTATAAATATTTACTTTGTAAACTTCAAAGCAGAAAATAAATGTCAGGTATCCTTCTAAAAAGAAATAATAGAACAAGACCTTCTCTCTTGAAATAAGAAAAGGGGACAGAATAATAGAAAGTTAATCTAGGAGACAAAGAGTTGCTGCTGCTGCTGCTGCTGCTGCTGCTGCTGCTGCTGCTGCTGCTGCTGCTGCT
>NW_027187378.1:32070756-32127259 GCF_028583685.1 Petaurus breviceps papuanus
CTGCTGCTGCTGCTGCTGCTGCTGCTGCTGCTGCTGCTGCTGCTGCTTTGGCTGTTGTTTGTCCTTCATTCTCAAAGAGGACCATGACATCAGGAAAGTGATGTCATGACTTGGAAGTGAACTGGATTTAAGCGACGCAGGGCTGTGCAAAGTCACCAGCCTTACTCTTTCCTCCAGAGCCATCTGGGTCCAGTGGTCAGATATAGATCAAGACGACTTGGAGACGACCCAAAAGACCAGAGTTCTGGTCCTACTTCTGACATAAATTAGTATGACATTGAATAAGTGACCCTTTCTCTGGGTTTCAGTTTCCCTACATATCAAATGCTATTGGATGATCTCTATGGCACCTTCTATTTCTGATGTTCTATGACTTTTTGTAAGATAACTTACAGGCAAATGCAAAAACCTTAGATGGCTTTTCTATTGGAAATTAGGCATTCCCCTTCCCCTTAGCTCATTTCCTAAATGTCTAAAGTGTAAACCATCTATTGTAACGCAGTTAATAAGCATCAGATGTTGGCTTTGAAGCTAGATCTCCTTGAATCCAGACTACCATGACATGCTGCTGACTCTTTTATCTGAGATCTGGTACCTCCAAGGTGGTCTCTGGACATGGGGTAAGGATAAGAGAAACATAGGCAGTGTATCCTTTAAAACGGAATCTAAAGCCCTGTCTTTCTCCTTCTCTATTTTCCTGTTCTTCCTATGTTGGCAATATCACTCCTTTTCCTCCCTTTCCTTACTTCTCCTTCCCCTCCCTAGACAAGTTACATGAGCACTGGGTTCACCCAACAGAAAAAAAAAAGTTGGATCATCATCTCCACTTTTCTCACTAAAGTAGAAATTACAGCAAGATTTAAAGCAGCAAGTCTAATGCATTTTCCCACAGGTGTCCTTAAGCCAGGAAAGGTGCATATAAGGACTTGTTTAACGGAGATAACTGTTACATAGTGCCACATAAATATAAACTATTGAAAGAGCTGCTGATAGGTCCTAGACAACTTTGAAAAACATTCGAGTTAAGAACAATTCTGCCAATATATCACATATTTCTTCAATTTCTCCCTGCCTTTTCTTTGCTGTCAGCACAGGAAAGGGCAGTAGAGAGAGGTTGAGAGAAAAAGGAGAGAAGAGGCAATTTCAGAGCTTTCTGTATCCCTCAAGGTGTAAAATTCTAGGGAGAGAAACAAGCAGAAAGTCAGTTTCAGGGAAATTCTTTCAGGCTCTCTGTTTTTTGGAAAGAAGTCTGAAGACAATGGTGGCTCTTTATTGGAGGAAGCAAAACTGACTGTCCTGTAACTGAATTGGAGACAGACCTTACCAAATCAAGTTAGCCAAGTCACTGAGTCTTGCCCTCAATAGATGTCTCTACTTCCTTTCTTTCCATCTTCTGACCAAGGAATACACTTTGTCCTCCCCTTGAACCCATGGGGATTCCTTTTGACTAGCAAAGGTGAGCAACACTTTGAGCAACCTTGCTCAACAAGGAAGAACAAACAAAGAACCATTGTCTGGTGGAAATGATGTGGAAGTGGCAGGATCCAATAGAGAATTTTCCAGGGAAATAAAGTTTCAAGCTGTGATCCAGGTAAGTAAGTGGAATGCTATGCTAGATCAGAGTAGAAATCACTGGAGGAACCAAATTTAGAAGCTAGGTGGGAACTAGGAGTTCCTTGAAATCGTCCAAGTCAGAGAAACAGAAAATAGGTTGAAGAAAAATACCACAAAGGGGATATATAAACATCCATAAAATGACTGTCTTATATCATTTAACTTCTCCACTGGAGATAGTCTTCTTTTTGATGATGGTAGGTTAAACTTTGTCATACAGCTAGTATGAGAGATTGGATTTGAACCCAGATCTTTCCAACCAAGGAAGTCAGGAAAGACTCAGTAACCTCTCTGTTAGCACCTCTCTGTAGCACTGTTTCCATGGGCTCAAACCCAACCTGCTAGAAATTCCCCTGGAACTTCAAACTGTATCTTAATTGGGATAGTGTTGGTGAAAGGTCTCTTCCAGCTTCAGAACACACTTATCCACTGATTACCCTGTGGCATTATTGTACCCAATAAGAATGAAGGTCAAAATCTTGTCATTGCAATATCCAATCTTCAGTTTGGAGGCTAGATGCTAAAAAGCATTTGCCTCCTTTTGCTAGAAATCAGTAGGATAAAAATGAGAGTATTGAAATAGTTGATCTCTAAGGTCACCTTGACCTCTGTATCTTTAAATCCCATGAATTTAAGATACAGAGATAAACTTCAGTGGATATAAAGGATAACAACCTTTAGCATTTATTGTCTCATTTGTGGCCCACAATAACTCTGTGAGGGCTGCAGCAAGGTAATCCTTTTACTCCTCCTTCACTGAGTAGTTATCCCATACCCTACAGGGGCTTACCTACAATTTCTTTTTTCTCCTCAAGCCTCCCATATCACCTCTCCTGTACCCTCTTAGCTAATGGTCTGGACCAGGGGAGGCCACATATGACCCTCTGGGTCATCAAATACAGCCCTAAACTGTATTCAGTCAAAGGACCTCACTTGAGAACCCCGAGGGCCACATGTGACCTTGAGGCTTCAGGTTCCTCATCCCTGGACTCTGAACTCTTACTTTGCTGAGGGAAATATAGACCATGGTCTTCCTTCCCCTCCCCTCCCCAACATCATAAAATGTCACAACATACAATCCCACCCAACCCCTTTCTTTACTTTCTGAAGAAAGATCTCTTCTCCTTTCTAAGGGCACCCCCTCTTTGATCCTGTACTATCTTATCCTTTCCAGAAGATTTTTCATACAATCTCATTCTCTCCCTCTGTCTCTCTCTGTCTCTCTCTGTCTCTCTCTGTCTCTGTCTCTGTCTGTCTGTCTCTGTCTGTCTGTCTGTCTCTCTCTCTCTCTCTCTCTCTCTCTCTCTCTCTCTCTCTCTCTCTCTCTCTCTCTCTCTCTCTCTCTCTCTTTCTCTCTGTCTCTCCCCTCACCATCCTTCTCTATAATGTATTCTTCCTGAAAAACCCTCACTAGACCTTACAACCCCTATAAACCATATTTTTATATCTATCCTCTCTTCCATAGGCAAACACTTAAAAAAAAAGAAAGAAAAGCTAACTCCTCTCCTTATCTTTACTTCCTGTCTTCTCACTTACTTCTTAACCTTGTATAATTTAGCTTCTGACCACATCAATACCCAGAAATTTCTCTCTTCAAAGTTACCAAATGATTGCAATAATTGCAAAATCCGAAGTTCTGTTCCGAGTACTCATTCTTCTTGAATTTTCTGCATCACTTGAGCCTGTTGGTCAGTTTCTCCTTAATGCTTCCTCCTCCCTGGGTTTTCATGACACTGCTCCCTCTTGGTTCTCTTCCTACCTGTCTGACCAGTCCTCAGCATCCTTTATTATTCACAGCATGAGGAGGAAGCAGAGAAGCAGTATACAACAAGGTCTCATTAGCTTTCATGAGTTTATCTTCTCTTTGTTAATGTAACCTGTATTCATCTATCTACTCTTGATCTCTTTTTGCAGCTCTCACCTATCCCCAGCTGTCTAGTGGACTTTTCTAAATGGGCATCCTGTAGGCATTTCAGATTCAATATACATAAAGTAGAACTCATTTTATTTCTTTCATCCCTCTTCTAAACTTCTCCCTTTCTTTCCAGGGCACCCCCATCTTTTCAGTTTTTCTAACTCAAAATCCAACACTCCTTTTATTGCACTCTAACGCCTCTCCTAGAGTCACTTGGAGAACACTAACAGAGCAGAAGGAAGGTGAGAAGAAATGAGACTATGATAGATTCAGAGAAATACGGAAATATTTTTATGAGCTGATGCACAATGAAATAAGGAGAAACATTTTGTGATGACCAAATTAATAATGTGGGGGAAACAATTTCGAAAGACCTCAGAACTCTGACAAAAGCAACAACTAAATTATACAGTGCCTACTATGTTCCAGGCACTATGCTAAGTGCTTTTTACAAGCATTATTTCATTAGGTCCTCATAACAACTCTGTAAGGAAGGTGCTATCATTAGCCCCATTTTGCAGATAAGGAATGGAGGCAAACAGAGGTTAAGTGACTTACCCAAGATCGCACACAGCTAGTAAGTATCTGAGGCTGGATTTTGAGTTAGATTTTCCTGACTCCAGGTCAAGTTTTCTTTCTATCTACTGTGCCCCCTAACTGCCCCAACAACTAATTTTGACTTTAGTAGACTGACTATAAATCACACTTCCACCTCTTGGCAACTAGAGTTTGTGCCTTAGTTTTCTCAACTGTAAAATGGCAGAGGGGAGGGGTTGACTAGATAGTTTTGAGATATTCTGTACTACTCTGGATTTATGATCCTGCACTTTTGAGGTACAAAATGAGATTTCCTTTACATAGTTAATGTGTTTATTCATTCTGCTTGATTATACATATTTATTACAAGAACAGACTTCTACTTGGAAAGGGTAGGGGATAGTGGACAATATACCGTTCCAGAATGTACAGAAGAAGAAAGAAGGGGATGCCTATAGAACAATTTTGTTACTGCTTTGTTAAACTTTGTGCATATATACTATATATATATAAATATGTGTATATGCATACATATATATATGTATGTATTTCTTTTAACAAGATTAAAGGAGGAAGCATGTTACAATGGAAAGAGCAACATGGTTTGGTATCAGAGAACCTGGGGTCTGGGGTTCAAATCCTTATGTGGCCACTTATCACTTGCCACAAACTCTCACCAGCTAAGACCTATTGAACCCTGGAAGTTTATCCAAAAGCTATACTTTTTAAGGATGCTTCCAGAGGGTGAGGAGTCAGAGGCTGAATTATTTTCTCTCTGCTCTTAATAATGCCTCCCGTTAATTACACAAAGCAGCTAAGGACTGCAGCCCCAGCCACATTGTTTGTCTTTTTATTTGCCTTTACATGGCAGTATCTCCAGTGCAGGCGCAATGGAATTATACACTGGGCCCTAATATTTCAAGACCCAACAGGAACAAATATGCAATTATATAGTTCAGTGATGCAGCACCATGGCAGCGGTTGAGGAGGAGACTGGAGCCACCACTTTAGGCTTAGGCAAAGTACTGCTCAACAGAAACTTCAGGCCATGAACTTGCTTGCCTCCTTTCCAAGTAGACAGGTATAATGGCAGCCAGCAGACTCCTGTCTCATTCAGGATTGAATGCTAGACAGCTGCAGATGGGTAGCAGACCTATGCAATAAATGTAGTCAAGTTCAAAGGCAGCTTGCTGTGATTCCATTCTGTTTACTATCTTTTGAATAAGTTCAACTGAAAAAAAAATCTATTCTATGCAGGGTATTGTTCTAGCCACAAGGTATACAAAAAATGCTTATGTTTTAGTTTCCTCAGCTATAAAATGGGGGGGGGGGGTGGACTAGGTAGCTTTGAGAGGTCCTTTACAACCCTAGATGTATGATCCTGTACTCTCTCTGTCTGTCTCTGTCTGTCTCTGTCTCTCTCTCTTTCTGTCTGTCTCTGTCTCTGTCTCTCTCTGTCTCTGTCTCTGTGTCTTTCTGTCTCTCTCTCTTTCTGTCTGTCTCTGTCTCTCTCTCTGCGTGTGTCTTATTTTGGCCTAAGACCCCAAATGGATTTGTTGGATTTGCAGTCAATAAAACCTGGATGTGAATCCTATGTCAAGCAGTTATTATTTGTGTTCTGTGGGGGGGAGAAGGAAAGCACAGCCCTTATTTTCAGAGGGTAATTAATGAAAGCTAGGGGATCCCTATAGATACAAAGTCTACATTCATAGCACCGTGCCAAAGGCTCCAGTCCTACTCACCCACTATTATCTATGCCACCGCTAACATTAATTATAACAGTCAGGATTTATATATTAGCAGCTACGTGGTACAGTAGACAGAGAGCACTGGGCCTACAGTAAGGAAGACATGAGTTCAAATCTGGATTTACTTACTAGCTGTGTGACTTTGGGCAAGTCACTTTACCCTGTCGACCTCAGTTCCTCATCTATAAAATGGGCTGGGAAGGAAATGGCAAACCATTCCATTATTTTTGCCAAGAAAACACTAAATGGGGTCAGGAAGAGTCAGACACAACTAAATAATGATTGAATAACAACAAAAGATTTATATAGCATTTTAAAGTTTACAAAATACTATAAATGGTCAGGCAACAAACATTTATCAGGCACCCATTATGCATCAGACACTCTGCTAGGTGCCAGGGGTACAAAGAAAGAGAAGAAAGAATAGTCCCTTCCCTCAAGGAGCTCACAGTCTAATGGGGGAGACAAGAGGTAAAAAGCAATGTACGAACAATGTACGTAGGATAAAACGGGGGTGATCTCAGAGGGAAGATGAACATTTTGGAGGATTAGTAAAGTTTTCTTGCCAAAGATGGGACTATAGCTGAAACCTGGAAGAAGCCAGAGAAGTCAGGAGGCAGAGATGAGGTGGGACTGTCAGTGAAATCAGCAGACATGGGAGATGGAGTGAGTGTGTTGGGGAAGGAACAACAAGATGGCCAGTGTCTCTGGAGCACAGAATACATGAAGAGGAGGATGGTGTTAGAAGACTGGAGAGGTAAGAAGGGGTTCAGTTATGAAGGACTTTAAAAGCCAAACAGAGGAGCTTGCATTTAATCCTAATGGTAACACTGAAGTTTATTGAAATAGGTGACATGATCAGATCAATGCTTTATGAAGACAACTTTGACAGTTAAGTTGAAGATGGTCTGTAGAGAGACTCAATGTAGGGGGACCAATCAGCTCTTGTTGAGTTGTTTATCAGTCATGTCCAACTCTTCCTGACCCCATTTGGGGTTTTCTTGGCAGAGATACTGGAGTGATTTTCCATTTCCTTTTCTAGTTCATTTTACAGAAGTGGAAACTGAGGCAAACATAGTTAAGTGACTTGCCCAGGGTCACACAACTAGTAAGTGTCTGAGGCCAGATTTGGACTCAGAAAGATGAGTCTCCCTGACTGCAGGCCAGGTGCTCTACCCACAGTACTACCTACCTGCCCAACTGATGTGGAAATTCTTTCTATAGTCCACACATGACTTAATAATATCACATTCAAGTGATAGCAGTGTCTGAGAAGAGAAGAGGGCATATATGAGAAACATATGAAGTTAGAATTTTATCTCAAAGGAATTTGGGGACTACTGAAATCCTTTGAGGAGGAGATTAACTTTTTTAGAGCAGAACATTAAACAAATCATTTGGACAGCTATTTGAAGGATCTGTTGGAAAAAGGAGAAATTAAAGGTATGAAGAACCACAATAGTCTAGACTAGAAAGAATGAAAGCCTGAGCTAGGAAAGTGCTGGTGGGAGTGAAGAATCAATACCAGTTCTGATATTTACTACTAATATGATTTAAAGTATTTATGAACACCCACTATGTACAGGGCACTGTGCTAAGCTGGACCATCACTACCAGTAGTCTTGACTTTTCTCTTGCTCCTGCACTCCAAAGACTCTGGAGGGGATAGTGAGGCTGATAACTTTGCAAAACTCTGCCCCACTTAAATCCAATTCACAGGAAAGTTAAGACAACTGATGTCATTGGTCCTCTTTGAGAACAAAGGATGAACAACAACCATGCTATTCACGGGAGATATAAAAAAACCCTACTAAAATCAGTCCTTGCTCTAGAGAACTTACAGTCTAAGGGGGGAGACAGCATACACACCAAAAAAACTATGTATAAACAAGCTATATACAGAAGAAATTGAGGATGAGGAAAGACTTCTTGAAGAAGATGGGATTTTAGCTAAGGTTAGAAAGAAACCAAAGAAGCTAGTAGGCAAAGATGAGCATAGGTTTCTTAATCTGTAAAATGGCGAAGTTGGAGTCGATGGCATCTAAAATCCCTTATACCTCCAAATTATATGATTCTGTAAGTCAATAAACCTCATTAGCATCAATGGCATAGGAGGAAAAAGATACCATTTGGAGTCAGAAGACCTTGTGAGAAGGGAGCATATATGAGAAATATATAAAGGTAGAATTTTATCCCAAAGCCTTCAAGAACCATTGAGGTTCTTTGAGCAGGAGAGCAGAACATTAAATAGATTATTTGGACAGTTGTCCAAATGATCACTTGAATCCTGGCTCTGCCACTATCTATGCAACCTTGGCCAAGTCACTTCCCATCTTTGGTTCTTAGTTTTCTCATCTATAAAATGTCAGAGAGACCATATGACTTCTAAGTTCTCTTTAAGCTCTAAATATATCATTGCACAAGCTGTAAAATGCTAATAACACTACAGGTATTAGATAATATTAATACCATTATTGTTTTTCTAAAACTTCAAGTGAAGTATAATCATGAGATTATTTTAGAGAGAGAAAAAAAGAATGAGGTGAAAATGTTGGAGAAGAGAATTTTTCAGGGTCTCCACCCTTAGCAATTGAGAAGAGGAAGATGACCAGACTCCTTATTGGTCAGTCAAACAACTAGGAGAAGAACCAGGAAAGAGAAAAGATTTGGAAGTAAAAGGAAGAGAAATTTGTACGAAGGAGGCAGTGGATAATTGTGCCAAGTGGTACAGAAAAGTCAAAGATGATAAAATTCCTTGAAGGAAGTTGGACTTGGGTTTGGAAATTGAACAGTTAGAGTCAAATGCCAGTTTTCAGGGAGTTGAACAGTGAGGTGATGAGAAAGTGAAGGCATAGGTCAACTTTTTTTTCCTAAAAGCTTAGCAGTGAAAAGGGGAGAGATACAGGATGTTAACTTGAGGATGGGCATTTTTTGTTTGTTTGGTTGGTTGGTTGGGTTTGTTTGTTTTCAAATAGAAGGAAAGGAGCTATTAGAAAGGGACAGTGTAGATGAACTAGAGAAGGGGAGTGATTGATGGCATAAAGTCCTGAAGAAGAATTCTTGGTCCTCAAAGAGTTTATATTCTACTACAGGGGTTCTTAATTTTTTTATTTGTAAGTCATGGATGATTTTGGAAGCCTATGGATCACTTCTTAGAATGATGTCTTTACATATATAAAATAAAATACATAGGACCACAAGGGAAAGCAATTAAACTGAAATAGTTATCAAAATACCAAAGCACACAACTTTGTAGACCTCAGGGAAAAAACTCCTGTTCTACTGGGTCCTAGACTCATAGAATGTCAAAATGGGGAAGAACCTTAAGGACATCATCTTGTTCAACCCTCTCATTTTATGGATGATGAAAATGAGACCCAAGAGGTAAGTTTAGTTTCCCAAGGTCATACAGAGCTATTAAGTAGCAGAAAGGACTCAAAC
This sequence comes from Petaurus breviceps papuanus, assembly GCF_028583685.1. NCBI lineage: Eukaryota > Metazoa > Chordata > Mammalia > Diprotodontia > Petauridae > Petaurus > Petaurus breviceps. Next base: position 32,080,012 of record NW_027187378.1, read on the forward strand.
TCAGAACTCTGAATACTTCAAACATAGTATTTTCTCCAATACCTAATCTCTCTGAGTCTCTGTTTCCCCATCTGTAAAGTCAAGATAATCATCACTGCACTGTCTGTGTCACATGATTGTTTCAAAGAATACTCTTTGCAAAGTATGAGTCATGCAAAATACAGAGGCCCACGCTTATAATCCAAAATTTCCGGGAGGTTAAGACTGGTAGATCTCTTAAATGGAGAATTAGTGGAACTTTGAGGTGCAGTGTGGCTATGCCAGTGGGTGTCCAGGACAGATTTGCTAACAATACAGTGAGAGCTTAGGCGAGGATATATATGGAATATATGGTAAATGTTTGGCAACTGGGTCTCTGGGAAAAAAATAAATTTAATTTAAAAAACCTAAATGGGGGACACACTTTTAAGTCTAATCTGCATTAATGTTTTCTCCATTGCTTTCTTAAGACTAGTCAATCAACCAAACAATAAATCAAGCCCTGCTTTGGAACATTTGCTTATTTCTGAGAGGCAAATGCTCACACTGCAAATTTAACAATTGGCTCGCTAGTTCTAGCACAGCCCTTCCAGAAAGGGGCATAGAGAGAGAGCTGTTTATTAGATGACCTGAGAAGAGGAGAACTTGACCCAGGTCAGAAATGGAAAAGGTCAAAGTTCCTGAGTAAATCAGAAATGAGATCTGGCCATGAGTAGCTCCTGTACTTCAAGCCTGTGAGAGATGGGAAAACACAGTCTTTAAAAAAAAAAAGTATGAATCGCTATATAAATGTGAGTTATTATTGTTGTTTATGGAATGTGACCTCATAATTAATAAGCCCAGCTGGTTGTGGTTTGACTGAGAGAACACCCATTTGGTTTACACACTCTATCAGCCACCTGCTATATTTCTAGTAGGTTCTGTGAGAAAACCTTCCCTAGCCATCTTTTGAAATTTAGGTACAACCAGGCCCCAGTAGTGCGAATGATGAATCCCCTGAAGTGGTCGCTATAGAGTTTCAGAAACTGAGTCCAACCTCTTAATTCTACAGATGAGAAAACTGAGGCTCCAGGAGGGAAAATGACTTCTGAACTCTCACATTAGTGGCAGAAGAATTCAGGTCTGAACACCCTGTCCAACATCCTTTTTCTCCCGTGCCTGCTACCTATTTTGATTTGTTTTGTTTTGCTTTCTTTCCTTGGCTGCTGGAAGCTGCTTTTCAGCACCCCAGGCCTTGACAGGAGTGTTAAGACAAAGAATCATCAGTCCCAGAAGAGCTTCTCCCCTAAAGCCTCGTCCTCCCCCTTCTCTTAACAAGACCCAGAATGGTTTGGATTGGGGGTCAGAAGTCTGTTGGTTGGCAAAGGAGAAACAAAACTTGGGGGGGGGGTGTTACCATGGTAGCTAAAGTACCTACTGGCCCTTAAATAATTAACCAGCCAGAGCTTTTAAATACATTTCAAAACAAGTACTCATTCCCCTTTAATGCGGGGCTGATTTCCCCCTTTAACACTGCCCTGGGGCTAATTCAAGGAACTATAATTCTTACTCTGCTAAGGGAGCATCAACATCCTTATCTGCAACCAGTTCTTAGTTTGTCATGGAACCAACCTCCTTTGCTGTCATTAAGAAAGGCCCTGGACTGACTTCACAAGCCCCAAACAAAGGAACGTGAGGTTTGGGTACAAAAGGGAGCCTTGTAGTGAGAGAACCCAGAATGTGGTGTAGGGACAGAGCTGAAAGGAGGGGCAGAAAGAAAATGAAGTCCAGCGGAAAAAGGATGGAGTAAAATAAATGGCAGCTTCTCTCCTTCCCTCCTTTCCTCTCTGTGCTCACCACCATCCTTGGAAACCCATCCATTCATCTCTTCATTCGTTTGTCATTTATTAGGCTCAGAGGCAGAGATGTAATAACTAAGGCTGAGCCATCAGTGCTTTACCTTATGATGTGCTTATGGGAAGGGGCAGGTTAGAGTGGGACAGAGAATATTTCTTGCTCTAGGGGCTGTACTCTCTCCTTCTAGCTGTCCAGAGACTATTCATCTTAAACACTGAAGAAATGCTATCCCCAGCATCCCTGTATTACATATCGGATCCCGACCAGCAGGACTACCAGTGACCAGTATAAATCTGCTGCCTCATTTGGCCCCACTGCAACATCTCTTTGTGATCATCCTAGAACTTAGGAATGTAAATGGGTCTGTTTAGGCACCCTCTTTCTCAGCTGCACCTGAGGCCTATGGTCCTCTACCCATCTTCTCCTTCCTTCTTCTTTATGGGCTTACCTTTTCTACCAACACTAGAACCATCCTTCTCCTTCCCTTCTCCCCATACCAACCACCATGAACAAGTTTCTAATTAAAGTTCTTCCTGCAGACATTTTGTAGGAGAAACACAGGATCGTCTCCAAACATATGATCCCTTAGCCAGGTTCCTGCTGCATCCTTTATTGGATCACTTTCCACATCCCAGAAAGCAGAAAAGAGAGGTATCTCTTCTAAAGAAATTTGTACCCTGGGATTTCTGGACTTTTCTCACTTTCTCTTCTTTACAGATGTTTTATAGCATTGTACCCATTGTAAAACTGGCACCACAGAGCCCATTGAAGAACACAGCTGGTCTTTTCCATTGTCTAAGGGAATCTGGGGATGAAAATCATATATAGCTGGGGTAAGTAAAAAACTGAGCGATTTTGTCACAGCGTTAACTAAATATAGAGCCAGCCAACAGGTCCTTAATCCAACTCTTTCTATGATTGCTAGAAGCCTAAAGTCCAAAACAAAAAGTGCTATCCCCACTGGCTTCTGCCTTGGTCAGACCAAATCTGGAGAACTTAATTGTTTCCCATTTCACCATTATAGGAAGGGTACTGACAAGGTGGAATATTTCCAGAGGAGGAGGATAAGGGAATGGGGGAAGTTTGAAGAGATGACTAAAGATCAGGTCATAGCAAGGTCAGTTAAAGGAACTAGGAATGAGTCCTTAGCACAAAAAATAGAAGACTTATGGTTTCAAAATTAATATCTTCAAATATTTGAAAGATTTATTTTACTAGGCTCCAAGGAGGTAGAATTATAAGCAATAGATAGATTTTGCAGAGAGGCATATTTAAATCCAATATGGTGGTAGAAGTAGAGACAAGATCTTTCTATGAATTAGAGTTCTCCAAAAGTGAGATGAGCCAGCTACCTTGAGAAGGGGTGAATTACCCATTACTGGAGGTCTTTGAGCAGAGTCAGATGACTGATATCTGGGGATGTTCTAGAAAGGATTTCTGTTCACTTACTTTTAATGACTTTTAGGGTGCCTTCCAACTCTCACATTCCATTATCCTAATGCTGACTGATGAAGATTCTCATCCTTTTTGGTCTTCTCTCCTTTTTTCCTCCTCTCTTTGGTCCTTCCTTTTCATGCTTTGAGAATGATCTGATCACTTCTAGCTCCCTTATTTGGGATCACCTTGACTTTTAATCTCCTCTCTGGAAAACCATTAGTTTCTAGAATCCTGGAATCATTGGATGGAGGGCTTTAAAAGGGGTCTTAAAGATATCCAATTCTAAGCCCTCATTTTATAAATCAAATGAGGCTCAGAGAGGTTAAGTGATTTCTTAAGATTACACAAGTGTAAGAGAAGGAAGGAAGGAAGGAAGGAAGGAAGGAAGGAAGGAAGGAAGGAAGGAAGGAAGGAAGGAAGGAAGGAAGGAAGGAAGGAAGGAAGGAAGGAAGGAAGGAAAAAGTGCTTAATATGTGCCAAGCACTTTACTAAGGGCTGGGGATACAAATGCAAAAGACTGATAGTCCCTTCCTTCTAAGAGCTTACATTCTTGTCATTCAGGTTGTAGTAGGTAACAGTGATGAATAGGCTAGGCAGTGTAATGGATAGAAAGTTAAGAAGTTAGGGAGTTAGGAAGACCTGAGATCAAATCTGACTTCAGATGGTCCCTAGCTGTGTGACCCTGGGTGAGTCACTTAATTCTTTTTACCTCAGTTTCCTCATCTGTGAAATGAGCTGGAGAAGGAAATGGCAAACCACTCCAGCATCTTTGTCAAGAAAAAAACAAATTGGGATCATGAAGAGTTGGACATGACTGAAATGAGTGAACAAAAGGTAACAGTGAGAATTCAAACCCACATCCTTTGGTTCTGAATTCAGTGCTCTTTCCACCATATGCCTTATAGCTTCTTAGTTCCAGGCTAATTTTTTTCTCCAAACTTTCATTTTTTTTCCGATAAAAGGACCTTAGTTCTTCATAACTTTTCATTTCTCAAAATTGTTAGTGTACTTAGGCCCTCTTGAGGATTCTCTTCACCCAAGACAGACTATAAAGCCTCTTCAGTCTACCAAACCCCAATGGACCATGATCCTGCCACAACCACATAATTAGTAAGTTAAAGCATTCACTTTTCAGTCTATTTGCATGTAATTATAATTCAGCTCTCCTGGTCTTATTCAGGATGAGCAGCCCCCAATCCATCATGATTAGACTAGAAGGGCTACTACTCAGTGGTTAGAGAGCCAAGTCTGAAGTCAGGAAGTCTCATCATCCTGAATTCAAATCCTGCCTCAAGCACTTACTATCTGTGTGACTTTGGGCAAGTCACTTTACTCTGTTTGCCTCAGTTTCCTCATCTGTAAAAAGTGTTGGAGAAGTAAATAGAAAAGCACTCTAGTATCTTTGTCAAGAAAATTCCAAATAGGGTCACCAAGAGTCAGAGAAGACTGAAATGATGAATAACAGTAACACATCTATAAGCAGAGTTGGACCCTTTTCACAAGGGGTTTGCTCTCAAACTGTATGGATATGATTAATAAATACTAAATGACTAAACAAATAGATAATTAAGCCTAAAATAGTAGTAGCATAATAATGTATTATGTCACCTTTTACTCAGCTTCCAAAGTGATTTTCCCATAGCACAAATTTAGTCTGGCCTTCCTCTAGTCAATAAACTCTGATAGCTCCCTACTACTTTCAGGATCAAATATGAACTGTTCTGTTTGGCACTGAAAGCCTCTTACAACCTGGCCACTTTGTACCTTGTTTTCTGACTACAAAACCCAACCCAGATTCTGATTCCTGGATTCCTGTGGTTTGCTCTCTATCATTTGAAACTCCCAAGGCTGGAGATTTGACTCCCTACACCAAGAGTGGAATGAATGAACACAAATGGGAAGAATCTTTAAGGCTCTGCCCATTACCGTATAGTCTTACTGGATACCATGAATGAAGTAGGTGTATAGTTTTCTCCATGCCCAAATGCAGGAAAAAAAAAAAAGAATAGTTGGAACTGATTCAGACCTTTTTGAAGATGTCCTAATTCTGGCTATTCCATACACCCAATGGGAAAAAAGCTTCCTCCAACAATATGGTAGGTCAACTGGAACCAGTTACAGAATACCTGGTTATGTTCCAATCTCTCCAATGCACTTCTCTTGTGTACTGTTACATAGACATTCTCCTAGAAGCAGCTTCCTAGCAGCTTCATGTTCTGGGGTCATATTGGCATGCTCTTGGGTTCTACACATGGGTCAGAGATCTGCTACATGCATATATATACACATGCACACATGTATTCCTACAATGCACACACATGTATATACATATATGTGTACTTATGCATATATACAAACATGTACATTATGTCACATATAATATGTATATACATACCCACCTATTTCCGTTCGCCTAATAGTTCAATTTTATTTAATCCCAACACTGACCATGGGCTAAAAATGCATGATATATCTGGCCTATAATATCTCCCACAGCTATTGCTTAATTAATTAATTATATGTCCTTATGAGGAAGGAAAGGGCAGTGATCATTATCCCCATTTTTAAGACTGAGAAATGGAACCCTATATAATCTGGATCTTCCCTACCTATCCAACCCTCTTCCCCTCTCAACACACACTCTGGATAGAAATAGATTTTTCACAGTCTTAGCAAAATGTCATTGGTGATTTCTGCCTTTGTGTTTTTATTCTTTCTGAGGTTTTCTTCTACCTGGAATGCTTCTTTTTCTGCCTATTTCCCCTTCCCGCCCCATCCCCACCTCCTACCCTCTACTTGGTCTCTCCAGATCTTACCAATTCTTCAAGATATGGCTAAGGTCCTACCTCCTCCATAAGTCATTTCCAGATCCCTCCAGATCTCACTTATCTTGCTCTCCCCTAAACTCCTCAGCTTTTACAATCTGTACCATACAATTTAGCGTGTAATTACATATTGTCTTGTACTCTATTGCTGTTTCTGGTGTGTTAGACTTGTTTCCCTAACTGGGCTTGTTTCCTAGCAAAAAAAGACTATGCTTTTATCCTTATTTTTATTCCCTGTGGAAGCTGGAAGGGCATTGACCATGCAGTCAGTTCTCAGTACAAACTAATGAACTGATTTCCTTGGCTGACCCATTGCTCTGAGTAGCAGGAGAGACAAAAGGAAGACTCATTTCTTATGTGCAGCATATTTTTCTGGAATCCATCCTGACTTTGGAGTCTGGCTCAGCTTTAGATTTCATATTGGTTATTTGCTAAGATGGGATCATACAATGATATCAACACTTGGCGACCAAAAGAGTTGGGAGAAAACCTAGAGTTTGTTTGATCTATGTATTAACCCATGAGATCACTGAGGCCCACAAAGGGGAAGTGACTTATGTGAGGCAACATGGTGGAACTGGGATTTAAATAAAGGTCTACAGACTAGTCCATAGAAGCATCAGGTGCTATTTCCATTATATAGCCTACATTATCGTGCACTATCTTGTTGGATCTTGTAAAGGTAAGTATAATTTTTCCCATTTTACAACTGAAAAAAAAATTGAGACTTCAAAGAGGTAATCTGCCTAGGATCTCCTGACTCCTAATTCAGGGTAACCCTAGTCAATAAGCATTTATGAATAAATGAGGGAAGGAAGGAAACATGTACTAAGTGCTTGCTATGCCCAAAGCATTGTACTAAGTGATGACAACCCAAATAGAAAAGGAAGAGAATCTTGCCTCACAAGAAGCTCACATTCTATTGGGAGACAAAACACTATGAATGGTTTCATCTGTAAGTCAGATGGAAAGGTCCCATGGGTCTTAAAGGGTCAGTGGTACAGCAAATGGTAATGCCTCTTCTTTAATACCATTTCAACTAACAAAAAAAAAATAACATCAGTTTCTGATATTGAGCCATTGGATAGTGCCAAGGATTTCAGTGGATAAGAAGTTTCTTTTTTTTGAGGTCTTCAGAAGATGTAGCTATAGATGTAGCTGGGGTCTATGAGTGTTCAGGGAGGACTATACCCTCTGGTGTGAGGGTTTGCCAAGCCCTTTTCAGGACTGCTCATCCAACTTTGGTGTTTAACTTCACCAAACTCTCACCTGTGGATCTAAGAAGCCATGGCATGTATATTGGCCACATTCCGGTAAAAAACTGTCTGGGAAGACAGGCCAAACCAGCTTAAAGGTAACTGACAGGCCTCAACCCTGGCAGTGAATTAGGGAGATGGCTAGCTCAAGCATGTGAACTCTCCAAACAGAATAGGTGGACTAGAACAATTTTTTTCCAATGCCTTCTTCATGTACTTATAGCTTGGTTCTATATTGAAGAAGCCAAGGTTATCCACTGAATCCTGGTATAACACCAATTATCCTGACTTTTGTCCTGTCATTGGACTCTGATGACTCTGGAAGCAAGTGAGGCTGATGACTTTGCACAACTCTGCCTCACTTAAATCCAATTCACACATAAGTCAAGACATCATTCTACTGTGATGTCTTTGATCTTCAAAAACAAAGGATGAACAATGACAGCACCTGCAGAAGAAGTTGTTAGACTGTATTTCCACAGAGGTTGCTTCCCAAGATTATGGCTGTAGATACTAGGGTAGAAGCATTGCTTTTACTAAAGTTCTTAGGTATATGTTTCTGAGTCATCTCCATCAGTGTCTGAGGGGAGATAGTGGTCAAAGAGGTGGTGGTTGGATTTCCATGACACATGATGCCTCTTGTCTCTCCTTTTGGGTAATCTGATGCTTCAGCCATTTTTAAAGGGCTTACTATGCGCCAGGAACTGTGCTAAATTCTGGGGATATGAAGAAAGGCAAAAACAGTCCCTGTGTTCAAGAAGCTCATAATCTAATGAAGGAAACAAAACACAAATAGCTACGCTATAACAAACACGGTAAATCAAGGATAAGTTGGAGACAGTCACAGAGACAAGGGACATTAATGGAGAGCCCCAAAGGCTTCTTGCAGAAGGAGAACTTTCAGCTGAGATTTGAAGGAAGCCTGGGAAGCTAGGAGGTAGAGGTAGGGAGAAGAATAACCCAAGCCTGGGGAATGCCCAGTGAAAATTCAGAGCCAGGAAATAACTTCTGCAAGGAACAGCAAAGTGCCTAGTGTCACTGGATCATAGAGTACCTGCAGAGGTGTAAGAAGACTGGAGGAGGGCAGATTGTGAAGGGTTAACAAACCAAATAGAAGATTTTATATTTTATCTTGAAGGTATGGAGAGTCACTGAAGTTTATTGGGTATACAGGGGAAGGAGTGGGGAGGGGAAACGACATGGTCAAATCTGTACTTTAGATGATCAGTTTGATAAATGAATGGAAAATGGACTGCAGTGGGGAGAAAACAGAGGCAGGGAAAACAAGCAACAGGCTATTGCATTAGCCCAGACATGAAATGGTAAGGGTGGTAGCAATATCAATGGAAAAAAGAGATAATACTTGCATGTGTTATGAATATAGAATCACTAGGACTTGGCAAGTGATTGACTATGGGGAGTGAAATCTAAAGGAATGAGAAATCAAAGATGTTACCTTGCTCATAAACCTCAGTGTTTGGGGGGATGGTGGTATACTTGGCAGTAATAAAGAAGTTAAGAAGAGGGGAGGATTTGGATGAAAAGTGAGTTCAGTTTTGGACATGTTGAGTTTTCAGAAGAAAGAATAACCCAAGCTTGGAGAATGCCTAGGACATTCAATTTGAGATTTTCAGTAGATAGTTGAACTTTCAAGATGAAGTCAAGAGAGAGGTTAAAATACATCTTAAAATCATTGGCATACATTTATAACTGAATCCTTGAGAGCTGATGAGTTCACCAATTTGAATTAGATAGGAGGAGAAGGGAAATGGGCCCAGGATAGAGAGGGATTGGGGGTTGGGGGAGGACACTAATGGTTAGTACAAGAGACCTGGATAAAGATCCAACAAAAAAAACTGAGAAGCAGTGGTCATATGGGTAGGAGAAAAACCAAAAGAGAACCAGAAAACACAGGGAGAAAAGAGGTTCGAAAAGGAAATGGCAAGAATATTGGTATCACACATTTGCCACTTGCTAACTTCATGATTCTGGGCAATTCATTATATCTCTCTGAGTCTCAATTTCCTCATCCCTACAATGAAGAAGTTGATTTAAACAATTAGTAACTACCTCCTAGTTATAATTTGGTGATAGTCTTATGAAAATATTCCTTATAGGGGCAGCCAGGTAGCACAGCAAGTAAGAGCACCGACCCCAGTGTTGGGATAAACTGGGGAGGGCTCAAACACTTAGCACCCACCCAGAAACACCTGGCTGTGTAACCTTGAGCAAGTTACTTAACCCCAATTTCTTAAAAAAAAAAAGAAAATACTCCTTATAAAGAGGACACTAAAGAAACTGAATGTATGAATGGCTATTCTGAAGTGATGGAAGAAAAAATGTCATGGGATTGTGGTGAGGAGCCAAGATGGCAGCATAGAAGCAGGAAGACTCCCTGCACTCCCCCCATAACTACATCAAATACCTATAAAAAATGACTCTAAAAAACTTTAGGGCTACAGAACCCACAAAGTGACAAAGAGAAACAAACCTCCCACTGAAGACAGCCCAGCAGACCAGCAGGAGGAGTCAATTGCAACCCTCTGGGAGCAGAGCTCAGGTTCCCATGAGTCTGCAGTTTTAGCCTCAGCATGGCCTGACCTGAAGGGACTCCGGGAGAATAGATCACCAGCAGCTGTGGAGGTTTCCAGAATTATGAACCCATAAATGCCAAAGACAAAGTGAGAGGTCAGTGGACTTTGGGAATAGGGAGTCTGGGAGTATGGTCTGGCTTCTGCCCCCAGAGGAAGAAGTAGCTGAGGCATCCAGCCATGCAGCAGCCACTCGCATGGCTGCTTCAGAGCTCCTGACCTGCTTGTAGGGGGACCAAACAAGCAGTCTGAGGGGTAATCATTCTTGCTTTAACCTTCTTGGATCTGGATCCCTGTACTGGGTGGAGGTTCTGGGGTGCATGACCAGTGAGCCAGAGTGTGTGGAGGCTTCAGAGAGGGCACCCAACTAACAGCTCCAGCAGCTGAGAAAACCCCAGCAATTTGGGACAAAGCTCTCCTCTCTGGTAGCAGAGTTCTACTGTGGCAAAAAGCTCAAAAGTCAAGTAATTGAGTGGCAACATGAGCAAGCAAAGGAAGCAAAGCAAGCACAGCAATCCAACTTTGGACTCCTTTTTTGGGGGACAAAAAGGATCAAAGCATGGAACAGGGGTATGAAAATATTATAGCCAGGTTCTAGAGTTCTCAGATCAAGGAGAAAATAATACAAGCAGCCAAGAAGAAACAATTTTAATATTGTGGAAACACAATCAGGTTAACACAGGATCTGGCAGCTTCTATACTGAGGGATCAAAGGGCTTGGAATATGATATTCCAGAGATCAAAGGAGCTGGGAATAAAACCAAGAATCACCTATCCAGCAAAACTGAGCACCACATTTCAGGGGAAAATATGGTCATTCAATGGAATAGAGGACTTTCAAGCATTATTAATAAAACACCAGAGTTGAATAGAAAATTTGACATTAAGATAAAAGAAGCAAGAGAAGCATGAGAAGGTAAACAGGGAAAAGAAATCATAAGGAACTTATCAAAGTTGAACTATTTACATTCCTACATGGAAAAACAATAATTGTAACTTATGAAACTTTTCTCAGTGTTAGAATAGTTGAAGGGAATATAAATGTATGTATGTATATATATATATATATATACACATATATATGTATACATATGGACATATGTCTATATAGGAGAGTATATGGGAGTATGAATACATATGTGAGTGTGTGTATATATGTGTACAGGTTTACATAGACAGAGGGCAAAGAACCAGTTGAATAGGAAGGGATGATACTTAAAAGGTGAAATTGAGAGGTGAGAGAGGAATTTAATGAGAGGAGATGGGGAGAGACAGAATGAGGTAAATTATCCCATATAGAAAAGGCAAGGGAAAAGTATTACAATGGAGTGGAAGAACAGGAAGGCAAAAGGGAATGGGTCAACCTTACTCTTATTGAATTTGGCTTAGGAAGGGAACGACATATACACTAAATAGGGTATCTCACCCTACAGGAGAGCAGGGGGGAGGGGATGAGAGGGAGATGATGGCGGGGAAGGGAGGTTGGGGGGAGGGAAGTTGGAAGCACACACTTCTGAAAAGGGACAAGGTCAAAATAGAGAATAGAACAAGTGGGGTGTGGGATAGGATGGAGGGAAATGTAGTCAACCTTTTACAATATATCCACTATGGAAATGTTTTGCATAGCTACTCATGTATAACCTATATTGAAATACTTTTCTTCCCAGTAAGGGTGGGTGATGAGGGAGGAAGGGAGGGAATCTGGAATCCAAAGTTTTAAAAATCAAATATATATATAATCATTTTTTTTACATGCAACTGGGAAACAAGATGTACAGGCACTGACGTATAGAGATTCATGTTGCCCTGCTAGAAAGTTGGAGAGGGAATGGGGGAGAATATTGGAGAGAGCAGATTGGGGGAGGGGTATACAGTGAGATTGCTATTTTGGTGTGGTGGGTAGGGGAAAGACAGGGAGAAAAGTTGTAAAACTCAAAACTTGTGGCAATGAATGATATAAACTAAAAATAAACATAAAATTTAATTTAAAAATAAATAAAAGGGATGTAGTAGGAAAAAGAGATTGTGGAACTGAATGTTATAAACTAAAAGTAAATAAATAACTTTTTGAAAAGAAAAAATGTCATGGTACTTGAAAATCAGGCAGGTGGGTGGGATAGTGGAAAGGTTGCTGGACTTCGACTCAAGAAGAGATGAATTCGAATCCTACCTCAGATACCAGTTTTATTGTTGTTGTTCACCCTTCATTCTCAAAGAGGACCAAAGACATCACAAGAGTGATGTCTTGATGGCACATGAATTGGATTTGAGTGAGGCAGAACTTTGCAAAGTCATCCAGCCTCACTGAAGACTCATCAAAGTCCAGTGGCAAGAAAAAAGTCAGAATGACTAGCAATGGCCCAGTATGTACTGGATATGTGTACAAGTCACTGAACCTCACTCATCATAACTGTTTGTAAGATGCAGAATAATAATAGCACCCACTTCACTAGCTTGCAAGGATCAAGTGTATATAAAGTACTTTGCAAATCTTAAAGCATTATATGAATGCGATGATGATGATGATGATGATGATGATGAAGAAGAAGAAAAAGAAGAAGAATTAGGGTCTCAGGTAAGCCCTTTAGGTAATTTGAATGAACCCTCCCTGGGATTCCTTTTTAGGAATACCTTACCTGGAAGCTTCATTCTCCTATCGTATCCCATGATACTTCTTTTTCCTCTTTTTCAACATAACTCATTAAAGTCCCTCCAATTTCCATAGATCTTAATCTGTTAGTGTCAACAACTATTGGATCTCGATTTGCACCCAATTTATCTCTGCCTCTTACCCAGAATGAGAACAAACAGCTCCTGCCCTCCTCCCTTCTTATGTTGTTTATTTACAATTGTGTTTTTAGTGCAAATTGGCCCATTTATTCATTAGCTTTAATGTGTCCCTCTCAATGCCTAGTTACTCTCTGAAATATTATCATCATTCATCCCTCAGTCTGGGGTGTCCAAATTTTATCTAATACAATTTGTAACAGGGTTGGGGATGGGGTGTGCCTCAGCCCCCTGGAATTTTAGGGAGTCCCCAGGTGAGTACCAGTACCAGTGCTGGGAGCACAGACCTCTTTAACAATTCTCAGAAACAGGGGAGGCAGTGGGAGCAATCAGAAATCACGGGTGGAAAACTTCGGGGATATAAAAGATGACAAGCATAAAAATGGTTGTCTGTTCTCCACTCCCCACTTCCTTTCCCTTTGCTACCTGCCAGAAAGCCTGCTATTACTTATAATTTGAATGTACTGTTTTTGAGCAACACCTAAGATTTAGGTCTTAACTACCTAAGGCCCTGCCTGCTTTACAAATCATTAGGGATTATTGAAGGGTTGGGTTTTTTCCCTTTCTTTTTTATTTGTTTTCAAACAGCTGTTATTGTTTCTTTGTTTTTATTTTGTTGTTTGTTTGTTTACTTGTTGTTGTTGTCAAGCCTGTTCAAGACAAAGGGCATATGGCAGCAGGAGGCTGAAGAGAACACTTGTAACCCTACAGGCAAGAGTTTTAGAATTTTTGTCTGAATCCTGAGCCTCTAAGAAAAAAGGAAGGGAAAGCTCAAGTCTGCCCCTCTTGCAATGTGTACTGTGACTCTGGACCAGTGGTTTTCTCTGTCCTAACCTCAGTCTTTGGACCTGTACAAAGGGAAGAATAACCCAGGCTCAGCTTTGTTTCCAGAGTTGTTGGGAAAATTACAAATTATAATGTCGATAAAAAGGGCTTTGCAAATTATAAAGCTCTGTCGGAAACTTGGAGATTTTAAAAGTATTATTGTTACATAAACGCTCTAACCTTGGGACCCATTTTATGGATTCTTGCTTCTCCTGGCTAAAGTGTGAGGCTGGACAGTGGGAAGGAGCCCCTGCCCAAACTAAGATCCCAATTGAAGAGAGCATAGGGGAGGCTGGACCCTACCCTGGATCTAGTGTGGACAGGACATGGTTAACTCTGTGAAGCACTGCCACATTGGAAGGTGAACCCACCATGGCTCACTTTCAAGGGAGCTTGCCTGGGGGAGAGCAGGGTATAGAATGGAGCTCTGAGATCCAACCTCCTGCCCTGCTTTGTTATTAGGTTAATTAAAACCATAAAGGCAAATTTCTATTTGCATTAAAACCTTGGGAAGCAGATGGCAACAAGTTCTGAGCTTCATAAAAAGAGGATTGAAAGTTGTAAACATCTTGGGCTCAACTGTGCCAGATTATTGAAGGAAAGCCATCATGGGACAATGAGAATTTTGCTTCTCACAACCCTCCAAGTTTGGGAGAGCCATGCTCTAGGGCTGTGCTTCCAATTTCCCTAGCTTGGAGTGCCTGGGCTTGGCATTAGAATCACAAAGTGCTAGTGATGGTCAGGAAATCCTTCCTTTGTCTCTTCCCTCACTTTGGGATATACTAATCAAATCACTACCAGGGGTGGGGAACCTGTGACCTTGAGGACACATGTGGCCCTTTAGGTCTTCAAGTGGGGCCCTTTGACAGATGTTTGGATTCAGTCAAAGAGCCCTGTTTGAGGACCTAGGGGGCCACATGTGACCTCGGGGCTGCAGGTTCCCCACCCCGGAATGGTCAGGTTTCCCTCTTCTTTTATGTCCACTCCCCATGCTTTCCTTTCTATATGGCAAGTGTCCAGTGTCCTATTACTTCCCACAGTAGAACCCTGCCCAGACCTTCCCTACCTGGGCCTTGCCATGATCTCAAACCCTCTATCTATAAGATGATAAGCTTAGAGAAAGAAGCTAGGTGCCATAATGAATCCAGAGCCCTGAACGTGGAATCAGTAGGTCTTGAGTGTGAACCCTTCCTCTGACACTAATTATTAGACCCTGTGCAAATCATTTAACCTCTCTCTGCCTCAGTTTCTTCACCTGTTAAATGTGGATCATAGTAGCAACTACCTCTCAGGGTGGTTTTGAGGATCAAATAACATGTAAAGTGCTATAAATGTTAGTGATGGTTATTAGACTTAGAGAATCTTAGAAGCCATATAAGTCTAAACCTCTTATTTTATAGGGAGAGCTAGGTGGCACAGCAGATTCACTGGGCTTGAAATCAGGAAGACTGATCTTCATAAGTTTAAACTCAGTCTCAGACATTTACTAGCTGTGTGAACCTGGGCAAGTCACTTACTCTACTTTGCTTCAGTTCATCTTTAAAATGGACTGGAGAAGGAAATGGCCAAGCACTGCAGTTCCCTTGCCAAGAACGACCCAAAAGGTGTTGTGAAGAGTAGAAACAATTACAACTTATTTTGTAGATAAGAAAATTTATAAATGGGACAAATGAAAACACAGAAGTTACAGTGACCTGCTCAAGCTTCAATGGGGCATAAGGACAAAGTCAAAGTCAGGTCCTCTGATTTCAAACCCAGTGTTTTTCTGCTGTACCTTGCTGCCTCCACTTTAAACACAACCAATTATTGCCCTTCTCCTGACATCTCTTTTCACTGACAATAGAGAGGAATCTGATAAGTTAATATATATTAACATAGAAATAGATCTTAAAGGTATCATCTGTCTGTAGAAATATGATCCTGCCTTGACTAGCAGAGAGCTCTGCTGAAAAGGTCATTGGAAAGTAGATTTTCAACAAGAGGAGAAAAGGGGTTGATAAAGGAACTCCATATTGGTAGCAGCTTGGAGAAGGTGGTTACCATGGGAGAAGAGATGGCTAAAAAGTCCAGGGCTCAAGGCTTGAAAGTAGAGTGCTTCAAAGACTGAGAGACCTGTTAATGGCCACATGTACATAATAAAGTCATGGCTGCAGGCCAATGGAAGTAAAGCAATGCCTTTGGGCTTTTAAGTTAGTTTTTCTGCTTCCTCAAATTAATTTGCATGACAAGATCTAATAGATTTGGGAAGGCCTAGGGGAAAAGAATGCTGTCTTGGTTCAGAAACAAGTAGCTTTTGATTGTTATTTTGACCTAGTTCCCTCTAACAGATTGGGAAGCACAGAATGCCTATAAATGGTTAGTTACAAGGATATTCTAACTCTAAATTAGATAGAATTATGGGACAAGGATGTGAATCTTCCTAGAAGAAGAAAGTTCAAAATTCTTAGCCTGGGGGTAGATTGTGAGCTCCCCCAGGGCATACACTGTCTTTTGCCATTTTTTTTGGGGGGGAAGGGGGCCAAGTATCTCCAGCCCTTAGCACAATGCCTGGTACATAGTAGGATTCTTAATAAATGCTTATTGACTGACTGACTTTACTTGACTTTTGGCCTTTTGTCAGGGAGAGTGGCCCACAGATTTGGCTATGACTAATGAGCTATCAGCCCACTCTATTAGGAAGAGGCTTTCTGGTCAGTAGGCCAAAGCCAAGAAACCAGCAGGTACCTTGAACCAATGAAGATCCAAAGCTGATAGCAAAGAGAAGCCTTGTAGCATGATGCAGACACAAGCAGAGTACAAGAACAGTGCAACAAAAGCAAAATGATATGCCCACATGGCCAAGAGAGATTGGACTCCTGGGAGAGAGTACATTGCATTGGAAACCAGTGGGGAAAAGACCTTGTAGTGTAAGTATGATAGATGGGAAGCTTACAATGGAGGGGAAGTAGTTTTCAGAGCTATTTGCATATATTTTGTGAGCCCAATTGCCAATGTATGAAATAAGGAATCTTAAAAGGCCTTATTGTCCCAAAATATCCCTCCATAACCCAGTGTAGTGTCTGAAATGTCCATTATCCACCATTCTAAGGCATCAATGACTCCCTTCTCAGAGCAAATGTTCTCAGGAAGGGGACAAAGAAAGTCATTATCAATTATTGATATCCCAAGTCAAATAAATTAATCACATGAAACCAGCAGAAATCAAAACACTAAGGGAACAGAACTGAAAGAAGATTGAATTTTTTTTAACATTTTTAAAGTTTTGAGTTTCAAATTCTATCCCTCCCTTACTCCCTGCCCTCCCCCTTCCCTGAGATGGTAAGCAATCAGATATAGGTTATACATGTGCAATTATGTAAAACATTTCCATATTAGTCATTTTGTATAAGAAGACTAGAATAAAAGAAAAAATGAAAGAAAGAAAGTGAAAAATGGCATGCTTCAATCTGTATTCAATCAATATCAGTTCTTTCTCTGGAGGTGGATAGCATGCTTCATCATTAGTCCTTTGGAGAAGATTGCATTTTAATTGGTTTGGGAAGATTAGGAATATGAAGCTGTATACTAGGAAAGCAGATACATTGAGAAGCCCTAAACAGATGACAGGATTCAGACACTGATGCCCAGACAGGAAAGTTCACTTTACCTAATGAATAGATGGGTGAACCTGTCAAGAAGTGTGGTTGTTGAGCTCTGTTAGATCCCTATTAAGAGAAAAGTAATGATGGCTCCTTGAGATTGCATGGACCAAAGGTTATCTTTGGGCAAATTCATCAGAACTCTAAAAAATAAGCCAATTTTTCAGAATCAGGAGACTGAATCAAGCCAAATCTCCTACCCTATCCCAAAGGGAAAAAATGTACAAAATGTACGGATTAGAGTTAGGGTTTATGATATCAATTCAGGATATCAGGTCCTAAGCCAGATTCCCAAGGTTTCACAAGCAAGGTTCTGTGAAAAGCTCTGGGACATGGGAGTTAGGAAACCTGTGTTTGAGTCCCAGCTGTTCATAGGATCATAGAGTTTCAGAGCTGGAAGGGGACCTAGAAATAATCTAGTCTAGGCCTCTAATTTTACAAAGAAGAAAACTGCTCAGAAAAGTTTGGTAATTTGTCCATGATCACACAGGTAGTAAGTAGCAGAACTAGGATTCAAAAATAGGTCCTCTGTCTCCATGCTAACCTGCTTCTCTGGGCCTCGGTTTTCTCATCTGTCAAATGGGGTCAATGATCTTTTCCCAAAGGCCCCAGAAGATTTTTGTGAAGATCAGACCAGAGATTAGAAGTAAAAACAAAATAAAATTTAAAAGAAGCTTTGCAAGAGACAAGTGCCTTGCAATGATAAAGGGTTAGGGTTATCTGGACTAGTACTGTCTATGAGCTCCTGTAGGCTTTCTTTCCATGCCTTCTCAGAGCTTCCTTGACCTAGATGTCTTTGGGAGGACTGCCCCAGGGACAGGAGGTTTCCCCAAATCATGATGTGGTGAATTCAGGATCCTCTGCCTTCTCTCTTGCTTCAGAATAGACAATAAGCAAACATGAGTTCCATCCCAGGAGGGGCTGGGTGGATTTTATTTTCTTGTGTTGTTGTTGTTTTAATTTCCCAATGCATTTATCTAAAGAGCTAGGGAAGGTTGCCCCAGCTCCAGGAAAGCTTTGCCGGGCCGGGAGTCTGTGCTGCTCTGATTAGATGGCTTAGACCCAACCTCAGCAGCTGTTAATCCTGACTATTAATTAGAAGATTTGGGGAAAGAACACCAGCCTGGAAGCTCAGTTAAGCCTGAGCGGCACTTTTTCTGCAGTGTAATCCCCCAGGAGACCCCAGTGATGGTGGGCTAGCTGGTTTCCAGGGAAAAATGCCAAGAAGGATGAGTCTAAGTTGGCACCCACCACATGGGGCCTGGGGCTTTTCCCTAATAATAATGATAATGCCTTGCATTTGTATAGTGATTTATAGCTTTCTAAGAGCTTTCATGTAGAATCCTACAATGTTGCAGCTAGAAGGGAACTGCAATCCAACCCACTTATTTGAAAGAGGAAGAAACTGAGGTGCAGTAAGGGAAGAATTGTAGGAACATAAGATAGAGCTAAAAGAGACTTTTGGAGGCAGCTAGGTGGTGCAGTGAATAAAGCACTGGCAGCGGAGTTAGGAGGACCTGAGTTCAAATCTGGCCTCAGACACTTGACACACATACGCTCTGTGACTTTAGGCAAGTCACTTAAACCCAATTGCCTTCCCCCCTCCAATTTTTTTTTAAAAGAGACTTTTGGTAACCATCTAATCTATCTAGTCCCTCATTTTGTGTATAAGAAAACTGAGGTCCAAAAAGGTCGAATGATTCACCCAAGGTCATACTAGTCAGGAAGGAAGGAAGGAAGGAAGGAAGGAAGGAAGGAAGGAAGGAAGGAAGGAAGGAAGGAAGGAAGGAAGGAAGGAAGGAAAGAAGGAAGGAAAGAAGGAAGGGAGGGAGGGAGGGAGGAAAAGAAAGGAAGGGAGGAAGGAAGGGAGGAAATGAAAGAAAGGGAGGAAAAGGAAGGAAGGGAGGGAGGAAAAGAAAGGAAGGAAGGGAAGGGAAAGGAAGGAAGGAAGTAAAGAAGGAAGGGAGGGAGGGAGGAAAAGAAAGGAAGGAAGGAAGGAAGGAGGGAAGGAAGGAAGGAAGGAAGGGAGGGAGGGAGGAAGGGAGGGAGGAAAAGAAAGGAAGGAAGGGAGGGAGGAAAAGAAAGGGAGGGAGGAAAAGAAAGGAAGGGAGGAAAAGAAAGGAAGGGAGGAAAAGGAAGGAAGGGAGGAAAAGGAAGGAAGGAAGGGAGGGAGGGAGGGAGGAAAAGAAAGGAAGGAAGGGAGGGAGGAAGGAAGGAAGGAAGGGAGGGAGGAAGGAAGGAAGGAAGGAAGGGAAGGGAAAGGAGGAAAAGAAAGGAAGGAAGAAAGAGAGAGAGAGATTTAAATGCTTACTATTACTATATGATCTCAGACACTGTTCTAAGCATTAGGGATCCAAATACAAACAAAAGAAAAACCAATTTCTACCCTCACAGAATTTAATGGGTGAAGAGAACTCTCAAAAGGGAGCTAAAAAGTGTGTGTGTGTGTGTGTGTGTGTGTGTGTGTGTGTGTGTGTGTGTGTGTGTGTGTGTGTGTAAGGGGGCAGGGATGGAAGGATGAAGCTAGCAGGCACAGGGGAATCATTTTTTAAGCCTAAAATATTAGGAACAGGATCAAGGTTACGAGGAGAGTGAGGCACACCAGCCTGGATCCCATCACAAAATGGAGACTGAGGAAGGACTTCACCAACGGTTCAAGAGGAATATTCTAGGGTGAGCAGTACACAGCGGTGTTAGGATGACACAGGGTTAGGAGGTTAGGAGTCCAGGGCATTGCAAGAAGTTTCAGGGCAAAGCAGCAGTGAGGCATGCTTTTGAAGTCAAGAAGGGCAGAATTGTACTGGGAAGAAACTAACCAAAAACCAAGTCGTCTGACTCAACTTAGCGTCCTTTCACTGTCCCATGCTCTTTTTTCAATAGAAAATAAGCATTTATTAAAGCCATACTATGTGCTAGGCATTCTGTGCGGCACTTGATAAAGAGACCATTAGCTTCAAGTTCAGGTTGCAGAATGTTCTCAAGAATTCTCTTATTAACTTGCGTGACAGATTGTCTGGGAATGTAGACTGGTGTCATTTGGGGACAACTCTCTCCTTATTCAAGATGGCTTCCCATTGCCAACAGATAAAATCCAAACTCAATGTGGCATTCAAGGCTCTCTGCATCCTAACTCTAGGATTGAGAGAGACATGGCTGCAGGACAGCCTCTGGAAGGGAGAGGTTTATCACACTGGGACTGATTGCAGAAGTCAAATGCTTTGTGTTCTCCTACCAATACTTCTAGGAACAGGAAATGCGGGTAGAGGACTGTGTTTGCCTATATACCTTTACTTACTTTCCAGGCTCTGTGGCAGGGCAGGGATAAAAGAAGAAAAGGAGAATGATCTTACATGGAATAATTTGCCCAAGGCATTTGATCAAAACTATAAAGACCATCATCAATAAAATAATGAGAGTATGATGGTGATAGGAATGATCATTATAATAATAACATAATAAAAATGTAACATATTTGCATTGCATATTAACATCTATTACTTCACTTCATTAATCACTATTCTATAAGGTAGAGTCTGATTGGTAATATGAAATGAGTTAACATAGAAATGCATTTAGCATAGCTAGCACCTAAACAAAAAGAAACAAGCATTTATTAAGCAGCTAAAATCTGCCAGACTCTGTTAAGTGATTTACAAATATTTTCTTTTTTTAATCCTTACAATGACCCTGAGAGGTAGGTGCTATTAGTATTACCATTTAAAATTGAAAAAACCAAGGCAGGTAGAAATTGAGTGACTTGTCCACGGTCACGCAAATGTCTGAAATCAATTTGAATTTAGGTCTTCCTGATTCCAAACCTAGCATTCTATCCAAAGAGCCAACTGTTTTTTTTTTCCTTTGGGGTTAAGTGACTTGCTCGAAGTCACATGGCTAGTAAGTGTGTCGAGTGTCTGAGGCTGGATTTGAATTCGGGTCCTCCTGACTCCAGGGCCATTGCTCTATTCACTGTCCCACCTAGCCACCCCAATAACAATTTTTATGCTTTTTTTTTCAAAGAGCCAACTCTAATGGTAGGGGGCAGAACATAGTAGAATTTTTCAGCCATTTTTATTCATGTCTGAATTTTCATGACTCCATTTGGGTTTTTTTGCAAAGATTTTAGAGTGGCTTACCATCTCCTTAACCAGCTCATTTTGCAGATGAAGAAACCAAGGCAAACAGGGTTAAGTGACTTGTCCAGGGTCACACGTCTGAGGTCAAATTTGAACTTAAGAAGATGAGTCTTCCTGACTCCACGACTACAGTCATCTGTCTACTGGACCAGCTAGCTGCCCCAATACTATAACATAGTAGATACTTAATAAATATTTCTTGACTAATTCACTGATGTACTTTCAGATGTTCAAGAACTATATAAATATGAATTATCATATTTGTATATAGCATATATAATATATTAGCATAGATACATTTTGTATGTATATCATATATTTACCTTGTTGTAATGCCAAGAAAAATAGTACTTTGCTAAGCACTTGTTTCAGTTATTCAAGAATCTTTGAGCCTCACTTTTGATTGTATCAAGAGTCTCTGTTGGAAACAGTATACTTTGGGGTGCCCTTAATAGGCCTAAGGGAGTTTGAAGACCTTCCCTGCCCTTAATAGGCCTAATGTAATCACTTGAGTCAGTGGTGGGAGGAGCTTGCCAAAAGAGAGGAACAGGAAGGGTAGAACAGGCAGGAGCAAAGCAGACTTGGGCAGAGCTGGGAGCAAGCAGAGCCAAGAGAGAGAATATTTGTGATGTCAGCACTCTGTCTGTGTTGTTCTGTCTGTGATGATGTTACTTTGTCAGACAGAAGCATTTTGTCTGTTGAAAGGGGACTTGACTGCTGTCACAGAAGTCCTGAAAGGGGACTTTACTGCTGATTTGTTTTTGATTTCTCACATAAAGCTTTGTCTGTTGATTTGTGTTACTTTGTCAGACAGAAAGTGAATTGAGGGGGTAATGCCAGTAATGTGTATAAATATTGTTGTAGCTCTGTTAAGCTTTATCTGCCTAGAAGCAGAAATTGTAAAGGGCTTAGAGTGGAGGAGTCCCCATGAACTGAGATATAGAACAGGAGTGGAGAACTGCCTACATGTGAATCCAGACAAGAGCTGGGGGCGGTCAACCCTTGGAAGAGGAGCTGAGGGGTGTGGAAGCCAGCTTGGAGTCAAGATGAAAGAAGTCTTTACTCAGGTACTCTATATTGACCAATGAGATTTTAACTTACCAGATCTAGAGGTGGATGGTGTTTGTACTTTCTGCTACCCCTTAAGGATGATTTGCTTAAGGATGATTGGAAGTAAGCCTTGAGTCAAGATGAAAGAGAATTTTAGTTGGATATTGTATATTGATTAAGGAGATTGTGACTTACCAAATGATACATTTTGTTTAAGCCTATGTGGCCACCTTTTGTCATGTTATATTGTGAATGTTGTGCTTTAGTTTCTTGAATGTTTTGCTTTAGTTTATTACTGAATTAATAGAGAATTCACTATACTATGTAATTAGATTCTTAAAGTTATTCACAGTAGCAGTCCTCAGGAAAGCTGCTCTGTGATTGACTTTACACTTGTGTATGGGTAGAGAGATATATTATCTTCTGACATTTCATCATTGAAGTGAACTCAGTGTGTAGGAATTCCATCTACTGGTGCAGCTCCATGACTTAGAGTCTTCAAGTGTTTCCTAGGGTGTTCAGAGTCTAAATGATTTGCTCAGGGTCCCAAGCAAGTAGGCATCAAAGGCACACATTGAATTCAATCAAGTTTTCCCAATTGAGTTGTTTGTATTGCTGTTAACCCATTTTATTGAAGAGAAAACCCAAGTGCATAAAAGTGAATTGTGTTTCCCTAAGGCCATAGAGAAAGGAGAGGAATAAGGCTAGAACTAGATAGAACCCAAATCTCATACCTATGAGAATCAGAAAGCTGCTAGTAAGGAGACTAGGTGGAGGAGGGTCCTGAGCATCTAAGAACATGTCAGTTTACAGCAGGAGTGAGGGTTCTCAAAGAATAATATATTTTTTTAAAAAACCCTGTCATTTATGCTTTATAGTTTGCAAAACCTTTCACTTATATTGTTATTTTGCTTACATTATTATTAATATTTTGATCTTCACAATCAGCTTATCTGGTAGGCACTGAAGGCCTATTATTACCCCCATTTTATGAATATTAGTGCTAGAAAGAACCTTAGGATAATCTAACTCAATGCTCCTCCCCCCTTTTTTTACAGTTGAGGAAACTGAGGCCCAAGGAAATAAGATGAAGAAGGAAATAGCAAAGGGGAAATTTGAACCCAGCTTTTCTCACATTACTTCACTCATTCTGGTTTCTTTACCCACACTTTTAGAAAACACTAACGTCCCCTTGAACAATTAGGTGGTGGAGTGGATAGAGTTCTGATCCTTGAGTCAGGAAGACCTGAGTTCAAATCTAACCTCAGATATTCACTAGCTGTGTGACCTTGGGCAAATCACTTAACTTTGCCTCAGTTTCCTCATCTATAAAATTAACTGGAGAAGGAAATGACAAACCACTCCAGTATCTTTGTCAAGAAAATCCCAGAAGGGGTCATGTAGAGTCAGACATGGCTGAAAAATAACAGCATCCCCTTAGTGCCATCCCTACCTTCCTTTTCCCACTTCCCAATTTTGTTAATTTGATTACCTTTCTCTAGAATTTTCAAGTTCACAAAGTACTTTCTTCCTGACAATTACATGAGATTGAATGTGGAAATATTTATTATTCTCATGGAAGATGTGGGGAAAGAAGGTTTAGAGGATCAAATGACTTGTTTAGAGTCACACAGCTGATGAATGAATGTAGGTCTTCTTGATCCTGGAACTTGTGTTCTTTCCAGAGACCTAGTCTCTCTGTAAAAAAAAAAATCACCCCTTTTTCCCCCATAGTATTGAGTGTGTGTTGGGTGGTGGTGGGGAGGCAATTGGGGTTAAGTGACTTGCCCAGGGTCACACCACTAGTAAAAGTGTCAAGTAATGAAACTGGATTTGAACTCAAGTCTTCCTGACTCCAGGGCCAGTGGTAACATATTTGTGAAATCTCTTTCCCTTGCCCCACACAAAGTTTGCATAGCCTTTAATCTATACAGAGGAGAAAACCTGGAGTGATACTGGAACTCTTTTCTGTCTTCTTCTGGTGGAATTTTCCTGGAATTTGACAAATTCAATTTCAATTAAGTGACTATTATGTGCAAGGCACATGCTAAGTTCTAGAAAATCAAAGGTGAAAAGTAACAGGGCACCTGCCTTCTGTGCACTTGCCATCTATCATGTGACACAGAGGCACATATTTTTAGAAAGAAGAAGATAGTGTAATAAAGAAGAATTCAGACCAAGGACTCTAGCAAAACTGGAAGAGGGAGAGGACATTTTCCTTTGCAGTCTCACCAAAGACTTCACAGAAGAGTTGCTGCTTCAGCTGAGCCTTGCAGGAAAAGAAGGATCTGTACAAGTAGAGATGAGAAGTGAAGCCATTTTAGGCATAAGGATAGCTTGCAAGTGGAATCTGGGGAAAGAAGCTAAAGTCCGGCTTTACTGAAATTGGAGGAAGTGAAGGGGAATAAAGAGAATTAAGCTGATCAAGAAAGATAGGTGGGCAGTGGATTGTGTAAGGTCTTGAATTTGAGACTAAGAACTTTGTATTTTTTTTTCCTGGAGGCAAAAATACAGGGTTTTGAGGCAAGGAGTGGTACAATCAGGCCTGTGCATTAGAGAGATTATTTTGACAGCCATATGAAAAATGGATTGCAATGAGAAGAGAGTAGAAGGTGAATGAGCAGGTAGGAGATTACCACAGTAGTTCAAGTGAGAGGTATGAGGGCCTGAACTGGAGCAGTGACTGTATGTGTGGGAAGGGTAAGTGTAGTCAGGACTTGACAATGGATTCAATGTGAGGAGTAAGAGACAGGGAAGAATCAAACATGGTCCTCTGAAGTCATTTCCAACATCCTTCCACCCAGATATTAGGAGGAATCAGAATATTAGAGTCAGGGGGCAGCTAGGTGGGCAGTGGACAGAGCACTGGGTTTGGAACTATGAAGACTCATCTTTCTGAGGAAGACTCAGACTGTGGCCCTGGGCAAGTCACTTAACCCTGTTTGCATCAGTTTCCTCACCTGTAAAATGAGCTGGAAAAAGAATTGGCAAACCACTCTGGGATGTCTGAGAAGAAAACCCCAAGTGGGGTCACATGATCAAAACAACTCACAACAACAAAGCTATCAGGGTAAGCAACACTAGATTTTGGGAACAGAGAGACATAAGGAGCCTTCCTGGGAATAGAGATGGTGTTGAGGAGTAGAGTCAAAACTTGAACCTGGGTACTCTGACTCCAGATACAGGGTTCTTTCCATTGCATTCGATTGACTCCTGGTCTGGATGTTATGCTTGGAAGATTTATTGCAGATGGATTGACAGCTGGCAGGAATATGCAGCCCCTGGGAAGGCTGAGTTCAGGGTTTCAGGTGGTCATTGGCACTTCAGAGAGACACCTGAGGCTGCCAGAGGCTGCTTCTTTAATCTCTGACTGGATGCTCCCTTGGGCCAGTGATTCCATCAGTTCCTCCCAGGAGGCTCCTGGGCCAAGATGTAAGAAGCCAATTGTGGAACTCAGCATCACCGTGAAATACACCCTTCCCTCAGTTCCTTCTGGATGAATTCGAATCATAGCGTTATAGAATGCTAGAAGTGAAAGGACCTTAGACATCATGTAACTCCCCTTCCTCACTTCACAAAGGTTGCAACTTGGCCCAGAAAGGGGACATAACTTGACTAATATTATACAGTTAAGTAGTAACAGGGCTGGAACTAAAACTCAGATCTCCTGTTATTATCCAACTTCCCCCATCAGTTAAGTCCTTTTGTTGTGATTTAAGACAAAAATGAAAGCATTTATTTCCATGAGATAAGGCAAATTAATATTAGAAATTTGCTGGGTGAGACTATGGAATTAGCACAGGGAAAAGACCTATAAAGATGTCTGTCCAAGGCAATAAGATTACTGCTAGCTGATTGGGGCACTCTCTGTCCACTCTACACTGGATACATCATCCACCTCTGATGGGGGCCCAGCTCAGAGGGAAGGCTGTCTTGGTGTATTCCTACAGAATCTAGTATCACATACACTGAGTCTTAAAGTAGTTTTAATATGGAAATTCATAGGGAAGAAGGATTATACTTTATATAAAGAAAGGATTAGGCTGATTTTCCTTGGCCATGGTAGACAGAACTAGAAACAATGAATAGAAGTTATGCAGAGAGGCAGATTTCATAGGAACAAAGCCTTTCTGCTGGATGGGATGAAAGAGACAAGCAAGTCCAACTTTCTCATTTTATAGATTGGAAAACTGAGACCAAGAGAAATAAAACTATCCATTCAAGGTTACATGTAGAAGAAGGAGAAGAGCCAAGACTTGAATCCAAGGCCTCTGATTTCAAAGTCCATATTCTTTTCACCATGTCCAACCATCTTCAAGGAAGAAGTCGCCAATACCTTGTCAAATGTAATATGAGCTGCCTCATGGGGTAGTGAGTTTCCCATCTTGACATTAAAACAGAAACTAACTAGATGGTCATTTGTTGAAAAGAGTGTAGAAGGGATTCCTCTTTCATGTGGAGGTTGGACGGGGCATCCTCTGAGATCCTGTCCAACTTCATTAATAATGTTGTTTTGTTGTTCATTTTTTTCAGTCATGTTCAACTCTCTGTGATCTTTGCAAAGATACTGGAGTGGTTTGACATTTCCTTCTCCATCTCATTTTGCAGATGAGGAAACTGAGGTAAACAGGGTTAAATGACTTATCTAGGGTCACACAGCTTGACTTGACAACCACTTAACTTCACTAAGGATATATTCTGGTGCTGGTCTTTCTGTAATCCTTCCAACACTTTCCATCTTTTGTCTTCTTTACCAATTTGGTGGGTGAAAAGTGAAGCCTCAGAGTTGTTTTTATTTCTATTTTTCTATCCTAGTTGCATTGAATTTGTTAAAAAAACTTTTCAATTTAACTGACTATTCTCCTGACTTCAGAAACACCAAAATGACTAATTCTCTCCTGGCTTCCTCTCCTATCTTCTTCACCAGCTCCTCAGTCTTCTTCCTGACCCTGGAAAATGAGTGTCCCCAAGGATCTGTCTTGTCCTTTTACTCTCTGCTCTACATCCTCCCTTAACAATCTTGCTCACTCTCAAGGCTTCAGCTGTAACCTCTGTTCAGGTGACTCCCACATCTCGACTTCTAGTCCTGATCTCTTTTCTGAGCTCTAGACCTGCAACTTTTATTGCCTGCAGATCAGTTCCAATCAGATACATTGGTAATTCACATTCAATATGTCTAAATCTAACCTTTAGCCCTGGATTCTCCTTACTACATTGTGAGGGTACAGCGTGGGGTAAAGCGTAGATGTTCCCACCAGGTTTATCCCTAGCTTTGCCTTGGCATGTCTCAGCTCATCAGATCTAAAAATTAAAGGGTACTCATTTCTTCCTGGAGCTAAAATAGTAGAAGTACCAAATCCTATAGCAATCAACATTGTGTACATGCAGAGCAGACTGATTTCTTTAGGGCCCCCTCCAAAACTTTGACTGACCATGCAGTATCATGGACTCCTACAGGCAGCAGCTGCCAGGAATCCAATAGAATTTTCCCAGGTGTATTCAAGGGTTGGGTGGGAGAAAGTAAAACCTTTTTACATTAGGCTGAGTTGCTCAGTTTGCCAATATAATATTCATGCTATTCCCCCCTAGGAATCAATGCTCATGAATTCATTAAGTCCCAGAGATGGTTATATTTGCTGGAATACACAAAACAATCGGCTCCAACCAGAACATAAATTGCAACGTGGAAAAACTTTTGTAATTTAATTTTCCAATGAATAAAAAGGGGTAGGTACGTGACTGTAGCTTCAATGTACCAATAATGGTATGTAAATGAACTAGGTGCATATTCATGCTCAGGAAGTGGGTGGGTGGGAGGGCACAGGAGGAGTATTGGAAAGGATACCTAAGTCCACTCAGTTTCTGACAAAGCCAATAAAAGTGAAGCAAAATAATAGCCTTGGCTATTAATGACCAATTTAATATTAAAATGTAGATTTGCCACAGCTGTGTTCCCACTTGGTTAATTCAATAGTAGATGCTTGTGTGCATGCCTGCACATGAATATGTGTATATGCATATTCTGTAAAATGGTGGAATAGAGCCTCCTTTTGCCAGTATCCTTTGTTTGCATGGACCTGACAACTAACTTGGTTATTTTGACTGAATAGATTTGTTAATTCAGTAAGGCCAACAACACAGTTATCCCTGCCTCCCAATACTGAGCTGAATAAACCAAATCATTGAGTGGTTTTCAGCCAAGCATGGACACAGCCCAACTTTCTCTCATTTGGAATTGCTCCTGGCAGGCCCCACAAATATGAAGGCCTCCTGGGATTTCTGGGCAATCACAATAAGGGACTGAAGTGAATATACTGAGAATGGAAAGGTTGACAGCTCTTTTTCTTATGGGTGTTACCACTGTTCTGCCTTTGGTTTCCCTGGACATCTATGGGCAGCATCAGATAACTGATTTTCCCCTGGCTCAGGGCCTCTGGGGTGAGGGTTTGAGAACGTTGAGCATCAGCTTGGCCATAAGCCAGGAGGACCCATCTGCCCCACTCCAACCCCCCACCAGTACTTCCCACAAATCTAGAGACTTCGGGGAGGGGGAGAATTCAACACTCTTAAAGATCTATCAGTCTGCTTCTGCTCCTTCCTCCCCCCAACACCTTAAGTAGGTAGATTCTCAGTAAGTTGAAAGACTGGTACTTTAAGTTCGTCCTCAAGACTTTTCTCTTTCCTCTGGATACAAGTGACCACAAGTCATCAATTTCCATAAGCAAAAACCAATTCATGAATAACTAATGTTTCATGCATTAAGAGCAGTGGCTTACTCAGATGGGATATAGAGCTGAGGGAGGGGAGGGAGAGGAAGCTCCATTCCCTCTTGGATATCCAGCTCTGATCGCAGCTAGCTCTCCCTTAAAAAAGCTAGTCATAGAGTTAAGGTCCCCCTGGGCAATAATGTGAAGGAGGTGACATTTGTCATTGATGCTTCCTCCCATTTCCTCATTGCCCTTTAACACCCACTTCTTCCAGAAAGCTCCCTTCTCTGGGAGTGCCCCCAGGCACCAAATAACCTCATGCTAGACCCCCTCTTGTCATATCCACTTCATATGGCTTCAACTTTTATTCTCCTTGACCTCTCTGAAGCTTATGCTAGTTTCACTGCTCCCTTCTTTCTGAATACTTTGTCTTTTCTTGACTTCTGAAAGACCACCTCTCTGATTATCCATCTTTGCTCCCTTTGCTGCTCTTCTCAGTTCCTTAGACCACCTCAAAGCTCTGACCTTGGATCACTTTCACTTTCATTCTCTCTCTCTCTCTCTCTCTCTCTCTCTCTCTCTCTCTCTCTCTCTCTCTCTCTCTCTCTTTCTCTCTCTCCATTTTGTCCCTTGGTAACCTCATTCATTTTCATTGTTTCAATGATCAGTCCTATGCAGATGACTTGCAAATTTATTTCTCCAGCCATGAACTTTATAAGTTTGCTACCCACTGACCACAGGACATATTTCTATGTAGCTGTCTCACTGAAACCTCCGTGGGACTTGGTCCAGGGAGGAAGACTATAGAGAAAGTAATCAAGACAAACCTAGTAGGACTGGAGTGGGGCCAGGTAAGGCAGAGGGAATTCATGAGGAAGCATAATGGTAGAGTGGAAAATTGACTAACTTGAGAGTTAGAGAATGTGGGTTTAAATCCTATTTCTGCCACTTACTAACTCAGTGACTTTGGATATGTCATTTAACGCCCCTGGGGCTCAGTTTTGCAAAATGAGGGGCTTGATCTAGTTGACCTCTGAGGTCTTTTGTGGACCTAGATCCTATGATATTATGATCCTTAGAGTTGTCAGAGTTAGAAGGATGGGTTAGATAGACTTCAATTCAACTTTTGGGTAGCAGAAGTGATTAGTGGAACCCCTAATTTCCTGGAGAGGGACACATTTAATGAAGTTATACATGTGCTCCTAAAGGGATAGGTCCTTCCTAGAATGACTTAGCAACTCCTGACTAGTCCCCAATGATTGGGCTTCTCCCCCACGTTGTGTACCTGTGGACCTCAGTTGCTCCTTGGCAACACCCCTTCCCTAAGTGGCCTCATTTTCCTTCCTCTCCCCTCAATGGAGGCTTTTCCCCTTTGGAGGCCATGGACATCCTCAGAGCCACTGAATTTCTCTAGCAGACCTTCAACTCAAAGATACTCTTCATCTCTCCTTTACTTGTCCTCATTTACAATTCTTTTCCAGTGTTTTCTCTCTATTGGATTTGCTGCAAGTGGGAAGGATATTTCCATAATCTCCAAAGCAATGGTACTAATTTGTATAATCACAGGAGTGGGAGCAGGAACATGTGCTTGCTTAAGTGAGCCTAGGTTGATATCCCTGGTTGCCTTCTTCTACTTTTCAGTTTCT
The DNA here is from genome assembly GCF_028583685.1 of Petaurus breviceps papuanus. Classification (NCBI taxonomy): domain Eukaryota; kingdom Metazoa; phylum Chordata; class Mammalia; order Diprotodontia; family Petauridae; genus Petaurus; species Petaurus breviceps. Next base: position 32,110,722 of record NW_027187378.1, read on the forward strand.
TTCCCTGACCATGAGTCAATATCTAGAGAATCTGAGAAACAATCATCTTTGGCTTGATGTCTACCTCATGAGTTCTAGAATCACTGAGTTCCAGACTGGGCTGCCAGCAGCCTGGTGAGGGTGATTACAATTAGAGAAAGTTTCCTAGAGGAGATGAACACCACTGAAAAGGGGAAGGGAAAAAAATCTTGCAACTGAATTCAACCAGATAAGAGATCTGAACCTTCACACACATGAAAATAATTCTAATACAAAATGGATCATGATAAATGTGAAGGGAAGACTGAGGAAGCACTAGGTCTGAGATCTGAGGAAGAAAAATTATGAACATGGCACTTTCACTGATTCTTAATGGATAGGTACAATTTCAGCAGGTGGAAATAGGGTAATGAGAGGCATAGAGCCAAGATTTAGAAGGTCTTAAGTATCATACCAAAGAGTTAAGACTCTAGGGGCGGCCAGGTGGCCCAGCGAGTAAGAGCACCGGCTCCAGTGTTGGGATGACCTGGAGATCGAATCCCAGGTTCAGACACTCAGCACCACACCCAGAAATAACTGGCCGTGTAACCTTGAGCAAGTTACCTAACCCCGATTGCTTAAAAAAAAAAAAAGAGTTAAGACTTTGTCTGAAAATGGAAGGTGTTTGTTTGAAAAAGGATGTTGTATTCTTTTAGTGAATGCTGTTCCCCACTCCCACCCCCTTCCAATCTCCAGGATTGAGTATAGACTCTACTTCCCAGTATTATCCTTGAAATTCCCTCCTTCTAAGTTCTGGATATGACATGTTCTATAATAAGATTGTAAACTCAATTACAGCAGGAATTATATCATTTTAATCTTTTAAACCCTCTCCTTGCCACCAGGATATATCATATTTATCTTTTAAGTCCTTTCTCAAGTTCAGAATTATTTATTTATCTCATGCCCTGTTCCTTTGTCATAATTACTTTTGTGTCCACTCCTGTTACCAATACTGGGTCATCCCAGGTCATAATTATCTTTTTGTAGCCCTACCTCTAAAGCTACTTTTTTAACATTTGATCACATTGGTAGGCTCAGTCCCCAGAGGGTAGTTAACTTCACCATCAGAGGCTGAATTTCTATTACTGTCACTCATGAGCCCCCACTAGTGTTCTTCTCAATGACAGTCATCCTGATTAATTAACTTTGTAGTAAAAGTGTTTACTAGTCTAGTAAGAAGTGATGGGACAAACATTCTTTCTAAACCATAGTGCACTGCTCCCTTATATACACTCTCCTGGGGAGAGTGGTCTCCAACTCAAAGTAAAACCAAGATGAGGCATCTGTAGAGAGACCACACATAACAAAAGAATGCATCCTGATTCAGACCCCTGGATATCTTTTTTTTTTATTTGGTGGAGTACATAAAAAGTCTGTTATGTATGGGCCATTGTGTTGGGGATAGACAATGTGTTCCTCTAGGCTGATTCCTCACAGGATACAGCATTTCCACTTAGAAGGGTAGATTTCTGTTTTTGAGTTGGCTTGATCTGCATTTTGCATTTTTGGAGGGAACTGCAGGTATAGATGCTTAACAAAGATAGGCTCTAGTCCTGACTTGGGGAACTGCATCTTGATATCCAGAGAGAAAAAGATGAGGCCAAACTTGGTCCTCCTGGGCTTAGGTTCTTCATGATCTTTTTCTAATTAGATTCTTCCTTGTGCACTCTTCCACACTGCATCCTTTTTCCTATTTTCTTTCTTCCTTTATTTTTTTTAAAGCACTGAGCAGTTCTATTTTCTGGCTTGGCTTTTGCCTGACATTTGAAGGATGAGTTATTAACGATACTAAATTAATAACGGTTATAGAGTATATTTGAGAAGATCATAAAAAAATCAGTAATGTCATCATGTCAAGCAAAGTTTCTGATGGTTTTTTTTAAATTATGCATGTCTTTTATTTTCTTCCCCTCTAACATTGATCCGGAGCTTTCAAAGGGACATTAATCTACCTGACCACATCAGAATCCTTAATTATTCACGTCCAGCAATATATCTAATTCTACAGCAATTCCCTGTGGACATGCAATTGTTCAAGAGGATTTCGGTGGCTCCTCAGCTCAGTGCTTGGTGCTCTCCTCCATCAAACTCCCGTTGAGCAGATTTTCCCATCCTCCTCTTGTCTCATGCTTTTGCTCAAGAGAGGGTAGTTTCTCCCCTTGTAACATATGAGCAAGGACTCCAGGACAATAACAGCACAAGGAGCCCCTCCTTTGTTAAGGGGGAAAAAAAAGGGATGCTCCAAATATAGGAATCCTGGGTGGTATAAGTCCTAGATGTACTGAACAACTCAATGAACATTTTTTTCATCTTCAACCATCATTGGGAGTTCATAGGAGTTTTTAAGAACTGCATAGTCCCTCAGTCTTTTTTATCTCAACAGGTTCTCAAATGCCTAGGGAAGATAAGAGACCAAAGTATCTTGTTTTTCTACTCTGTCCTTCATTCAACTGACAGAACAATTTTTCTGAGGGAAAAGTCTTGGCAATGAATGCCACTCCCCTAGGCACACATACAAAAAAAGAAATCAAAAACAAAAACAAGCAGTATGCTGCTACTCCTTATCACCTATAGAACAAAATCTAAATTTGTTAGTCTGGCATTCAATGCCCTCCACATTTTGCCTGCTGTGTATCTTTCTAGTCTTTAAATATATATATGTACATATATATATACATATATTACTCCCCTTCACTTATGCTACTTTCAGAAATGCTAGATTACTAGCTGTTCCTCAAGAGCAACCTGAGTCAGAACCTAGATTCAAATCCTCTGATGATTACTACCAGTGTGACCTTGGATCAGTCATTTAACTCCTGGAGGCCTTAGCTTTATCATCTGTAAAGGGACATGCTTGAACTGGATGATTTCTGATGTGAATTCCAGCTCTAGAACTATGATCCTATAACCAGGTATGTGTAGAACAGCATGAAAGATACTAGAAGAAATGGAAAGATCACCCGATCCACGTACCCGATTTATCTTGTCTATACACTACTTGTATGTGGTAGTTTGTATATTGTCCCCTATTAGAGCATGGGCTCCTTGAGAGCAAGGACTGGCTTTTGCCTTTCTGTGTACAGTGCTTAGCACAGTGCCTGACACAGCCTGGCACATAGTAGGCTCTTTGTGGTCAAAACCATTGGACTCAAAGCTCCTTTTGAGAACAGGAGTTGTCCTTTATCTTCCTTTTATATCCTCAGTACTTAGCATACTGCCTGGATCATTGTATATGATCCATGTTTATCAATTGATTGAGTATCGCTTAATAAATGCTTTTTGACTTGACTTGAGGCACTTTCTCTACCCTATTAGTTGAAGAGTTCCTTTGGAGCAAGGGTTGTCTTTTACCTTCCTTTATATCTCCAGTATTTAGCATGTTACCTATGTCATAGTAATATTTATTAATTACTTAATATTTATTGACTGATTACTGTTTAATAAATGCTTCTTGCCTTGCCTTGACTTGATATATTTGGACTTTAGGGGCTTATAGTCCGGTAGAATTATGACATATAGAAATAGCTAGAAGAGGAAATGATCATAACATTTACAGCTAAAAGGGAGCTTACAGATAGCCTTGTCCAATGCCTTCATTTTCCAGATAAGAAACTTGCAAGCCAGAGAACTGGGCTGACTTCACCAAAGTAGCAGAGCTGGGATTCAAAGCCAAGCCTTTTAATTCCAAAGGCAGTGTTCAAATAGATGATAAATACATATGAGGCCATGTGCTAGGGTGGAAAGGGCATGGGATTTGGAGGCAGAGAATGTAAAAATGCAGCTAGGCTCTTGTAGTTTCTACCTGTTTGCTCTTGATCAAAACATCTCATCTCTCTGTGCTTCAGTTTCCTCCTCTGGAAAGAGGAGATACAGAGTGGGCTAGCTTTGGAGTTAAGGATCTGAATCCTGGATCCTCCACTTACTACCTGTGTAATTTTAAATGTGATTAACTTTTCTGGGTCTCAGTTTCCCCATCTGGAATATGAGGCTGTTAGAATAAATGGCCTTTTAAGGTCCCTTCTGGTTCTAAAGGTATGATCCTGTGATCTCATAGACTTGAAGTGTACCAGCTGCCATATTCAGGTTCCTAGAATCTATTGGGTCTTACTTACATCTATCTACAATTACTGTCTCTAAATCCCCATTTTCCTTGATTCTCCCATGTCCAAAACTCAATAATGTGTAACATCATGGTAATATAAAATCATATCTACTCAAAACGGAATACTAAGCAAATAAAAAGGAATAACATAACTAGCAGTTATTGCTAGTACCCATTCCCCTAAATGGCTTCTACCTCCTAAGAGCACTTCTTGTTGTTCAGTCATTTGTCATATCTGACCTTCTGTGACCCCATTTGGGGTTTTCTTGGCAAAGAAACTGGAATGGCTTGCCATTTCCTTCTCCAGTGGATCCATTTTGTCAAGCAGTCAGAGACTAAATGACTCTCCCAGGGTCACAGAGCTAGGAAATGTCTGAGGTTGAATTTGAACTCAGGTTTTCATGACTCCAGACCCAGTGCTCTATCCACTGAGTCACCAGCTGCCTCCCTTGAGAGTACTAGTTACTCTCCATTGGCCCTTCTAGCCCAGCAGGAAAGGGATCCATCAAGTCACACTAACTCACTTCTCTGATAAAGAGCTTAGTGTCTATAAATAACCCTGCAGGATCAACTCTTTTGGAGGACCTGCCCCAGCAGGATGGAGAATGGTGTTCCTGGACAAAATAAAACTGCTTGCTTCTCCCTCACTCACATGTATAGGGTCTTCAACCTTTGTCTAGACCAGGGATGGGAAACCTGTGGCCTTGAGATACATGACCCTCTAGGTCCTCAAGTGTGACCCTTTGACTGAATTTGTTTTATTAAATTTGAAATTTGACAAATTTGTTCTGTGAAGTTTGGATTTAGTCAGGGGCCACACTTGAGGACCTAGAGGGCCTTGGGCTCACAGGTTCCCCACCACTTGTCTAGACATTGCCACCATTTCTTCCTGTGTCTGCCATCTTGCTCTATAGAGCTCATACCTTCTCTAACATACCTTTCAAAAGACACAGATTTCCCCACACCCAGTTCTCATATATGGCCCCCTAGGAGCTTCTCTCCAAAGTGCTTCTGTCTGAAGTATTGTAAGAACATGGTAGATTTGGGGAAGGATTCCTCCAGAACTATAGGATATTTGGAGCACTACTCGTCCACCCCTTTCATGTTTTAGATAAAGAAACTGAGGCCTAGAGAAGTGGTTTTCCCAAGGTCAGACAGCTGCTAAGTGGAGGAGATGGAACTTGGATCTAAGTCTCCTGACTCTAATGAGTTTTCTGCTGCCAGAATAACAAATATCAAGTTGCTTTTCAGGCAAAATGGGTTGTCACCCCCATCCCATCCCATCTCTCATTGATCTGTAAAGTCTCTTCCAGCTCTAAATCCTATCAGATGTACAAACCAAGAGCTATTTGAGGTCCCCTCTTCCTTTGTAAATAGAACACCGACAACTTACTTCACTGGGTTATGTTGAGGAAATAAATTTAAAATGACTGAAAAGCTCTTTACAGATAAGAGGTTCTGGGGAAATCGAAGCAACAATGAAAATACCACTGCTGATAATGACAGTCATGATAATATTAGTCTGAGTCACTGGGTAGCTAGTGGGCCCTTTGCTGTAGAACTGAATCCTAAGCCCTCCCAAATGCTGAGCCAGCGAACAAGATTGTTGGCATTCACTGAAAGCTTGGATGGGGAGGGAGGGAAGAGGGGAGGGAAGGAGAAGGGCTTTCTCATTTTTCTGAATAAAGCCAACACAGGAACCAATGCCTTTATGTTCCCACAGGGAAGCGGGGATGGAATAATTCAAACTACTGGAGTGAGTCAGCTCAAAGACTCCCCCAACCCTAAGCTCATATAGGGAAAGCCAGTTCCAGGATCATGGAGTACCAGTCTAGTTATCTAGTCATCATTTGTCTAAAACCAATCTATCTAGCATGTGTTTATATATGTATGTCTCAACTTATGTAATATATATTCATGTATCATCTTCCTAACTGACATGCATAAAGCACTTTAAGGCTTACAAAGAATTGTATGGGCTCACAAAACCCTGTAAGGTAGCTTTTACAGGTGCTTCTATCCCCATTTCACAGATGAGTATACTGAGACTTAGGGAGATTAAGTGACTTGCCCATAACCATTTATCTCTTTCTTTATTTGTATACACCTATCAGTGTATTTTCTCTCACTATTTTTTCTTCCTCTATTTTCCTCCCTCCCTCCTTCTCTCTCTCTAAATATATACAATATATATAATATTATATCCATATATATATATACTTATAAGTATATATGTATGTATTCATATTTGTGTTTGTATATATACATATTTGCCAGTCATCTATTTGTCTATCCATCTAGCAGTATCTATTTGTCTGTTTGAATTCATCGATATCTCATCTCACAATACAGGGGTGAGCCCAAAGATCTTTTAAGTATTGGAAAGCTCTGTCTGCATATAAGGGCAGCTAGATAGCTCAGTGAGCACTGGATCTGGACTCAGGAGGACCTTAGGAGAAAGGCTGTACCTAGCACAGAATAGATGCTTAATAAAGTTTAAAGTGGGTGCTTATTGGATTTTTAATCTAGTTTTTTAAAGCAGTTTAGAAATTTGAATCAAATAATCTATTTTCTATCATTTATATGAAATCCTGCCATAAAAATCAGTGTTGCACAGTGGATAGGGAGCCCTCCTCAAAGTCTGAAAGATCTGGAATCAAATCCTATCTTGGTTACATACTTGACTGTGAGACCCTGAGCACGTCACTTAACCTCTTGGTGATCCACCCATCTCTGTTGTAAGTTTTTAAGTTCCAGAGAAGGTGCTGAGCCACATCCGTAGAGATAGTTTCCTTATCTGGGAGACCACTATACCAGTGAAATCACAGATCTGGTCCCTATCTCCATCACAGAAGAAAAATCTCTGTTGTTGGGGGCGGGTAGGTGGCACAGCAAGTAAAGCGCTGGCCTCAGAGTTGGGAAGGACCTGAGTTCAGTTCCGGCCTCAGACACTTAATAGCCACACTAAAAACTAGCCGGGTTACCTTGGGCAAGTTACTTAACCTCAATTGCCCTCCAAAAAGAAAAAAAAAATCTCTGTGGTTAAACAAACAGAAATCTGAAGCCAGAAGAAACTGTTTTTGTGGAGGGGAATGGGGTAACATTAGTCAAACTGCATGATTTTGTTGGCCCTGGTGGTCAGAGCTTCACTTTAGCTGCCATGTTTGTCTTGAGGAGTACATCCTTGTAAACAGCACTAGCCAGGAAGTCGAGGGACCCTGGGTTTAGTCTTGGATCTGCTACTAACTAGCCCTGAGACTTTTGAGTAAGTATTTCCTGTGCTGAGCTAGGGGTGGACTAAATGATCTCTAGGGTACCTGAAGTTCCAAGATGCTATGAAGTGGAAATCTTCTGTTTCCCCTGCCCTGATTTGGTTTATCTTCCTCCCAGACCTTCCTGTGTCTTATTTACCTGTTGAGAGTAGGATGAATTCACTTCCTGGATGATAGTAACCCATTGAGGTTTCTTTGTTGAGCTATGTTGTACCTTGGATCTCACCTATAGATGACCAGGTTCCCAAATTAAGCCTCATCTATGAACAGTCTACTTTGTGGCCACACCTACCAATAGCTGGTAGGCCTAGCTAATTGGGCCCATGCTTCCCCAGAGTCCATCAACAGTTTTGTGGAGCCAGCAGAGCTCCATCTGTCTGAGGTTCTGACTCGGCTGCTACAAAGGGTGGGCTCTTGGCTCGTAGAACAACATAAGCTCTTGACAATATCCAAGAATACAGAAAGAACCAGGGCGAGGACAGGGAAGACAACCTTAGCACCTTCTGTAAAGATCTGAGGCTTTTTCTACCCAAGGCTTAGGCTTTTCTAAGGACCTTACCTCCAAGCAAAACAGCCTGCTTTCCAGATTATTCCAGGAGAATATTTCCCTTTACTCCAGAGATTCCTCTTGTTGTTAGTTAAAACTCAGTAACTTCTAAACAGTATTATGGAGTCACAAGCCCCTGACCTTGGTTAGGGGCCACTTCAACATCACTGATGCTGACATCTGCTGGACTTGGAGTCATAAAAGCATATAGTCTCATAGAACTAAGTATGAGGCAGAATCCTGTAGTAAAGAGAACAATGGATTTGGAGAAAGGAAACAACTGAGCTTGAAATCTAGACCTTGGTACCTGCCAGCTCTATGATTCTAGGCAAGTCAGAGAGATAAGTAAATAGATAAATACATACATACATACATACATACATATATACATGTTAAATAGGTAGATAATATATAAATAGAGCACTATGTGCTAGGTACTGAGGTAGAAATACGAAGAAGCATTTATCAAGCATTTACTATGTGCCAGGCATTGTTCTAAATTCTGGGGATACAAAAAGAGGCAAAAGACAGTCCCTGCCCTCAAGGTGCTTACAATCTAATGAGGTAGACAATATGCAAATACAGGGAGGGAGGGGGAGAGAGAGAGAGAGTGAGAGAGAGAGAGAGAGAGAGAGAGACAGAGAGAGAGACAGAGAGAGAGAGAGAGAGAGAGAGACAGAGACAGAGAAAGAAAGACAGAGAGAGAGCACTATTTACAGGATATATAGGAAATAATTAACAGGAGGAAGACACTGAAATTAAGGAAAGTAAGAGGGATTGGGGAAGGCTTCCTGTAGAAGATAAGCTTTTCCTTGGGATTTAAAGGAAGCCAGGGAGCTCTGTAGTCAGATTGGAGTAGGGAGAGCATTCCAGGCATTGGGGGATAATTAGTTAGAGAGAATGCTTGGAGCCAAGACATGGAGTATCTTGTTCATGGAACAGCCAGGAGGCCAGTATCACTGAATCAAAGAATACATTACATGTAAGGTGTAAGAAGACTGGAAAGGTAGGAGGGGGCTAGGTTATGAAGGGCTTTGAATGCCAAACAGAAGACACTGTATTTAATCCTGGTGGCAACAGGGAGCTAATGAAGTTTACTGAGTGGTGGTGGTGGGGTGACATCATCAGATATGAGTTTTAAGAAAATCACTTTAGTGACTCAATAAAGGATAGACTGGAGTGGGGAGAGACTTGAGGCAGGCAAACATCTCCATCAGTAGGCTATTGCAATAGATTAAGCATGAGGTAATCAAGACCTGCAATAGAGTGGTGACTGTGTCAGAGGAGAGAAGGAGGCATACTTGAGATGTGTTGGAAAGGTGAAATTGAGAGGCATTGACAGTAGATTAGATATGGGGTGTGAGATAGTGAGGGATCCAAAATGACTCCTATGTTTTGAGACTGAGGGACTGGGAGGATGGTGTTACTCTCTGTTGTTTGTCCTTCAACCTAGAAGAGACCATAACATAAGGGAGGTGATACTGTAACATGCAAGTAAATTAGATTTAAGTGAGGGAGGGCTGTGCAAAGTCACCAGCCGCATTTTCTCCTCTGGAGTCATCTGGGTCCCATGGCAAGTGAGATATAGATCTGAATGACTGGAGATGGCCCAGGATGCAGTGGGAGACCTTGGACTTTTTAAGCTAAGGTCTTTAACAGGTCTCAGTTTGACTGAAGTAATGCCTATTGAGTGATTAAAGCTAGGTAAGAAACAAGGCAGAGAATGGCCTCTTCACCTAGTCAAAAAAAAAATCAATCTGTGAGGGGAAAACCCTGAGGATTTCTGGACAAAACAGAAAGAATTGCTATTTACATTCATTCTGAGCCAATCAGAGTGCAAACAATGACCAAGTGGGGCTTAGCCTGGGACCTGTGTTGGTCAATCAATGGTTCCTCTCTACAGTAATAGGAAAAGCAGGAGGGGAATAGGATTTAAAGGGAAAGATAATGATTTCTGTGTTGGATATGTTGAGTTCAAACGTCCAATCTGAGAGGCAGTTAGAGATGCAAGACTGGCAGTCAACGGAGATATTGGGGCAGGAAAGATAGATTTGAGAATCATCAACATAAAGGATGGTAATTAAGTCCATGGGAGTTAATGAGATCAAATAGTAGAGAACACATAGTAGAGGACACATAGTTAACAGGTGTGAGGAGGAGGATCAAGGGAAGGAGAAAGAGTAGCCGGATTGGTAGGAGGAGACCCAACACAAAGGGGTAGATCCATTATGATCCAAACTTTACAGTTAAGGAAACTGAGGCAGACAGAGGTTACGTGGCCCAGGGTCACCCAGCTACTAAATGTCTGAGACTTGTGCTCTTAACTCCAGGCCCAATACTCTATTCACTTTGCCACTTAGCTGCTCCAAAGAAGTAAGACATCCCTACCTTCAAAAAGTTCATATTCTCGTGAAGGGGAGATAATATATTAAGGCACTTGAAAGAGGGGAGCTAAGGAAGAGGAGGAGGAAAAAGTCTAAAGGGGAAGTTAGGATCTGGGTGAAGGGAAGCAAGCCACTGCTTTGTGGTGCTGAGGAGGAAGTCACCAATGGGCAAAGTGGGACTTTTTTAAAGAGAAACTTCTTCCAAGGTGCAAACCCAGTTTTCAAGGAGGAAAAATCTTGAGAGTGAGTTGATATGAAATTTCTCCATTTCTTCATTTGTAAAATGGGGGCAAAATCTTGCAATGTCTACCTTTCAGGGTTGTTGTGTGAAGCGCAGCTTGAAAACCTTAATATACTCCATAAACTTTTCTGGTTTATTTCTTCTAAGATACCCCTGAGCAGGAGTCAACCTCTGCAACACCCTGCCTGGTTGTCATAGAGCCTCTGCTTCAAGACCTCCACTGATGGAGAGCTCACTACTCATTAAGGGAGTCCATTCCACTTTAGGGAAGCCATAATTCTTGGAAAGTTTCCTCTCTCCCTTCCACTGAGCTGCAATTTACCACTCTCCAACTTTGATTCATTGGACTTAGTTCTGTCCTCTGGGGCCAAACAAAACAAATTTAATGTCTCTTCCACTCACCAGCCCTTTAAATCCTTGAAAATTCTTGTCAAGTCTCCCACAAGCCCTCTTTTCTCAAGCGAAGCATCCTTATGTCCTGAGATTTCCACTCATTTTAGTTATCTTCTTCTGGATACAGTTCAGTTATTCAACATCCTCCTTATACTGTGGTTACTAGAACTATATACAATCATCTACATGTGCCCTGCCCAGAGTAGAGGACAGTGGGATTATGACCTCCCTCACTCTGGATGCTATGCCATTACTAATGATATCTAAGATCCCATTAGGCATTGAGTTTGTGGACCACTAAGAGACCCAGCTCTTTTTCACATTAACTATGTAAGCACCATGACAAAAAATGGTACTGGTAGGGACACTGGGCACTACGAAGTACGTCAACAGTACTGTAAGAGTAGGTAAGAGAATTGTCACACCCAGTGGTGGACTCTAGCCTCCTAGCAGCAACTCTAGAAGAACGAGCAAACTTTTGGCCTACCTCCTTCTCCACTGTTTATGGTGTAATGGGCACTGGCCTCAATTAAATATTGATCTTGAAATATGACAAGAAGGGGTAGCTAGGTGGTGCAGTGAATAGAGTACCAGCCCTGGGGTCAGAGGACCTGAGTTCAAATGCAACCTCAGACACCTGACATTTATTAGCTGTGTGACCTTGGACAAGTCACTTAACCCCAATTGCCCTGCCTTTCCCCCCCCCAACAAAAAATAAGAAATATGAAAAAAATGGAATATTATTATGAATTAGAATTATGGGAATCTCTAAATGACACTATACCTACTCCTTACTAGAGAAATGTCCTTCAAGATGACCAGTGCTCTATATTTATGTTACCCAGGCAATCCACACTGTGGCTGCATGTGTTTAACTTTACAAAGAAAATGAAAAAGTAGCATGTTGAGTTGCTCTGTGAACTGTTCAACTCAATGCTGGAGGGTCAGGGGAAGGATCTGGGGAGAAGTTTCAAGTCTACCCAGCACCTGGAGAGTCACAGAAGTCATCATGGAAAAATTGGACTTTGGGGGCCCAAACAGGGTTGTGACTTTCTCCAAGGAAAAGTGTGTGGAAGAAAGTGGTTCTGTTTCTTCATCCTTCTCTAAATTTTCACAAGCTTACTACAGTTCAATTTCCTTCCAAGCCCTCACCGTATACAGCAATGTTGGTCTCAAACTGCCGCACTAATCCTGGACTGCTCCCAGGTCACTGCACATAGAGGTCTGGGTCACTACTGTTACCATAATCACACCAGAAAACATTGGTCTGAGCAGAGTGACCGGGCTCCATCTGTGGTTTGCATGGATAACAGACTTAGTTGTCTATTTCAGAATCTCTCTGTCCTTTCTTCCATCCCTCCCTCCTCCCTCCTCCCTGCCTCTCTCTCATCCTAATCTTGTGCTCAGAAATTTCTTTATTTCACTGGTGAAATCACTCAGGGAGTAACTGGGGAAGGCCATTGTCCTTATAGACATATCTTGCAGCAGAAAACTGGTGGCTGACACTGTAAGTTATACCCACACCTCCAAGGATTGGGAGAAGTTCGAACAAAAGATCATCTTTTCCCTGGCCTAACCCTCCTTGTACTGGTCTATTAACAGACAAAGTACTATATACCCTGCTGCTTTTTCAGCCAAATGTTTCCAATAACCTGGAGTTTGCTTCAACCACAAAGAGGAAGAAAGTGAACATGCACAGATATAGCACCTGCCACATCCCAGGCACTGTGCTAAATTAGTTATTATCTGATTTAATCCTCACAACAATCCTGTGAGGTAAGTGCTGTTATCCCCATTTTACAGCTCTGGAAACTGAGGCAAACAAAGGTTGAGTGACTAGTCCTGGGTCACACAGCTAGTAAGTATATGAGGCTAGATTTGAACTCAGATCTTCCTGACTCCAGGCCCAGCACTCTATCTCTTGTGCCACCTTAGAGTTAAGGAGTTCCAGTAGTGTCTGACTCTTGGTGACTCAATCTGGAGTTTTCTTGGCAAAGATCCTGGAATGATTTGCCATTCCCTTTTCCAGTTCATTTTACAGGTGAGGAAACTGAAACAAACAGGGTTAAGTGATTTGCCTAAGGTCACATAGCTAGTAAAGGTCTGTGATCAGATTTGAACTCAGGAAGAAGAGTCTTTCTGACTCCAGGCCTAGCACACTATCCATTGAACTACCCAGTTGCCCTGAGTTTCAAGGTTAATTAGAGGTAAATATAAATGTAAATTAATGCAGAGATCCAAACCTGCCTAAATGATAGGCATTTTCTTAACTAGAATGATAGTGATGGTATTTTCAAATTTTTGTTTAGCATTCATTAACAACCCTAAAAAAAGCAGAGGAGGGTACCATGTAGACCCTGAGGGGCCTTTATGTTGCCCCTCAGCTAAAAACAAGTTCATTACAATAATAGTGTTACAATAATAATAATAATTTTCTTAAATGCTGGGGTCATTTGTATCCAATATGTTCTGAGTAGGGTTAGTTTCCTGTATATACCATGTGAGCAGCTGTCATATACTAGTATTAGCTGAGATTTTATGTGCTTCCCAAAACTTCTGATTTGAACACACCAATAAGACATTTAGTTCAGAGATTCTTAGCCTGGGGTCAGTGAACTTAAAAAAAAATAGTTTGATAATTATATTTTCATATAATTTGTTTCCTTTGTAATCCTACTTTTTTTGGGGGGGAGGAGAGGGGAAGGCAAGGCAATTGGGGTTAACTGACTTGCCCACGGTCACACAGCTAGTAAAATGTGTCAAGTGTCTGAGGCCAGATTTGAACTCAGGTCCTCCTGACTCCAGGGCTGGTGCTCTATTTATTGCACCACCTAATTGCCCCTATAATGCCATTTATTTTATTTTATGCATTTAAAAATATTCCGAGAAGGGGTTTGAGTTTCTCCAGATTGATGGGGGTGAGGAGAGGTATCCCATAAATCTAGAAAAAAAAGGGTTAAGGACCCCTGGTCTAGTTAGATTTTATAAGCAGACAACTACAAACCACTATTCCAAATGAAAAGTTGTTTTTTTCCCTTTTGAATACAAGTTAATCTTTTCTGGTCCCATTACTACCCCATCCAAGCCCTTTCTTTGAATTAAGACACCATTACCCAAAAGGCCATGGGCACAGTCCTAGCCTCTCTTCTGTACTACAAGCAGCACAGGGGTCAGAGGGCCATCTATGGGTGAGGATGGAAAGTCCTAGTGAGGGGAGTGGCAGAAGGACCAAGAAAGTGTCCCTCTGGCCCAAGTTGGTACCAAGAACAAAAGAATGGGTCAGAAAAGAAAGGAGACTTCCATTGATCTCTATCAACTATGAGGCTAAAATACAATTTTCTTACTCAGCTGGGTGTTAACTTACCTATTCAACTTCACCTCTCAATATTTTTTTCAGGGATTTGTGCTATAGCCAAGGAGGCCTCTTTCTTGTGTCCAGTACTGACCATTTTCATATCTCCTCCACATCTTTAACCCAGTTACCTTGCCATAGCATAGAGCTAGGAAGAATGGAATTGGAAGTTGGAGAGAAAGGGATAGCTGAAACTATGAGAGTTAGAGAGGATTTCAGGGTTTTCTCTCTATATCTTGTGCCTCTGAGACGTCTTATCAACTGTACTTCCCTTTATATCTATAACACCTGCTCACATACACATACACACATATATGCACACATGTGTGTGTGCCTGTCTGCCTAACTCCCTGTCTTTTTTTATTTTCTATTTTCCTTCTCCTCTCTCTCCCTCCCCCCCCCTCTCTCTCTCTCTCTCCCTTTCTTTTCTCCCTTTAACCCCCTTCATCTTTCCCCCTCCCCCTCTCTCCTCCCCACTCTTTCTGCCTTTGTCTCTCTGTCCCTCCCTCCCTCTCTTTCCCTCCCTCCTCTCCCCTTCTTTCCCTCTTTCTCCCCTTTCCCTCTCTTCCTCCTCTCCCCTCTCCCTCCCCCACCCCCCCCTCCTCTCCACCCTCTCTGTCTTTGTCTATCTCTCCCTCCCTCCTTCTCTCCCTCCTTCCCTCTCTATCCCTCTTTCTTTCCCCTCCCTCTCTCCCCCTGCCTCCCTCTTTTCCTAGTTCTTTCCCCCTCCCTCTCTCCCTCCACCTCCCTCCCTTCTTCCCTCTCTCTCCCCCTCTTTCCCTCCTCCTCCCTTCTCTCCCTCCTTCCCTCTCTCTTCCTCTTTCTCTCTCCCACCCTCCCCCTGCCTCCCTCTCTCCTTCCCTCTCTCTTTTTCTCTCCTGGGATGTAACCACTGAGGACACTGGGAGGGAGGGGCTGCTCTGTGGAGGTCCTGGGAGAAGTCACCAGGTTAGACTCCCATTTGTCAATCCCCTTCTTTCTCTCACACAGGCAGACCGTTTAGAAGTCTCTCCACTGACTGTGGCTCATTGCTCTCCCAGCCCAGCAGGTGCCCAAAGGAAGAGCCCCAGTTTCCATGGCAACGCTCCTGGGTGTCACCTTCTTCCTATCCCTACCCTTCCCTTAAGAGGCATTAAATGGGGAAACAATAGTCTTTGTTGCTCTCTACATTCTGCTGCGCTGTGAGCAGTGTGTGTGGGGGGGGGGGGGGTTCAGGAAAGGGATATTTGATAGAGAAAATAGGACAAGTGAAGGAAGTCCAGAGAATCTGGATGAGAGAGCCGCCCTCCATGAACCTGAAAACCTTTGATGATAACAAAATCATTTATTACAGTTCCTACAATTCAGTGTCCAAAATGTAACTCTGTAAGTAAAGGGGTTTTTCCCCTCATTATTTAACTAAGGGTGCACTAAATTGTAATTATAGATTTAGAGCTAAAAGAGACCTTACTTGTCATCTGGTCTATGCACCAGCTCCCTTCATTTTATATAAAAGGACACTAAGTTCTCAAGAAAGGAAATGACTTGTCCAAAGTCATGCTGATAGTAAGTAATTGACCTGGGATCCAAACTGTGATTCTATGGCTCCACATCCTTTCCATCATGCTACACCTTTCCAAGAATGTTTCCCATTTCCTAGACCATTTAATTTCAACTGAATAGGCATGGATCAGAAGGGGTTGAGATTAGGAGATAATGGGGCCTTTTTTTCTTGCTTTCACTACCTATTTTTTGACTCTATGACCTTGGACAACTCATTTCAATCCCCTAAATGTTGGTTTTCTCATCCATTGGATAGGGATAATAACCCCAAACCTACCACACTCACAAGCCTGTTGTTAGGATCAAGTGAAAAAATGCCTGTATGTTTTTAAAATGCCATATATGATGATTATTACAAGATCATGTTCTAAGTGCAATATAATGTCCTTAGTATAGTTAACAGATTCATAAGAACTGGGCATGATCCTCAGTTCTGTTCTTTATTAACTGTATAACATGGGAAGGAAGGAAGGGAGAAAGGAAGGAGGAAGTAAAGGAAGGAAGGAGAGAAGGAAGCAAGGAAAGCAGGTAAGGAAGAGAAGGAAGGAATAAAGGAAGGAGGGAGGGAAAGGAAGAGAGGGAGGAAGAAAGGAGAAAGGGAGGGAGGAAGGGAAGGAGGTAAAGGAGGGAGAGAGGGAGGAAGGAAGGAAGGAAGGAAGGAAGGAAGGAAGGAAGGAAGGAAGG
>NW_027187378.1:32127269-32153564 GCF_028583685.1 Petaurus breviceps papuanus
AAGGAAGGAAGGAAGGAAGGAAGGAAGGAAGGAAGGAAGGAAGGAAGAAAGGAAGGAAGGAAAGAAGGAAGGAACGGCGGAAGGAAGGGAGGAAGGAAAGAAAGAAAGAAAGCAGAAAGGAAGGAGGAAAGAAGGGAGGAGGAAGTAAGGAAGGCGAGAAGGAGGGAAAGAGGCAAGGAAGGAGAGAAGGAAGAGAAGGAGAGAGGGAGAGAAGGAGGTAAGGAAAGAAAGAAGGGAGGGAAAGAGGAAGAAAGGAAAGGAAGGAGGGAAAGAAGGAAGGAACGAATGAACGAACAAAATAAGGAAGGAGAAAAGGGAGAGAGGAAAGAGAGGAGGATGGAAAGAAAGGCAAGAAGAAAACAATTTATTAAATACCTACTTTATGCTAGGACCTGTGCCAAGCATTTAACAAATATTGTCTCATTTGATCATCACAACAACCTTAAGAGATAGGTGCTATAGTTAGTTCCATTTTACAGTTGAGGACACTGAGGCAGGCTGAGGTTAAGTGATTTGCCCAGGATCACACATTGCACAGTTAGTTGACTTTGTTTGACCTCACAATCCTCATCTGTTAAATGGAGGGGCTGAACCAAGTAATCTTCCCTTCTAGCCCTAAACTTTATCTCCTCTCAGGTCTGAACTTCTCCTACACCCTAACTTTTCTCTTCTGTTTTTTCCAAATTGTACCAGAACCTTTGAGTCCTAGATCAAATCTCACCTCCTCCAGGAAGCCTTTCCAGACCACTCCAGCCTTCATTGCTCTTCCTGTCCTTTGAACACTAACAGACAATACTACACCCTTTAGTACTTGGTTCAGTACAACCTAGTACGAGTTGCTTATTGTTTCAGGAAAGTTCATCTTATTTCTCCAGCTAGAAAGGAAGTTAAAATGATACTGTGGAATAAGTTCTGGGTTGAGAATCAGAGGAGATGCGTTCCACCCCCTCCCCTCTCCTCTGCCCAGGGTGACCTGGGGTAAGACTTTCCATTTAGCTGGACTCCAGTTTCATCCTAGGTAAAAGAAAGGCATTGGACTAAGTTGCCTCTGAGCCCCTTTCCATCTCTCCATCTGCAATCCTTGAGGGCAAGGCCCACATCTTACCTGTTATCTCATAAGAGAAAGGCACTTAATAAATATTAATTGACTATCTTCTCACAGGCCTAGCAAAGGCCTGGAAACATACCAAAGACTCAGAAAAGAAGACCAAGGAGCTAGAGTATTCTAGAAAATACTGAAGAGAGAAGCTGTACTGAGGGCATTTCAGGGGCCTGGGAGGGAGGGGAAAAGATGACAAAACTTCCAAGTTTGTATACATGAGCATGTATACTTCGGTGCATGGAGAGCCCAAGAGAGGGCCAGATTTGCTGACCAAATACAAAGGATGCCGTTTGCAGCTTATGTTAGAGAAAAGTGCCATAAAATGGAAAGTTATCATTATTGTTATCATTAATAATAAAAATGACTGTGGGATATAAGGTATTTCCCCAGCATGCTTTGGGAGGCTGATCCAGCTCTATTAATTCAGCCAGCACCAGAGATATGCAGATTATCTGGCAAGTGCTGCTGAGGCAGCATCAATAACTTTAGTCTCCATTAGGAATCCTGACTGACTGAATGGACCATTAGCAGCAGGTGGTCACAGGGTAAGGAGTTCCCTGAAGGACAGGACTGATGCATATCCATGGGGACAGGAGGACATCTAGATCCTCTCCATCTGGAAGGCAGAGGATAGCCAAAGGGGTTTCCTATTGGGAGGAACCTGATCAGCTATCCTCTGGCCCTAGGCAGAACATACCCAAAAAACCAAGGTGTAACCTTCCCTTAAAAGCATTATGGTAAATTAAGTATAAAGAAAACTGAACTCAGACTCAGAAAATATGGCTCCAAAACTGTTTGCCACCATGACAGAAAAAGCAAAGCATAGATGAGGCCTTGTAACCTAGCAGGGCGGACATGAAGCTGGGGAGAGCCATCCAACACCTTTCTAATTCTCTTACATTTTACTCCTTTCTACTTTCTCTACAAGCAGACTACCCCGGCCTACCTGGAACACCATGCTCCATCCCCAAGCCCTCTGCCTTTGCACTTGTTGTCTGGGCCTCTCAACTAGAATGCTTGTTTCTTTCATCTCTACTTCTTGGTTCTTCTGGCTTGGTTCATGAGTCAGCTCAAGATCTGCCTTCTGCAAGAGAACTTTCCTGGTCCCTTGTCCCTTAGTCATTTCCTCTCTCAAACTGCCTTTCCTCTCTTCTGTCTACATCTTCTTCATGCCTAGGTATTTACATGTTGTATCTCACAGCAGAACTAATACTTCTTGAGAATACAGATGGAAAATAATAAGTTTTTCATAAATGCTTGTGGATATGATTTAAGGTGGTTATTCTTCATTTACACACATACATATACACAACATACATATGTATATACAAGCATATGCATACATGTATGAGTGTGCATATGCAACACACATGCATGCATATATTTTCTATATACATGTTTATACACATATACATGTGTGTGCGCATGTATACATTACATATATGTAGAGATGTGTAAGTTATTACTGCTATGAAAAATGGTAATATTTGCTATAGTGTTAATAGTACAGTTTGCTATTAACACTTTGATAGATAATGTTTGCATATTAACAGGAAGCTTGAAAGCCTTAATTAAAAAATGCTTGGGCATCTTCCTCAATAAGAGCTGGGTATTTTACTGCAGACAGGATTTCTATTCAGGCACAGTTTGGTTGAGCAGCTAGATGATGCAGGAGAGTACCAGGCATAGAGTCAGGAAGACTCATCTTCATGAATTCAGATCTGGCCTCAGACCCTTACTAGTTGTGTGATGCCAGAAAAATCACTTCACCCTGTTTGCCTCAGTTTCCTCATTTGTAAAATGAGCTGGAGAAGGAAATGGCAAACCACTCCAGTATCTCTGCCAAGAAAACCCCAAAATGGGGCCATGAAGAGTCAGATATGAATGAAAAATGAATGAACGACAACAGTTTGGGCTAAATGGCCTTTGTGGTCCCTTCTGTCTCTTGAGATTCTGTGACTAAGGTTTACAAGCCTGGTCATGTCACTCTCCTGTTTAGAAAATGTTCATCATTCCATTTTGACTATCTAATAAAGTATGAATTTCCATTAGGCATTCACAGCCTTCCTTGATCTGGTTCTAACCCATCTTTCCACCCTTACCTTACACTTTTCTTTATACATTCCATGCTTCAGTCAAATTAAATTGATTCATTTTCCCATAATATCAACCTTCTCTGACTTCCACACCTTTGAGAACCTTCCACTCTGTCAAAAGAATCATTTCCATTTCCTTACCCCAGGTTATTCAAATCTTTATCTCCTTTAAGGTACAGTTCAGGGGCCACCTCCTTCATGAAGCCTTCCCTCTTTTTCATAGATAGACATGATCTCTCCTTCCTCACATTTCTCATATTACTGTAACCCTTCTTTTACTGGCATTGCCATGGAGGATAGGTAGAACAGGAATACCAGTGCACATATATCATTTATGCATTTCCTATATATTCACATATATTACCTATGTAATTCCACAAGTTTCCAAGACTTTGGAACTGGGAAGAAATTTCCTTCTACAAAGAAGCCACACAAGGAAGACAGAGAGAAGCCACCTAGATAGATGGGAGAGAGAGGTCTGGTTGATGTCCCTCTGATAGAAAACAGAGTAAGGAAGCAGAGCTGGGTAATTATAGCCACTCAGAAGGAAGGCAGGGAAAGACTCAATAGAGTAAGCCAGGCTAGAACAAACTAGAGTAGAAAACTGAGCAGGAACCACCAGCCACAGTGTTTGATGAGACTATCAGAATCCAATCAAAACCTGTATTACCCCTGTTTTCCTGGAGCTTTGCCTGGGAATAATCCCAGTTCTCCTTTATTGACTGTGGTTGTTTATGATTATTTTAATCCAAGCCAATAAATGAATAGGTTGAGATGGATAAAGGGAGGAATTAAGGGGAGAGAGGATTTGGAATAAATAGTGAACAGATGAGAAAGAATTTCTGTAATGTCAGTAACCTTTGAGACATCCATACCCAGGTTCTTATGGACCTGGGCAAGAAAAGATTAATGAAGAAACAATCTAGTAGCAGTAAAAAGTAGAAATTGGTGTGCTTGTTGAGTTAATCAACACTCTGCAGCCAATGTCCCTCCTAACTATATCACTCTATGTGGATCTTTTGTACACTCTTCCCATATTTTAACTTTCATTATACTCCCTGGATCTTGATCCTGTCTATTCTAGTAGGTTATAATCCAGTATTTTTGGCAACTCTGGACCTGGCCCCAGGTCTTACAATATTTAAAGTATACCCTAAATAAAACTTATTATCTCTTTGAACTCTCTACTTTTCCAAGAATATCTGAAAAAAAAGAGTAGTGGCTATCTATTTCAGACAGCTATTGAAATGAGCTCCAAATAGTCAATGCATTTCCCAAACTCCTTTCCTTTCTGAGTTCAAAGAATAGAAATGCCCTCAGAAAACTAACAAGAGGCAGTGTGGTATGTTGGAAAGATCACTGGTGTTAGGATCAGAAGGTCCTAGTTCAAATTCTGGTTTTCACATATGCAACCTGTGTGACCAAGAGGGACATAACCTGTGCCTCTGTTTCCTCATTTGTAAAATGGAGATGATAATACTTATTGACTAGCTGATTTACTAGATGGTTATATAGGAAAGTGTTATATAAATGTAAGATATTATTAGTATTGAGATGATCAGATAAACCCCTTTTTCATAATTTATTTTCCTCCTGAATCTATGCCTATGTGGTGCCCACTTACTGCTCATTCTGGCTGTAATTCTGCCCCATAGGGGAGTGATATCTCAAGAATAAGATCGATAGGGTGACCAGAAGAAAACTGGTGTGCCCCTGCCTTAACTAAACACATCTATTATATAGCCAGAGGAATATGGGCACTTAATTGTAGTTCACTAAGCTCCAGGCAATATAACTAACTCCTTGATGCCCTAGGATCATAGGATTTATCTATAACATAGAAAAGGATAGGTGAGAAGACATTATATTAGAGACCTCCCTCCAGGTTGAAAACAATCTCCTAATTAGCACTTAGGATGATAGGATTTATACCTAGAAGGCATCTTGTTTTAACCCTGATGTTTTGTATTTGAGGAAATCCCAGCCCAGGAAGAGGTCTGATGTGCTAAAAGCCATTCAGGCAGTCAAGGCAAAGTCAGGTGCTCTGACTTCAAATCCAGTGCTCTCATCACTATATTAAGCTCAGAACTTTAGGGGTTTGGTTTTGTTTTTTGCATCTGCTGCTTTCCAGAGCCCCCAAATATCCCCAAGGACAAATTACCATCCACATGGGCAGGGGGATTTCTCTGTTTCCAGTCCAAACTCCCCTGTGATTTCTGGTAAACTCCTTTTCTAACCAAAAATGTCTGCCTCGTTACTGTTGAGGTGCATTTCCTTATTCTTACACTGTCCTCTTGGCTTTGTGGACTTGGCCTACAGGGCTGAGTTAGGCCAAAACAATATTCCTGCAGCCTGGGAGGCTAATACCTCCAACTGCCTCCAGCTGCCTCAGCTTTGGACTCCTTTACTCTTTCCTTACCTACCTTCTGGTCTCTCTGGCAAAACTCCCACCCTTCCTCCATTCTTCCAATCTATCGCTCAGCTGGTCTATTAGCCTTACTAAATACCAGTGTCCCACATGCCCTGCTAACCAATCCTTAAGATCATCATTTAATCCCCTCCTGAAAATTTCAATCAGCCCTACCTCCTCCCAGCCAAGAACAACTCATAGCTTCTGAAACTCCTTAATATATTCAATTAACAGCCTAGTACCTTGTTTTAATCTCAACATTAACATCCCTCTCTCCCTGCTTATATCTAAAAACCACCAGGAACTTAGCCTTGGGATAGAGATAGTTCTCTAGAAAGGAATGCTGTTTTCTATTAGTAATTAGTACTATCCAGTCAAGCATTCTCTGCACTGCCCTCCTCTCCCCTCCACACTTCCCTCCTCTCTTCCCACCACCCAAGTTTCCCAGTGACAAAGCTACTAGGGTATGGTCAGTTGTAAAGGTCAGGGGCTGGGTATTAAAGGCAAATTGACAATGCCAAGAATTCTCAGTATTTCTCCTCCTCATCCTCACCTTGTTCACATAAGAAAAATGGGAAGGGGGGAACTATGGTTAACTTCAAGAGAAAAGAATTGTCACAGAACCCAAATTTAGGTATACATGTAGACACTGAGTACACAAGTTACTTCATCTGAGTTCCTGACTGCCTTAACCAGGTCAATAGGAACAAACACAGAAGGAAATGCAAAAACATCAGCCTATTGTAGCCAGGTTGCTGAAAATTCCTTGGATCCTGTCATGGCTGTCTGATGTCCCATTCTCCCACAACCAGAATTATGAGCCTTTTAAAAGAAGGGTTGTCTTGACAATTGTATCCCAAAATGGATCATGGTATAGACCAGGGATAGAGAACTTGCAGCTTTAAGGCCAAATGTAGCTTTCTAGGTCCTTAAGGGACTGAGTCCAAAGTTTACAGGATTGTAAAATTTGGATTCAACTATAAAATTTGGATTCAGTTCAAAGGCCGCATTTGAGAACCTAGAAGACCGTGTGTGGCCTTAAGGTTGAAGGTTCCCCACCTCCATAGATCTTGCTGAAATACTGACCCTCAGGCTTCTTTGATCCTGGGTGTAGAGTAAATTCATCTTTGTTATGCAGCCCTAGCCCTGTTCTATCCTCACCCCCAAAGCTAACACCACTGCATATAAATATTCAATTTGTAATAAGCTACATGTGCTGCATTGACTACCCATAGTATCCAGTGGTAGTTAAAGTCACCCAGAATTGTAAGCCTGTTTTCTTTTGGCACACTGATAATGAGGGTCTCTGGGTCTTCATAAAATTTTCCTTTGACCCCATCAGGGTCTGTAATGGTGGGAGCACAGGCACTGATGATGACAGAATGGGACTTTCTTGCAAGTGGCAATCACATTGTCATGAACTTGCTGTTCACTCCTTTGGGGAGGCATACAAGCTTGTTGACTAAATTAGTTTTGATCACAAAACCTATGCTAGCTTCACAGTACTCCCCATCATTGCAGCCACTCCAGAAAAATGTGTATACAGCTCTGACTTCGCTAAGCTGGCCTTCATTTGCCAGCCTTGTTTCACTCAGGGCTGCTATTTGGATGTGATACCTGCTGAGTTCTCTCACAATAAGAGCTGTTTGTCTTTGAGATCTATTGAATTTCATGCTGCCTTTAAGTATGCACACATTCCATGGACCAATGACAAGTAGAATCATCTTCACAAAAGTTTTTGTACATTTTTTTGTGTTTCTTCCACAGGGTAGAACCTCTTCTTTCTTCAGTAAGCAGGCCAGAATTATGTTAGGTGAAGCAGACAATTTTAGGGCACCTTTTCTAGACCCTTCTTCACACCAGGAGGTGAGCTGTGTGGTCTTTATGAAAGACTGCTTGGTATGTGAGCTGGGGTAAGTCACTTAACCCCAATTGCCTTGCAAAAAAAAAAAGCTGCTTAGCCACCTAAGGGACTACTGAATTCTACTACTGCTTCCAGGGAAAAGATGACCCTATGGCCTGGACCACCTGTGTGCAGGGCTGTGACTACAGCTCCCAGTATACCCACACACTCTGTTTTATCACTTGCCTGTTGCCACAGGTCTTTGGGGTAGGTGAAAATGGTAAAAAGGCATGAGTGGGGGCAACTGGGTGGTGCAGTAAATAGAGCACCAGTCCTGGAGTCAGGAGGACCTGAGTTCAAATCTGGCCTCAGACACTTGACACACTCACTAGCTGTGTGACCTTGGGCAAGTCACTTAGCCTCAATTACCCTGCCTTTCCCCTCAAAAAAAAAAGTATGGGTGATCTCTTTTGAAATGAGCAAAATTAGATTTAAGTGAGGCAGAGTTGCTAAAAGTCAATGGCCTCTCCCAGTTATCAGAGTCCCGTGGCAAGCAAAAATCAAGACAACCAGAACTGACTGAGGATGCAGTAGGTAACCTTGGGGTTTTCACTGTCAAACCAAGCTCTAAGAGCTCCAAAGTTCTTGTTTCAGCTGCCTTCATGGTCTTTGGGACAAACTGTTCATCCACCCATTCTGCTTGAGGGGTACACGCTCCTCCTAACTCACTGACAGATGCAAAACCCCTCATTTACCCTCAACCTGGTTTATCCCATCGGCCAAAATAGTTTCCTGGGGTGTGGCTGCTACACATGCTACAACTTCTTGGAGCTACGCGTTAGATGAATCCCACGAACACTGGAAGGTGGAAAGCAGCCCTGAAAAGGCCTCAGTGGCCCTCACATTAGAGGTACTCCTATTCCCTGAACACCCACACACCTCAAGTGCTGGGAATATAAACAAGGGCAAAAGATGGTCCCTGCCCTCTAAGAGCTCACAACCTAGTTGGGGAGACTGCAAACACCTATGTAAGAATGAGTTCCAGATGGACTAAATAAGAAATAATCTCCAATCTGTCTGTTTAGTCACTAGAATTAAGATGGGATTGTAAAGGTTTCCTGGACAAGATGAGTTTCTGGTCGGGGCATGAAGGAAGCCAGGAAAGCTGGGAGGCAGAGATAAGGAAGGACAGTATTCCAAGCATGGGGGACAGCCAGAGAAAATGCCCAGAACTGAGAGATGGAGTTTTTCTTGAAGAACAACAAAGAAGCCAATGAAGGTATCTTCATATTACATTTTCCACGTGGGGTTAAAGAACTGGTAGGTTTCCTTATCATTCTCAATGCTGTGGGCCCCAGATACAAGGTGAGCCAACACAGTCCCTAACACACATCTACCAGTTTGTAGTAAAATGGTGAGTGGGCTTGGATGTATCAGTTGTTCCCTCTACCTTTACTAGGTTGGCCTTAAGCATAGTTGGAACAGGAAACTATGAACACATTGTGATTTGAGAAAGTATGGAACAGCTTTCTTCTCATCCCAGCCTTTACAATCTTTCCACCAAGGCCAGAGTTATGCCATTAGAGATTTATCCTTTTGTATAAAATTGGGATACTTATTGGTCACATTAGCTATATGTGTGTGAGTATTTGTATATATGTATATATGTGTGTATGTATATACACACACATATATACATATACACACATATACATGTTTGTACTTAAATGGGTGAATTCACATGTATATATGCTTATCTGTTTATATCTGTATATGTGTATAAACCCAAAGGGAGAGACAGAGAAAAATAGAGAAGAGAGAGAGAGGGAAAGGAAGATGGAGACAGAGAGGCAGAGACAGAGAGAGAGGAGGGAGAGAGAGGGAGAGACAGAGACAGAGAGAAGAGGGTAAAGAGAGAGAGAGAGAGAGAGAGAGAGAGAGAGAGAGAGAGAGAGAGAGAGAAAGAGAGAAGAGGGTAAAGAGAGACAGAGAGAGAGAGATAGACAGAGAGAGAGACAGAGAGAGAGAGGTACAGATTGACTTAGGAGAAAGGGCACTGGATTTGGAGTCAGGGGACCTATCTTAAAGTCCAAGCTTTTATACTTTCATTATGTATGTGATGTGGGCAAGTAACTTCTTCTCTCCGCGTCAGTTTCCTCCTCTGTAAATTGAGGATGGTAATTCTTGCACATCTTGCTTCAAAGGATAATTTGGAGAAAAACCTTTTGTAACCACAAGGCACACATTATTGTTTTCTCTTTTTGGAATAGTGCAGGAGCATCCTTTCTCTTTAGGTTACTGATGAATGCTAATGTGCTATATAATACTATAATCATGGGTAGCTAAAGCACTTCCCTCCTCAGGAATCCTCTGTCAAAATGTTAATAGGCTAGGACCATAATCCTAAAAGAAAAGGCCCAGATGGAGTCAGAAGAGACATTAATTAGAGGTCATTTAGTTCAACTTTTTTGATTTTACAAAGGACCAAATAGTACTAGAGAGGTGAAATTACATGTCCAAAATCACTAGGGTACTAAGCATAAAAGCAAGAAATTGAACCCAGGTCCCCTGACACCAAAATCTATGGCCATTTCTATTGAACCACATTGCTTTTTCCCCATTCTGGCCCATTTTCTCTCTTATTTCATTGAACCCTTCCCCAATCCTTGACTTTTAAGCTTGGTGACTGAGAATTTGTTGTGAGCTTAGCTGACACTTTCTGATTTGCTCCTGTAGTCAGGAATCTGGGGTCTAAACTATCCTCCAATGCCATTTCCTTCTCCGATACCATTTTAATCTATCCCAGTTCTTCCTCCTGTGTGACAACCTTTACAATATTTGAAGACAGTTATGATTTTGACATCAAATTTAAAATTTTCTAGGCTCTTGATTCAATTTTCTGAATGTGTGGAGCTCAACTTATAAATGATTCCTCCAGTCAAAGATAGGCCCATCAACAAGTCATCCGCTACCACCAGTTCTGACTACAAGGATACTTTAACCTCTGACAGAGGCATAATCAAGAAAGAGGAAGTGGAAAGAAAAAAGCAACATGGTGAATAGCAAATGAAAATATGGGATAAAACAGGAAGAGAACTCTAGTGCACCCTTGACAAATTCAAATCACCAGGCCCAGATGAAAGATATTCCAGGCTACTGAAGGGAAAACGGCAGAAGGAAGTGTTGCACTAATGTTGGTGATCTTTTAAAGATTATGGTAAAATCAACAATATTAGAAGAGGAGAAGTATTGTCTCAATTTTTAAAAGGGGGAGGGGGAATGAGAGTGGTGAAGTCAGCAAACCATAGGCCAGTGATTCTGGTTTCAATTCCTGACAAAAGTTTAGAATGTATTATTAAAGGGATGGGTAATGAACATCAGAAAAGGAAGTAATGATTGCAGAGAATCAACACAGAGTCCTCAAAACAAGAGGATGCTAGACTAACGCCCTCCCCACGTTTTTTGGCACTATTATTACTTGCTGTTTACATTACCTTGATTTTAGCAGAATATTTGATCATCTCATCATATGTGTGTGTGTGTGTATACTAGAGAGGTTACATGATTCCTATAGATGATGTACATTATAAGATGATAATATAAATAGCCAGATTTGAAATTGGTTGAATTAAACCCAAAGAATAATCATTAATCATCAGATATCAACTTGAAGGGAGGTTTCTAATGGAGTGACCAGGGAGCTGTTCATTCATTTTTTCATTCATTTATTTGTTTGTTTACTTATTTAATTTTCTGAGAACAGTTCTCCCCATCAGGAAGCACAATAGCCTCTCAGGAGTGTGATTATGCTGCTGATTGTCACATAAACACGAGAAGACAGACCTGGGCTGTCTCCTTAGGCAGCATGGTACCCTCCCCTTTCCTAGGCACTGATCAGTCTCAGTACAGACAGCCATTTGGATTTAGTGTGGCTTATAAATCCACCACTCCAGCAATCCACCAGCCTCAGTTTCCCAGTAGCAGGGATTACAGGAGCGTGGGCCACCACACTCAGCCCTGATTAACATTTTTATCAATGGCTTATATAAAGGCATAGATGGCAAGCTCATAAAATTTTCAAAGCACCTAAAAGTAGGTAGGATAGTGAATATGTTAGACAGTCAGAATCCAAACAAATCTTGACAGGTTAGAACATTTCAAAATATAAGAAGATGATATTTATTAATTGATGGGTAAAAGTTAAAGAGAGGCAGATTTAGACTTGACCTAAGGGAGAAGATTCCTGATAATTAAAGCTATGCCAAAGTGGAACCAGATGCTTAAGGAAGCAATGGGACTCACCCTCTCCCTCACTAAATGTCTTCAGGTAAAGGCTCAATGGCTATTTGTTGGATGCATCGCAGAGGGAATTGCTTTTTCAGTTACAGGTGCACTAGTGGCCTCTTCCAATTATTGGGAGGGACTAGTGATCCCTTCCAACTCTGAGAATCTATGATTCTGTAAAAGTCACCATCATTTAGAATTGTTCAACCTTCAGGAGTTTGAATTTGGAAATTTCCCTTTCTGAATGGCATCTTCTTCTTCTTCCACCTTTCCCATTTCCATTCTTTCCTCATGCTCACTTCTTGACCTTCAACCCCTCACTTCTTCCTTACTTCTTCTGCTTATCAAGACTGCACTATTTCCACTATGCCCTTGAATGCCTCTACCATTGAATCTCTTTCTTCTTTAATATAGTATTTTCCCCTGCTACCTCTCAATGCTGGGCATCTCATACCATTTGCTTCCTCTACTCCTAATGCCCAACAGCTGAACATTACAGGAAATAATAGCAAAACTCTGTTGACTGGGTCTTCTGTAAAGTTATGTTGGCACACACTATCAATTAATCAATAAACATTTATTTAGTGCTTACTATGTGGAGATACAACGAGAGGCAAAAGGCAGTCCCTACCCTCAAGGAGATCTCTCTCTAAAGCATACCTTATCCAGGTCATCTCTGTTTCAAGACAACCTTTCATTCATCCTCACTTTAACAGCAAATTTTACTTCCCACAATGGCTAATCCAAAACTTTTTTCTTTCCTAATTCTACCAACTTCACCTTTCCCCCAACTCCCCTTAGCATATGACCTTTCTTCCAACTTTATTCAGTAGAGTTAGGCCATAGAGTCATAGATTTAGAGGTTTAAGGGACCCCAGAAATCACTGTTCAATGATCCCACTTTACAGATGAAGAAACTGAGGCCAATAAGGATTCAATGATTAATTGTCCAAAGTTATTTAGGTTGTAAGTTAAAGAACTTTTTGAATCCAGGTCTTCCAATTGCATAATCATGATGATGAACTCTCCCCTCCCCTTCTCCATTCTTCTAAACCACAGCAGTGTTTTCACCCATTCTTTTCTCTTTCCCTATAGTGCCAAAGACTGGAAGTAAAGATCAGGAAGGGAAAGTAACCTGTTCAGCATGATACAAGACACTGGTTGGGGTGAGAGCTCAGGTGCTAGGATTCACTCATAATATCTTGTCTCAGATTAATCCCATATAAAATGTTTTCAACATAATTTTCCCCCTTTATTTCTATTATCTCACTTAATCCTCACAGTAATCCTATGAGGTAGCCAGGCAGTGTTTTTTTTTTCTTATTAACATTCAAAGAAACTAAAGCTTAAAGAGGCCAACACCTTACTCAAGGTCACACAGTACAATCCATGACAAAGCAGAGAAATAAATCCAGGTCTTGAATCCCGCGTGCTCTATCTAGAATTATGCTGCCTCCTTCTCTGATAGATTTATTCTGACCACTTATAGCTGGGATGTTTCCATTTGCTTCATCCAGGATATCAGCATGGCATCTTCCTTCCCCATTCTACTCTTCACCCCTGTTAAGTTTTCCTAATCTTTCCAGATCAAAAATCAAGCCATTCATCTAATTTCCACTACTCTTTCAAAATCTGACTTATGACCCTTTGAATTTTAATGCCTTCATCAGTGAAATCCCATTAGAAATGCAAAGGTTAGTGTAGAGAAATATTGGCAATTTGGAGGCTTAAGAATCAGGCCTCAGCAAAAGATCACTGGAACCTCTTGGATGTGGATTGTTATCCTCCTGCTTATATTTCCTCTTCCTTTCTTCTCTTCTTCTTCCTTCTCTTCCCCTATCTTCCTACCTACATTGCCTCCTCTTCCTCTGCCTTTTCTGTCCTTCCTCTTCCTTCTCCTCTTCTTCATTTTCTTCTTCTTCCTCGATCTCCCCTTCTACATTTCCTCCTCCTCCTGTGCATCCTATTCCCATCCTTCCTGTCCTTCCTCTTCCTTCTCCTCTTCTTCCTTCTCTTCCCCTATCTTCCTACCTACATTGCCTCCTCTTCCTCTGCCTTTTCTGTCCTTCCTCTTCCTCCTTTTCTTCTTACTCCTCTCTCTCCATCTATCCTTCTACATTTCCTCCTCTTTCCATGCCTCCTTTCCTGCTCTTCCCCTTCTTCCTAAACCTGCTTTTCCTTCTGTTCTTCTTCCTCTCCCTCCTTCTCCTCCTCCTTTCCATTCCTCTTCCCCTGGGATTATGGTAGCTCTGCATGGTAGCTATTATCATTACAGTGGTAAGAAGCCTGCTGAGTATGTCAGCCATAAATATTAACAGCCCTTGTTATGAACCCCCCTCAGCGCTCCTGCCTCCATCCCAGTTTACGGAGTAAATAGTGCAGTTAGTTTATTTGATCAAGGGAGTGCTAGTCAGAGAAGCTAATAGCTGTGTTTCCCCCTCCTCAGTGCTCTAGTACCCCCAACCCTTTAGTGAGGCCTGGGAGAGGGAGCTCCAAAGAGAACATTTTTCCCTAAGACTTAGACTTGCCTGGGCAGAGGCGGAGCCCCTTGCTGCCCTCTGTGGGGTGATCTGTTTGTGCCAAAGGGCACCAGGGACCCAGCTCAGGAAAGCTAGGTGACTCCATGCTCTTCACCACTGCCAATTACAGATATTCATCTCTTCCTGCCTGCTTAATTTGGGCTTTAAAGGATGAACTGATAAGTGAAGCTGGTTTCCCTCATTGTTTAGGGAGTAAAAAAGGGGGACTGAAAGAGGAGATAAAACACTAATTACTAGCCCTCAGGAGTGGTTTCCCAGCTCCCCATCTTTGCTCCTTCCTCAGAAAGAAGTGGAAGGGGTGGAGCATGGGGAGAGGAGAGAAGGAAACAAGAAGATGAATTTTAGGGACGGAAGGAGGAGCTTTGGAGTCAGAGGCCCTGAGATTGGATTCCTACTATGTTACCTAGGCTGATGAGATCGCAAGCAAGCCTCTCTGGGGTTCAGTTTCTTCCTCAAAGGGTTGTTGTTTGGATCAAATAAGATAAGATACGGAAAATGTTTTCAAACATGAAAGAAGTGTGAGTGATTGTTAAAATATGGCTAGATTACTTATCTCTGGGGTTCCCTCTACTGAGGCAGCTAGGTGGAGCAGGGGCTAGAGTGCTGGGTCTGCTATCACACTGACCTGAGTTCAAATCCAGCTTCAGACAGTAGGTATGTGACCCTGGCAAAGACATTTAACCTCTGTCTCTGTTTCTTTAAGTATAAAATGAGGGTGATAGTTCCTGCTTTCCAGGGATGCTGCGATGATCAAATAAGGTATCTATAAAGCAGTGAGCACAGTGCCTGGCATATAATATTAATAGAAAAATGCTTGTTTCCTTCCTTCTAGTTCTAATATTTGATGATAATATTGTGATCCTAGAGAAGGGAATATTGGCTGACCTAGGAGCTCAATAGTGTAGCAGAGCTCCTTGAGAGTGAAGGTGAAGGGCTAGAACATCCACAGAGTCTGAATGGATGCAGCAATTACTAGTGTTCTTTGGAAGAATAGAAGACCTGGGATGTTGAATCCAGTATGAGAAAAGTACACAGCCACTAGCTGTGTGACCCTGGGCAAGTCACTTAACCTTTTTTTCCTCCATTTCCTCATCTGTAAAAATGAACTGGAGAAGGAAATGGCAAATCACTCCAGTATCTTTACCAAGAAAACCCCAAATGGAGTCACAAAGAGTCAGACTCAACTTAATGGATTGAACAGCAACAAATATCAAGAATGACTTTAGGCTAGCTATCAGGTGAACAGGATTATTAATGATGATGATGATGCTCATGGTGAGAGTGGTGGTCATGATAATAAGTGACATTTACATAGTGTTTTAGGGTGTATGATACAAGGAAGAAAAGCACGGACTCTGGTGTCGGAGGACCTTGGTGCTAATGTTGATTCTGATATTTACTCATTGTTCATGTTACCTTGTACAAGTCATTTAACTTCCCTAGGACTCAGTTTCTTTATCTGTAACATAAGAGACTTGGAATAGATGGTGTCTGAAGTTGCTTTCCATTCTATATCTATTATCCTCTATGGCTCAAACATTGTAGAGGGATAGTTCACTAGAGTTACTTCATTATATAAGCAAGTTTGTTCCCTGATATCCACTTCCTTCCTTTCATTAGCTCTTCCTCCTTCCATCTGAAATGTCTTGCTCTTCACGAGAAGGGTCCTGTTGAGAAAGGACTTATTTGTGGGCTGTTCTGGAAGGAATATAAGGAGTTTAACACAAGTGGTACAAAATCTTACTCAAATAACAGACTTTTTAAAAAGTAGATTGGGTCAGATAGAAATTAATGCCTCTGTGAGACAACAATCAATATTATAATTGAATTGAAAGCATTTTAAAAATAAGAAAATAAAAATGATCTTAATACCGCCCCCCCCCAAAAAAAATACCTCACCTGGAAATCAAGTCAACAGGAGCTAAGCTAAGAATCATCAAATTATGTACAAATCTTGACCATAAGAAAAGCATAGATACCATGTTTCAAGAAATCATGAATTTAAATTATTTAGACTCATTAGAACTAGAGGGGAAAATGAAAATATAAAAAATCCACACTTCACAACCTGACAGAAATATTAAAATGAAATATCCCAGGAATGACAAAATCAGAACCCGGAGTTTCCAGGTCAAAGAAATATGCTACAAAGTCAGAAAGTATTAAAGTAATTAGAAGCCATAGTTATCATCATATAATATGTGAAAGCAGTAGTATATTGAAATTAGTTCATAAAAGCTCACAAGAAGCTATTGTTAAACTTTCAATGTGAGCATTTATACCTCTGAAATTTAAAAATGACACAAATAAGTCTTGATTTATTGTATTGTTTATTACATCTACTTAAAAAACTGATGGGAAAATGTAAAATAGGGCAAATTATGCTTAAAAATATGTCATGTGTACATCCCCCCCCCCAGAGAGTCAGTTGTTAAATATTCATCAGCACATCCCCTCCTCATAGCTACCACTTTAATTTAGAGAAGAGCTTGGAATAAAAACTCCAAAAGTCAAAAGATAAGGCTTACAGCCAAGAATAATGTACATGGCAATTCTGAGTATAATTTTACAGGGGAAAATAAATATATTTAATGAAATAGAGGATTTATAACTGTTTCTGATGAAGATACCATGTCTGAATAGATAACTTTGAACTGCAAACACAGAAATCATGAGAAACACAGAAAGGTAAATATGTTTGAGCAGTTGAAAGGGACTATATGATAAAGAAATATTCATATTCTGATGAGAAGGTGAAGAATCAAATGTCTTCTCAGAACCCTAAGACCTTTAAGAATCAGAGAAGGAGTAAATAAGTCAGAGGGTATGAGTGCAGTTCTGTTTTATTTTTAGAATCTTCAAAGAAAAAAATAAAAAGAAGAAAAAGGGAACACATTAGGGAAGAAAGGGAGAAGAAAGAGGGGGAAATTATTATCTCATATAATAGAGGTACATGAGAAGATGATGAAACATGGATGAAGTAGTTGGGAGAAGATATTTCACATTGCCTTCTATTCTTTCATTGGTTTGGATCTGTTTAATAGTTTCTTGATTTCTCATAAAGCCACTAGCTTCCATTTGCTCCAGTCTAATTCTGAAGGAATGATTCTCCTCAGTGAGCTTTTGAGATTCTTTTTCCATCTGGCAAATTCAGCTTTTTAAGGCATTCTTCTCCTCATTGGCTTTTTTAGCCTCTTTTGCCATTTAAGTTAGTCTATTTTTTAAGGTGTTATTTTCTTCAGTCAGGTTGTTGACTCTCATTTTATAATTTTCTTGTATCATTCTTATTTCTTTTCCCAATTTTTCCTCCACTTCTCTTATTTGGTTTTCAAAATCTTTCTTAAGCTCCTCTATGGCCTGTAAGCAGCTTATTCTTTTCTTGGAAGCTTCTGGTGCAGGAGTTGCTGACTTTGTTGTCTTCCTCCTGTTTACATGCCCCAATCCTTTTTGTCATCAAAAAAGGAATCCAGAGGCAGACTGCTGTGTTTTCCTTGCTTCCCTCATTTGCTCATGTTGCCACTCAATTACTTGACTTTTGAACTTTTTGCCACAGTAGAACTCTGCTACCAGAGGGGAAAACTTTGTCCCAATGACTGGGGTTTTTCAGCTGCTGGAGCTATTAGTTGGGTGCCTTCTCTGAAGACGCCACATGCCCTGGCAAACTGGTCATGCACCCCAGGACCTCCACCCTAGATAGCAATCCAGATCCAAGCAGGTTAAAGCAAGAGTGATTACCCCTCAGACTGGTTATTTGGTCCCACTATAATCTGCAGGCCAGCAGCTTTGAAGCAGCCATGCAGTAGTGGCCGCTGCACCTCAGCTGCTTCTCCCTCTGGGGACAGTGACCAGACTATACTCCCAGACCCCTGTTTCAAAGTCCACTGACTTCTCACTTTGTCTTTGGCATAGATGGGTTGATAATTCCAGAAACAGCCACAACTTCTGGTGATCTACTCTCCTGAAGTCCCTCCAGGCAGGGCTGATGGTGGCCACCCCGAGGCTAAAACCTCAGGCTCACATGGGTCTGTGCTTGGCTCCCAGCATGCTGCGCTGGCCTCTTCCTTTTGGCCTTCTGGGCTGTCCTCAGTGGGAGGTTAGCTTCTCTATGTCATTTTGTAGGTTCTGTAGCTCCAGAATTTTTTCAGAGTCACCCTTTACATGAATTAGAGGAGGTGGAAGCAGAAGCCCTGCAGAAGTCCTATTTCTACTCAGCCATCTTGACTCTGCCCCTGAAATAGTTTTTAAAGTGTTTAATATATTTAGAAGTACTTAACATACGTAATAATACTTAAAGGAGTCCATAGGCAATAAAGTAATAATAATCTGAGATCACAGTGTACCTCTATCAAACCTAGAAAAGAATCTAAGCAATATTAAATAATTAGACAGGAAATAAGTCAAGGACCTAAGTAAAATTTTGGAAAACTTAGATATGAACGAAAGTTATCTATAGTACTATGAAAAAATGCTTTAATTCACTATTTATTACAAAAATGCAAATGAAAACAACTCTGAGTTACCCTAACACCTATCAGATTGGCTACAATGACAAAAGAAAAGAAAATGCTGAATGTTGGAGGGGATGTGGGAAAACTGGACACTAATACTCTTTTGGTGGAACTGTGAACAGAACCAACCCTTCTGGAGAGCAATTTGAAACTGTGCCCAAAGGACTATAAAACTGCACATACTCTTTGATCCACCAAAACTATTGCTAGGTCTGCATCCCAAAGTGATTTTTTAAATGGGAAAAGGACCTATTTATACAAAAATATTTATAGCAGCTCTTTTTGTGATAGCTAAACATTGGGAATTGAAGGGATGTCCATCAATTGGGGAATGACTAAATAAGATGTGGCATATGATTATGATAGAATATTATTGTACTCTAAGAAATTACAAGCAGAATGGTTTCAGAAAAACCTGGAAAGACTTTCATGAACTGATACAAAGTGAAATGAACCAAGAGAATGCTGTACACAGTAAAAACCATATTGTATGATGAAGAACTGTGAATGACTTAGTTATCCTCAGCATTATAATGATCCAAGACAATCCCAAAGGACTAATGATGAAGCATACTGCCCATCTCCAGAGAAAGAACTGATATTGTTTGAATACAGACTGAAACATGCTATTTTCACTTTCATTCTTTTCCTTTTATTTGAGTCTTCTTGTACAAAATGACCAATATGGAAATATTTTACATGATTTCTCATGTATAACCTATATTGGATTGTTTACCATCTCAGGGAATGGGGAAAGGAGGATAAAATTTGGGACTCAAAACTTAAAAAAAAACTTTTAAAATTATTTTAATATGTAATTGGAAAAAATAAGATATATTAAATAGAAAAAGAAAGAAAATTTATCCAAGATAGTTCTTTAGCAGTTACTAAATGGGAACAA
This sequence comes from Petaurus breviceps papuanus, assembly GCF_028583685.1. NCBI lineage: Eukaryota > Metazoa > Chordata > Mammalia > Diprotodontia > Petauridae > Petaurus > Petaurus breviceps. The sequence continues at coordinate 32,146,954 of NW_027187378.1, forward strand.
AAAGGAATATACATATTACCCAGATAGAGGTAGCTATAGTTATAGAGATAGATATAGATATGGAATCTTTACAAAACTATGTACATGGGCATAAAAACATCACAACTAAGTACAGAAAACAGAAATATTAAACACTCCTTTGTGGACCAAAACAATTTAAAATATTTTCAATGAAGGGTCTTTGAAGAACAAATTAATTTAATTGGAAACAAAATAACAATCCTAAAGAATTGACATAGAAACAATCTAAAATTGCATTAAAAAATTTACAACAATGAGATAATGTTACCAAGTTTTTGAGATGTCTTCATACACATTCATCATCACAAATGAGAAATAATAGATTAATTAATTAGGCATTAAGGTAAACAAACAAACTAAAAAAAGCCAAACACCATAATAGAAATTTTGAAAATCAAAGAGATTAACAAAATTCAAAGCAAAAAAAATCCCATTGAATTGATAAATTAATTTGTTTTTTTTTTCCTTTTCCTTTGGGAGGGGTGATAAATAAACCACTACCAAGTCCTATTAAAAACCAGAAGAGTGAAGCTGTCAATATGAAATAAACAAAATGAGAAATTACAATAAATAAAAAATAAAAGGAATAATTAGAAACTATTTAGCCCAATTATATATCAACAGAAAGAACAGCTTAAATATATCCTACATAAACCTGCAAGAAGTGTCCAAATTAACAGAATAAGGAATCAAACAATCTAAACTCAAAAAAAAAATGGAACAAGTCATAAATGAACTCCCAAAGATAAAGACCCTAAGACCAAATAGATTCATAAGTAAATTCTATCAAACATTTGAAGAATTATTAATTTCAAAGATACATAAGCAGTTTGTAAAAATAGGAAAAGAAGGGATCCAACCAAATTCTTTTTAGGATTAAAAACATGACGTTTATACCTAAACCAGAAAGAATAACCAAAGGAGAAAAAATTTATAAATCAATGTCCCTAATGAATATCTACTCATTTTTTAAGAAATAAAATACTACCAAGAGGATAGAGGCAGCTAGATGACTCTCTTGGTAGAGTGCTTGACCTGGAATCAGGAAGATCTGAGTTCAAATTCGGCCCTAGATATTTACTAGCTATGTGACCTTAGGCAAGTTACTTAGCCTCTGTTTGCCTTAATGCACTGCAGAAAAAAAAAAAAAGTAAACCACTTCAGAATCTTTGTCAACAAAAGTTCATGGAGGGGTGGCCAGGTGGCACAGTAAGAGTGCTGGCCCCAGTGTCAGGAGACCTGGGGTCAGTTCCAGCCTCAGACACTCACACAAAAATAACTGGTCGTGTAACCTTGAGCAAGTTACTTAACCCCAATTGCTTAAGAAAAAATAAATAAATAAAACTCCATGGACAGTATAGTCTCTGGGGTCAAGGAGATTCAGATATGACTGAATGACTGAACAACAAAGAGAATAGTCACTCTTCAAAAATTCCAAATAGATATATAAAGGTAACATCATTAAAAAAAAATTAGAACATCAAGGAAAGAAAATGCCTTTCTCAGATTTGGATAGGAGAATATTTCATGAACAAACAACAACATATAAAGAGTATTAAAGAAGGTAAAATGAACAGTTTTTATTACATAAAATTGAAAAGCTTTTTTTGTACAAACAAAATCAACATTTAAAATGAGAAAGCAAACAGTTAACTGGGAAATAAAGGTGTGACAGACAAGATTTGTAAAGAACTGATTTAAATATTTAAGAACAATAGTCATTCTGCAATAGACAACTGATCAAAGTATAGGAACAGGCAGTTCTCAGAGGAGAAAAACCAAGCTGATCAGCAGCCATAGGAAAAGAAAAAGCTCTAAATCACTATTAATTAAAGAAATGCAAATTAAAACAACTCAAAAGATTCAATAGAGCTGCAAAAAAAAGTAAGAAAATAAATGAAAGAGTCATTGAAGCATTTAAAAATGAACAGAAAATAACATAAGGTAGATCAGAAGAAAACACCAACAAATAGGACAGCTTTGAAAGTAACATGTTGAATTTATTATATCTTTTTTTGAAAAGCAAGCTGTATGTAATAGAGATTTGTGACTTCATGTAGAATTCTCTTTTTTTGTTCTACTTTGTATATGTAAATTCTCTCTCTCTCTCTCTCTCTCTCTCTCTCTCTCTCTCTCTCTCTCTCTCTCTCTCTCTCCTTCCCTCCCTCCCTACCTCATTAAATTCAGAATTTAAAAAAGAAAGGGATTAGACTTGTTCTGTTTAGCCCCAGAGAGTAGAGCTAGGAAAAATTGTTAGAAATTGCAAAAAGATGAATTGAGAATTGATGTTAGGGGAAACCTCTTAATAGTTGGAGTTATCATAAAAATAGAATGAGTTGTTTTTGGAAGGAGTGAGTGTCTCCATGCTAGAGTTTTTCATGAAAAGGGAGGGTTATCACTCTTGGGCATATTTTGTAGGAAAATTTTAGTCAGGTAAGGATTGATCAAATGGTCTTTGAGGTGCCATTCAACTTTTAAATTCTGTGATTCTAAGACTCAGTCTCTTATTTCATCTAGATCATGAAAGCCTCCTAACTCAATTCTCAAAATAAAGGAAGGAATTGGGAAAAACATGATAAGTAGGAGGAAAGGAGATAGTTTCTCCCAGATGAGGTTTAAAAAAGGAAAAGGCTATTTAGCCATCCTTGCCAGTCTAAACTCTGCCTGCACCATGATAAAGTCAGGATTAGAAGCCTGTAGTCCATAAATTGCTATTTCTATACTTTCATATTTGGTCTTTTGCTTTCCTAAGAGGCTTTGTACCTTATTAAAGGATCCATTTGAAAAATTACAGTTTTGTCATTGATAAACTAATAAAAAAAGAAATTTGTCCACTCTTTGGTTGAGTAGGGAAGAAAGGAGCGGGAAAAAATCAGCTTAATATACATGGGGCTTTAATAGATCTCCTCTAGAATTTCTCTAGGTAGCCAGAGAAATCTGCGGAGGGTGGGGAGTGGGAAGTATTACATAATGGTAAACAGCATTTCACTTGGTGTCAGGAGACCTAGGTTTTAGCACAACTTACTTGCTCTGTTACCTTGAAGGAAGTTGTTTCACTTTCCTATAATAGCCCCTCTCATCTGTCAAATGGGGAGGAAAAAATATGGCTACATACCTATACACAGGATTTCTTCCACTAGGAGCAAAGTACATAGTAAGGCTTGCAATACCATAAAAATGTAAGTTAAAGTACTATTTCTGGGGCAGATGGAGAGTGTGAACTCAAGAAGCATCAAGTTGAAGCACTTACCTCACAGGGTTATTGTGATGATCAAAGGAGATAATATATGTAAAGTGGTTTGTAAAACTTGAAGCACTATATGAATGATATTATTTTAAATCAGCTCATAGTAAATAAACATTTATTAGATTCTTAATATGTGCCAGGCATTGTTCTAAGCACTGGGGGTACAGAAAAAGGCAAAAAAACATTTCCTGTCCCCAAGGAGTTCACAATTTAATGAGGGAGACAACAAGTAAACAAATATGTACAAATACATTATACACAGGATAAATATGAAATAATTAACAGAAGAAAAGAATTAGGATTAAGGGGAATTGGGATAGGCTTCCTGTAGAAGATGAGAGTTTAGTTGGGACTTGAAGGAAGCCAAGGAAGTCAGTAGATATAGTCGAGAAGGGAGAGTATTCCAGACATGGAACATAGCCAGAAAAAATTAGTGGAACAGAAAAATAGAGTCTAATTTGTGGAAGAGCAAAGAGGCCTGTATCATTGGATCAAAGAATGTGATGGGGAGTAAGATGTAAGAAGAATGGAAAAGCAGGAGAGGGCTAGGCCATGCCAGGCTTTGAATGACAGAGAATTTTGTGTTTGATCCTGGAAGTTCAAAAATTATTATTATTACTATCATTATTAATGTTGGTATTGTTATTGTTACACTCAGATGAAGATAGTAGCCACATTTTATATGGGATGCAGCCCTTCACATAATCCTTTGTTCCTCTATTTCTACTTTCATCTTTCTTTTCTTCTTTCTCTTTCTTTTTCTCCCTGCTGTATCTTTTTTTTTCTTCTCCCCTTGGGTATTTCCCCCTCATTTTTCTTTCTTTCTAAGAACATGGCCTTAAAAGGCTAAAAGAAGAATATTGCAGGCTCAGGTGCTGATAAGTCTGTTCTGAAACTCCTGTCATTCCTTTGATTTTTCTGGACCTAGCAAGTGTTCCCTCTTAGCACCCTCCAACTGAGACGCCCACCTGAGTCACCTTGGCAAAAAGCTGAGGTTCGCCTTACTCTGTCCTCCACCTCCATCCACCCACTGTACTCCTCCTGACCTTTATCTCCCTGCCTGTCCTTTTTTTTCTTTATTCTTCTCTTTTTCCTTTCTCTGGTCTCCATTTTCTTTTCTTTATTCTCTTTCCCATTCTTCTTCTACCCTCCAGAGGGAGAGAGGAACATATCCAGCCACATGCCATCATTCTGAACAAACACCTGTTCTGATGACTTAAATGCTTTCCCCCTGCCTGCAGGGAATCATTTCCATTCCAGGGACTCCAAACAAGGGATCTCAGCCTGAAGGCTGCTAATAAATCAGCTAGAGTAGCTCAGGCTGTCCCATGCTTAAGAATACATGCTTTTGGTCCTTGGATGGGAATCTGCTGCAGCTTTTCAATCTTCTATGACTCTTCTATGCTCTCTATTGTCATTCAGTTGACTTCAAGCCTAGTTAAGAACTCACAAAAGCAGAGCTAACTTATAAGATTTTTTAATGACTACAGTGAACACCCACTTTATTTGGGTGATTTTTTTTTAAGAGGAGACAGATGTAGATTTGTACACATATATTCTGCTATTAAGGAGAAATAAACAATCACCAGAAAACAAAGTGATGGTTTTAAAACAACTTCTACATGTTTTAGATCCAACTGATTCATTCCAACTATATACACCAGTAGCAATAGGCCATGGTAATTAGCTTTAACAATGATGACCTTTAGGCCTTTGAGAATCCTGAGCCATCAAAGAAAGATTCAAGACTGCTCAGTTTCCTCTAGTGATGAAGACAGAAAAAAAAGGATTCATTTCCTTTAGAAAGATTTTTTTCTTTTTAAATTGGTATCTTATCTCCACACCTCCACACCCACTCACTGAGAACCATCTTTAATTAAAAAAAAGGGGAAAAATCAATTTAGCAAACTAACCAGCACATAAACCAAGCCTGATATTATATGCAGTGTTTCATGTGCACTGTGCAGAGAAGGGAGGGAGCCACCTTTTTATGTCTCTTCTATGAGGCTGTTTGGTCATCATAAGTCCAAAGCATTCAGTTTTGATTTTGTTGCCATCATTCCTTCCCACTTATATTGTTGTAGTCATTATGTGTTTAGTTTTTCTGATTCTGTTTATCTTGCTTTGGATCAGTTCATATATTTCTTTCCAATCTTCCCTGTATTCTTTATAATCAAAATTTTGAAGAGTCTACAAATATCCTTTAAAAAGATTGATAATGACACTTTTTGGAATAAGAACTTAGTAAGTATATTCAATTAACCAGAATGTTTCATTCTCAAGGCTGTCCAGTTAATGGACATTTTCTTATATATGGATCTTACAACTAAAAGTAAACAGACAAGCAAAGTTGCAGGATACAAAATAAATCCACATAAATAATTAACTTTTCTATATAATCATCAACAAAGTCCAGCAACAAGAGATAGAGAAACTCCATTTAAAATAACTGTAGACAATATGAAATACGTGGGAGTCTACCTGCCAAGACAAACCCAGGAATTACATGAACACAACTATAAAACACTTTTAATACAAATAAAGTCATATCTAAATAATTGGAAAATATTAATTGCTCATGGGTAGGCTGAGCCACTATAATAAAAATGATCATTCTACCTAAATTGATTTATTTATTCAGTGCCATGCCAATCAAACTATCAAAAATTCATTTTATAGAGATAGAAAAAATAACAAAATTCATATGGAAGAAAAAAAGCTCAACAATATCAATAGAATCAATGAAAAATAAATGAAAAAGAAGGTAGACTAGCCATACCAGATCTCAAGCTGTATTGTAAAGCAGTAATTATCTAAAATAATTTGATACTGGCTGTGATAGTAATGGCAATTAAAGATTCCCCTGTATTGGCTTAGTTTTCAAATTGATTGTGTTAAAACCCAGAGCTTTTTAAACCCACCTGTGGGATGGGCTTGTTGATGTGAAAAGAAAGTCCTGAACTGGGAGGAGCTGGTGACATAGATTTGGAGAGACAAGAGAGAGGCGGAAGATCTTTTTGGAAGCAGCACCTCGTGGAGGGAGAGAGACTAAGAGAATTGCTGGTGGCCACTTTGAATTGCCCTGGACTTTTGAGACCTGCCCCCTGAGCTGCCAAGGACTGAGGAGACATGGCTGTTTTGCTGGTACTTTGTCTGTCTGTTTTGATGTTCTTTTGCCAGATTTGTCCACTGGTGAAAGACAGTCCTGTTGTTGAAGAAGTCCTGGAACCTGGCTTTTGGTTAAGAAGCCCTGAGACTGTCCTGCAGACAGAGAGTGAATACTGTCCACTGGTGAGGGACAGTGCTGTTGTTGCAGGGGTCTGGAGACTGTCCTGCAGACAGA
>NW_027187378.1:32153574-32174301 GCF_028583685.1 Petaurus breviceps papuanus
TGAATACTGTCCACTGGTGAAGGACAGTGCTGTTGTTGCAGGGGTCTGGGAACCTTTCTGTTGGTTCAGAAGCCCTGAAGAAGGATTTTCTTGTTGTATGTTTACAGAAATCCTGGGAGAGGGCTTTGCTAATATGTTCAGGGGTTCTAGGACTGTTCTACAGACAGAGGATGAATTCATGAAGGGATTGGCAATGTATCTTATGGCCTTGCTAAGCCTTGTCTCCCCAGGAACTAAGATTGCTGAGAACTTGCCTCCTGTCAAGATGAAGAAAAGACCTCCTCCATTTGGGTATTAAGTGCTGTGTTTAAACTTGATGTAACTCTGGGGTAGATTCAATTGTGATCCAGGGGTGGGGAACTTTTGACCTTATTGTGCTCTGTGATTGACAAATGAAGGTACTTTACTTATGTTTGGAAACTAATCTCCATTTGAAAAGAGGGGCTTTGTGGTGAAGGTATAGCCTAGGGGTGGAGAAGTATTTAGAACAGAGACTTTGTAATTGATTGAATGATTGGAAGGTCCTGGGGTGGGGTAGTACTTGGAGATTATTTAATCATGCTTAGTAAATGCTGTATTTGGAATGATGTCATGTTTTGATCTTCTCTGTTCTTGGTTTGTCACTGAATAAAATGGAGAGCACCTATGCTGGTATTCTGAACCTTGTGAAGTTGCCTTTCCTTGGCATTGTATTATACTGGCTAAGAAATAGACTGGTAGATCAGTGAAATAGATTAGGTACAAATTACTTTATAGTAAATGATTATAGTAATCTAATATATGATAGTAATCTAATATATGATAAACCCAAACATCCAGACTTTTGGAACAAAAACTCATTATTTTTGAAAATTATTGAAAATAAATTTGCAATAAGTATCTTTAATAAAAGCTTTATTCCTCAAATACATAGAGAAATGAATCACATTTGTAACACTACAAGTCATTCCCCAGTTAATAAATGGTCAAAAGATACAATCAGGCAGTTTTCAGATGAAGAAATTAAAGCTATTTATAGTCATATAAAAATGCTCTAAATCACTGATTTGAGAAATGTAAATTAAAACAATTCTGAGGTACCACCTCTTACCTGTCAAAATGGCCAATATGACAAATAAGAAAAAAGGAAAATGGTGGATGGTGGATGGTGGAGGGGATGTGGCAAAACTGGGACATGAATGTACTGCTGGTAGAGTTGTGAACAGAATCAACCATTCTGGAAAGCAATTTCTAAGTATACCCAAAAGGCTATAAAACTCTGCATACCCTTTGGTCTAGCAATAGCACTGCTAGGTCTCTATCTCAAAGACACTTTTTTTTCTAAGGGAAAAGGACCTATTTGTACAAAAATATGTATAGCAACTTCTTTTGTGGTGACTTAGAATTGGAAATTGAAGGGATGCCCATCAATTGGCGAATGGCTAAACAAGTTGTGATATATGATTGTGATGGAATATTATTGTGCTATAAGAAATGACAAGCAGGGTGATTTCAGAAAAAACTTGGAAAGACTTACATGAACTAATGCTGAATGAAGTGAGCAGAATGAGAACATTGTACACAGTAACAGCAATATTGTTTGATGAAGAACTGTGAACGACTTAACTTTTCTCTGCAAAACAATGATCTAAGACAATTCCAAAGGACTAATGATGAAACATACTATTCACCCCTGGAGAAAGAACTGACATTGTTTGAATACAGACTGAAACAAGCTATTTTTAACTTTCTTTCTTTCTTCCATTTTTTTTTTGTTTTATTTGAATCTTCTTGTGCAAAATGACCAATATAAAATGTTTTACATAATTACAAAATAGATAGAGAGATGAATAAATGAATGAATGAATGAAGGTAAACTTGACCTAAACAGAAATTTTATTAAAACCACCCCTTGTGAGAAGATACATACTCTAACCAAAGAAGGTCATTATTGCGGATTGAGGAAGGAGAATGAAGAAAGATAGATGATATTACAGCTTAATTATTAGTTTTCTAGAATCTCTACCACTGATTACACTATTTTGAATAGATCTCCCCAAAGTGAAAGATTGGCCTTATCTATGGAACCTCTTGACTATTTAAAGCTATTTCCATAGAATAAGGGAAGACTTCTTTCCCATAGACTTCTGGTCATCTCAGTTGCACTTCTGTCCATCAGCATGAAGGAATGAAAGAACTTAAGGCTTCCTGGATAGCTAATGGTAGTTTGGGGTTTCTTCCTATGTTCCTTCCTCAGTGTTTTTAACCTAGTCCTAGTTGCCCATAATGTCACTATTGGTGTAGCTCCAAAGGCTCCCTTAATACCTGTATATTTCACCCAATGTGACAGGGACCTTGTTAGCCGTCCTTGCTTTGAGGGGGTGTGATAGATTGAGCTCCTGGGGAGACTGTGGTGGCCGTGATCTGCCATAAAGATGATGAATAGCATTTTTTTCTTAAATGATTACCGAAAACTTTACAGCTCACCAACTTTCCCTTGCTTAGAGCCCCAGGAGAGTAGCTTTTATAAAGTGTCATTTAATTAATAAGGAGGTTATTGATTGCTGTCATGTGTGGTGTAATACTAGACTAGGAGTAGGTTTAAAACACTGAGGAACGAACACAGGAAGAAAGCAGGGGCCAAGGACAAGAACCCCTGCCAGCCCAGAGGATTCACAAAAGGCTGGCTTCTCAAAGTGCTCCACAGTTCCACTTGTGGTAAAAGCATCAGTCAGGAATCCAGAGTCACAATGGCCATATTTGGGTGGGGGTGGGGGAGTGGGGAGGAGGTCTCTTGGTCATTTTGTTATGGATATGCCTTGGAATGGGCCCCTAGAAGATCAACACTCCTGGGACTTCCCAAGGTATTCTTTAGATGGCAACAAGATAAAGTAAGCAGGCAGGAAAGCCTGAAATGTCTACAATGAGAAGTCAAAGGGAAATGAGGCAAATCAAGGGAAGATGTTTCTAGCCCTGACCAAGATTCCAAACATGTTGATCCTGAGATCTTAGAGGATATTTCTTCTGAGCTGCGGGATTTCTATGAATAAAGCCCATGGGAACAGATGCCAAAAGGACTCCTCTAGTTGCTTAGATTCCTTTTGTACCCATCTTTTCTGCAGAGAAAAATATAATATTCTAGTTAAAAAGAAAAGAAAAACAAACCAGCCATCCATCATAAAGCAAGAATCAATGTCACTCTGTCAGGTAGTCCCTTGTGGCATCCACAAAGCCTTGTCCTCAGCTCTGTTCTATTCAATATAAGATCACACGACTACCGATGAAGGAATAGGTGACATGCTTAACAAATTTTCCAGTAGTATGAAACTGAGAGAGAGAGTTACCATCTTGAAGGCTGTGATCACAAGTCAAAAAGATCCCAATATGTTTGAACAATGAGCTAAGCCTAGCAATACACGACTTCACTGGGGATACATGGAAGATATTCTACATCTGAATTCAGTTTTAAAAACATTTATCAAGCACAGCACGAGGCACAATTACTTTTCAAAGAAAATCAGTTGCATAAATACAGCATAGAAGTAGTGTGGGTTAGTGAAAAGAGTGCTGGACCTTCCTGTTCGTCATACATTGTACTCCACCAATCTTTATGCCTTTGCATTGGCTATGCCCCATGCCTGGAATGTTCTCATGACTCATATATTCCTCTTGGAATTCCGATTTTCTTTCAAAACTCAAGTGCCATTCCCTATGTGAGCTCTTTCCTTATTCTCTTGCCCTTAATCCCCATGCCTGGCTGCTAGGGTGTCCCTCTCACCCATTTCCTTGTATTTATTTTGTATGTATGTGTGTGTGTGTGTGTGTGCGCATAAAGTCAAGGACTCTTTCCCTTTTGTCTCTATATCTCCAGTACTTAGCACAGTACCTTGAACATAATAGTTACTTAATAAATGATTATTGATTGATTGAATCCAATAAGGCACTGTTATTCATGGTTGTACATAAACTATTGGTCAAAGGTCTATTAGTAAAGAGCCTTAACTTAATGCCATTTGAGGTTTAGTTGAAAGAAACTGAGAGGTTTAAATTAGAGAAGAGAAGATTTGCAGAAGTAGGGGACATAATAACTTTGCTCTTCTGCTGTCAGATATTGTCATGTGAAAAGGAATACTTCTTGGTCCTAGAGAGCTGAACAAGGAGCAAAGGAAGAAAAAGAAAACAGGCAAATTTGGCTTTCACATGAAAACAAAAAATGGAGTGTAGGGAAGAGTGGGTCCCACATATATAGAGAGTGCCCACATGAAGAAAGAGGCCCCAAAGGATGGAGCCAAGATGAGAGAGTAGAAGCAGGAAGTTGTGTGAGCTCCCACCACAACCACCTACAATACCTGTAAAATATGATTCTAAACAAATTTTAGAGCTACAGAACCCAGAAAGTGACAGAGAGAAACAAATTTCCCACTGAAGTCAGCCTGGAAGACCAACAGGAAGGGCCTATCATACTGAACTGGGAGCTAAGTGTAGTCCCGTGTGAGCTGCACCAAGCCCAGGACAACCCTGACCAGTGGCGCATATCAGCCACAGCAGAATCCAGGAGAGTGAATCACCAGCATCTGTGGCAGTTTCCAGACTTCTCAACCCATAAATGCCAAAGAGAAAGTGAAAGGTCAGTGGGAAACTCTGCTGGAACTGGATGATGGAAGAGTACAGTCTGGCCCCTACCCCTGGAGTGAGAGGTGGTGGAGGCATGGTGGCTGTAGCTGCTGCCCCATGTCTGCCTCCAAAGCTCCTGGACTGCAGATGGCAGGGGGACCAAGCAAACATTCAGAGGGTAATCGCTCTTGCTTTGACCTGCTTGGATCTGGGTGGCTGTCTTGGGCAGTGGTCCTGGGGTGAAAAACGCCAGTGTGCCAGAGCTCGTGGTGCCTGTGGAGAGGGCACCATCCTCAGATCTATGACAACATTTTCAAAAACCCCAGTGATTTGGGACAAAGATCTCCACTCTGGAAGCAGAGTTCTACCATGGCAAAGAACTCGAAGGTCAAGTAATTGGCTGGCAAGATGAGCAAGTAGAGGAAGCACAATCAGATCATAGAATCCTTTTTTGGGGACAAAAAAGGATCAAACAATGGAACTAGAAGCCAACAAAGGCAACACTCCTGCATCAAAAGCTTTCAAGAAAAATATGAACTAATTACAGGCTATGGAGGAGCTCAGGAAGGATTTCAAAAATCAGGTAAGAGAAGGGGAGGAAAAATTGGGAAGAGAAATGAGAATTATGCAAGAAAATAATGAAAGCAAGTCAACAGCCTGCTAAAAGAGACCCAAAAAAATACAGAAAAAAATAATACTTTGAGAAATAGATTAACTCGAATAGCAAAAGAGGCCCAAAAAGTCAATGAGGAGAAGAATGCCTTAAAAAGTCAAATTTGCCAGATGGAAAAGGAATTTCAAAAACTCACTGAAGAGAATAATTCCTTCAAAATTAGATTGGAGCAAGTGGAAGCTAATGGCTTTATAAGAAATCAAGATACTATAAAATAGATCCAAACAAATGAAAAAATAGAAGGCAATATGAAATATTTCATTGGCACCTACACAAAAATTAACCATGTATTAGGGCATAAAAACTTTACAATCCAATGTAGAAAGGCAGAAATATTAAATTTATCCTTTCAAACTGTGATACAATAAAAATTATGTGTAATAAAGGGCCATGAAAAGATGGGCTAAAAACTAATTAGAAACTAAATAATCTAATCCTAAAGAATGAGTGGGTAAAACAACAAATCATAGAAACAATAAAAAATTTCATCAAAGAGAAAAACAAGACAACACACCAAAACTTATGGGATGCAGTCAAAGCAGTTCTTGGGTGAAATTTTATCTCTAAATGCTTATGTGAATAAAACAGAGAATGAGGAGATCAACTCATTGAGCATGCAACTGAAAAAAAAAACCTAGAGAAAGAACAAATTAAAATCCCCAATTAAATACCATATTAGAAATTCAGAAAATCAAAAGAAAGATTAATAAAATTGAAATTAAGAAAAATTTTGAACTAACAGATAAAACTAAGAGCTAGATTTATGAAAAAAATAATAAAATAGATGAATCTTTGGTTAATTTGATTTTTTTAAAAGAAGAAAACAAAATTGCCAGCATCAAAAATGAAAAGAGTTAATTCACCATCAATGAAGAAGAAATCAAAACAACAATTAAGAAGTATTTTGCCCAGGGGAATGCCAATAAGTCTTACAATCTAATTGAAATTGATGGATATTTGTAAAAATATAAAATACTTAAACCCATTTTGGATAAAAAAATGAATCAATGAACTCCTTAAGAAAAAATCTCCAGGTCAAATGGATTTATAAATGTATTCTAGCAAATATTTAAAGGATAATTAATTATAGTACTACATAAGCTATTTGGAAAAATAGTTGAAAAGGAGTCTTACCCAATTCCTTTTATGATACAAATGTGGTGCTGATACTTAATTTAGGAAAAGCCAAAATAGAGAAAGAAAATTATAGAAAGAAAAACATAGAAAATTATATTCTCAAACAAATATTGATGAAAAAATTTTAAATAAAATATTAGCAAACAGATTACAGCAACTTAACAGGATAATATCCTATGACAAGGTAGGATTTATACCAGGAATGTAGGGCTGGTTTAATATTAGAAAAACTATCAATATAATTGACCATATCAATAACAAAACTAACAGAAACCAAATGATTATCTCAATAGATGTGCAAAAAGTTTTTGACAAAATACATACCCCATTCCTATTAAAAACACTAGAGAGTATAGGAGTAAATGGATTTTTCCTTAAAATGATAAGCAGTATCTATCTAAAACCACCATGAAACCACTATATGTAATAGGAATAAGCAGGAAGCATTTCCAGTAAGATCAGGGGTGAAACAAGGAGGCCCATTATCACTAGAATTATTCAATAGTGTACTAGAAATGCTAGTTTTATGGGGAGGCTAGGTGGCGCAGTAAGAGCACTGGCCCCTGAGTCAGGAGGACCCAGGATTGGTTCTGGCTTCAGATACTTAACACCCACACAAAATAACTAGCCATGTAACCTTGGGCAAGTTACTTAACCCCAATTGCTTTAAAAAAAAAAAAGAAAGAAATGGTAGCTTTAGCAATGAGACAATGAGAAAACAAAACTATCACTCTTTGCAGATGATATCATGGTATACTTAGAGAATCCTAGAGAATCAACTAAAAAACTACTTAAAACAATGAGCAACTTTAGCAAAATTTCAGGATATAAAATAAACCCACATAATTCACCTGCATTTCTATATATTACCAACAAAGTCCAGCAGAAAGAGATAGAAAGAGAAATTCCATTTAAAATAACTATAGACAACATAGAATATTTGGGAGTCAACCTGCCAAGGCCAACCCAGGAACTATATGAACACAATTACAAAACACTTTTCACACAAAAAAAGCCAGATCTAAACAACTGGGAAAATAATAATTACTCATGGGTAGGCTGAGATAATATAATAAAAATGACAATTCTACTTAAATTAATTTATTTATTCAGTGCAATACCAATCAAACCACCAACAAATTTTATAGAGCTAGAAAAAATAACAAAATTCATCTGGAGGAATAAAAAGTAAAGAATATCAAGGAAATTAATGAAAAATATGCAAATGAAGGTGGCCTGGTTGTACCAGATTTAAAACTATATTACAAAGTAGCAATCATCAAAACTACTTGACAGTGGATAAAAAATAGAGTGGTAGATCACTGGAATAGGTTAGTTACACAAGACATAGTAGTCAATGAACTATAGTAATCCACTGTTTGATAAACTTAGACTCCAGCTTCTGGGATAAGAACTCACTATTTGAGAAAACCTGCTGGGGAAACTGGAAAATAGTATGGCAGAAATTAGGTATAGACCAGCATCTCAAATCTTATACCAAGATAAGATCAATTAGATATAAGGGATGATACCATAAGCAAATTAGGAGAGGAAGGGATAGTTTACCTGTCAAATCTATGGAGAAAGGAAAAATTTATGAACAAACAAGAGATAGAGAACATTAAGAAATGCAAAACAGTTAATTTTTATTATATTAATTTTTTTTAAAGTTTTGCACAAACATAACCAATGCAACCAAGATTATAAGGAAAACAGAAAGCTGGGAAATAATTTTTACAGCCAACGTTTCTAATAAAGTCTTCATTCCTAAATATATAGAGAGAACTAAGTCAAACTTACAAGAATACAAGTCATTCTCTAATAGATAAATGGTCAAAGAATATGAACAGGCAGTTTTCAGATGAAGAAATCAAAATTATCTATAATCTAAGAAAAATGCTCTAAATAACTATTGATTACAGAAATGCAAATTGTAACAACTCTGAGATACCACCTCACATTTGTCAGATTGGTTAATATGACAGAAAAGGAAAATGATCAATTTTGAAGAAGATGTGGGAAAATTACGGCACTAATGCATTGCCAGTAGATTTGGGAACTGATTCAGCCATTCTAAAGAGCAATTTGGAACTCTGCCCAAAGGGCTATAAAAATGTGCATACCCTTTGATCCAGCAATATCACTTCTGGATCTATATCGCAAAGAGATTATGAAAAGGAGGAAAGGGCTCACATGCACAAAAATATTTATAGCAGCTCTTTTTCTGGTGGCAAAGAATTGGAAATTGAGGGGATATCCATCAACTGAGGAATGACTGAAAAAGTTGTAGTATATGAATATAATGGAATACCACTGTGCTATAAGAAATGATGAGCAGACAGATTTCAGAAAAACCTGGAAAGACTTACACAAGCGATGTGTAAGTTGCTTACACAATGGTCAGTGAAGTGAGTAGAACTAGAATACAGTACACAGCAACAGCAACAGTATGAGGTGATTAACTATGATTGACTTAGCTTTTCCACCAATGTAATGATCCAAGATAATACCAAAATGATGGAAAATGCTAACCACAGCCAGAGAAAGAACTGTGGAGTCTAGATGGAGATTGAAGCATGTCATTTTCTCTCTGTTTTTCTTTCTCATGATTTTTCTCATTTGTTCTGATTTTTCCTTCCCAACACAAATTAATATGGAAATATGTTTAACATGATTGTACATGTGTAACCTATATCAGATTGCTTGCTGTCTTGAGGGGAGGGAACAGAGGGAGAAAATTTTGGAACTCAAAATTTTACATAAATGAATATTGAAAACTATCTTTACATGTAACAGGAGAAAAATAAAATACCATTAAGGAAAAAAAGAAAAACAAATAACAAAATAACAAACCCCACCCCCAAAACAAACCAACCTTACAACAATTAAAGTAGCACAAAGAGGATATCCACTCACTTAAGGTCTTTAAGCAAAAGCTGGATTACTGTTTGACAATCTTACTTTGGATTCATATGGAGAGCATTCTTTTCAAGGTATGAAGTGGACTAAATGACCTTATTTTCCTAATTCTGAAATTCTTTTATTCTAGTATTCTTCATTTCTCATTTCTTTCCTTTTCCTCATCATTTTGGTTTCAAACTTATTCTCAAATGTTTATACCTCATTTTCCACATTCCAATGGGATACCCTTTAGCTCACAAATAGCTCAATTACTGATTTTTGTGTAATTTGGGGCTAAATATAATTTTCCACTTATTTCCCCTCAGACGGTCATAAGTCCTTTGTATCAGCAAAAAAAGGGCCTTGGTTTTAACCCCTGGGACAAGGACCGTGACAATGAGTGAGTCCTAAGCAATCAATCCATGGGACATGTGGATTTGCTAGATTTGTGTTCATTCCCAAGATGAAAAGTTTCCTTTTAGGAAGCCAACTCCTATTCTGCTCCTTTTTTTAACTCAGGAAAATTCCATTTCCAGCAGCTCTGGGGAGGTGGGAGAGTGATTGAGAAGGGAGCACAGTGTTTTGCCACAGGGAGTCTTCTTAATCAGTAGGGTGAGGTTCAGTGCCTGTCATTGCTTTAGGACTGAATAGAGGGAGGCAGTAAGTTGGCAAGTATAAGAGACTCATTCAGAAGGAAATTTCAGTGCCTGTTACATGAGGGTGGAGGAAAAATCTTGCTGCAGTATCCAAAAATAATCCATTTTCAGTAAGGTGTAGGTAAGGGCCAATGGTCAAGAGTGGCACTGTTGCAGAACAGGAAATCTTCCAAGATCACTCAAGGTTTTGACTCTAAGGTCACTGGAGCACAAATGCTAAAAGGCAGACCAACAGTCTGAGACCAGTTACTTCTATTGGTTCCAGTTCTTCCATTGGCCTCATACTGAAGCCCTGCAACGCTCCCCTTTTCATCCCAAACCAACCAACCAATGGAGAGCAAGAAGACAGATCAGCAACATCTGGGGAAAGTAATAAACATTTCCCTTTCTCAAACAGTCTTCATTCTCCTATTGTCCTGTTCCCATCAGGTACAGTTTTCCCAATGACAAAAAGATTCCTAATCTCTACAAAAGAATTAGTTCATAGGATCCTGGACTTAAAGCTGAAAGGTATTTCAGAGGTAATTTAGAGCCATCTCCTCTTGCTATAGTTAAGAAAAGAAGCCCAGAGAGGTTAGATAGTTCACTGAAGGTCTAACATTTGGTCAATTGTAGAAATGTAATTTGAATTCAGGTTCACTAAAAACATATTTAGTGTACTCTTCACTGGACCAAGCTGCCCTGCTCCTCAGTTGAAGGAACTGGGGCTGCTTAGTCTAGTAAAGAAAAAAACTCAATTGGACATTGTCACTTTCTTCAAGTATTTGAAGACCTGTCTTCAGATCTGTCTGGAAGAGAGATTAAATGTGTTCAGCTTACCTTCAAAGAAAAGTAGGAGTAATGGACAGAGATTAAATAGAGGGACATTCTATTCAAAGTAAGGCAAAATTGTCACTGAAGGTAGTGAGTTTCTTATCACTCATTGCCTTAAAGAAGAGGCCAAATAACTAACTGTCAGATACACTGTGTAAAGGATTCCTATGTAGTTATAGGTTGGACTCTGAGTTCTGAGATTCAAGGATTCCAATGGCTTGATCCCAGTAAAGCCTATTATAGTTCATGCTCTTAATCCTTCCATCAGGTCTGAGCTCAAACATTCCCTTCCCACCACATCCCTAATTCCTACATGGTAGAGTGATCTTGGCCTCCAGAGTGTGGAATGAATGGACTTGGTAGCAGCATTAGGGCTTTGTCTAATAAAGAAATGCCTCATCTATCCCAGTATCATCAGGGAATAAGGTGTTCCATATCATTGGACCTCCAAGATAATGAATGAAAGCTTATGTCTTTAAGCACTACAACTTTCTTTTTAAAGTAGCCATTTTTATGACAATCTTTCTAAAATGTATTACACACTTCTCTGCCTTCATAAATGAACTCTACCGAACCTAATTTAACCATTTATTGACACCTCAAAGTCAGAGAGAGTCAAGTCGTATAGTAGAATATTGAACTTGGAGTAAAGGACCTGAATTCTATTTCCAGTTCTGATGCTTACTAGCTTTTGAGTCTAGTGAAGTCATTTTATCCCTCTCATTGTCAGTTTTTTCATTTGTAAATTGGGGATAATATGACTACGATTTGTTTTCTCACTAGTATTTGCTATAAAGAAAGGATGCTGTAAATATTAAATCCCTATAGAAATGTGAGTTGTCAATCTTAGAAACATCAATGAATGAATGAAAAAATAATTTACTTAGCATTTACTATATGCCAGGTTCTATGCTAAGAAGTTGAGATACAAATTCAAGCAAGACAAACAACCCCTGCCCTCAAAGAGCTTACATTCTAATATGGGAAGATAGTACATATAGGAAGTAGAAGATAGGGAAGAAGATTTTGCACCTATGACCCCAATATCTTTTCCACACCTGAGAGAAAAGTGACTGGAGTCATAGGTCAATTGATTGACACATTTGTTTTCAGGAATGGTGATATATTAAATTATTGTTCTCAGAGCTAGAAGTGGAAGGAGGTGAGTGTTGGAGATGACAGAACTAGAATGACTTGTGAAATGGGCACATCAAATATTGTAGATTGCTGTGACACTGATAATTTACTGTAATAGTGTATAGGGCTATTTGCCCCTATACTCTAAATGACCCCAGACTGCTTTGCTTTTATAATTCCCACATATAATTTTTAATCTCAGTCCTCCCACGTGATTAGCTTGTCATCTTTTGTTTTCAGTTGTCCCTGATTATAGTATCCCCCCTTTACCTTCCCTCTAGAGTCTACTTTTAAACTGTTGTGGGCTAGGAAATCAGATAAGCAAGGTTTTCGGAAGTAGGAGTAAAATAAGCTCTCAGGGAAGGTCTAAGCGGTCCTTCCACACCTTAAGCACATGAATTTTGTTGTAAGGGCTATGTGACAGCTACCTTCAGAAAGGAAGGAATAAGATATGGTTCCTACTAAAGTCTGAGAGATCAGTGGGGCCTGAAATTTACCTCTTTTCCCCATTGAATCATGTCAGTCACAAAAGTCCCTTATAAATGGCTTCCTGTACAGCCGGCAAGATGACACAGGATTTTATCGGCTCTTAACTACAAGATTCAGGCTCAATAACTGGCTTATCTAGTCCCAGTCAGTTGTGCCTGTCACACTGTTCTTCCCTGCCCTGCTAGCCCTTCTTAATTACTCTGGCCACAGCAACAGACAGCTACTGGGATTTCCCAATGATACTATGTCTTGGTAAATAACAACAAAACTGGATTTGAATAATTGGTCTCCCATCAGCTGTGCTGACTTTAATAGACCCACTAGAATTGGGAGCAAGGCCAGGGTCATAGGCTAGGTTGGGTTTAGGTCACTTGCTTTGTGACTTGGATAAAAGAAGTTTTTTTGTTACGTCTTCTTTTTTATTCTCTACTATCATTTTTACCAGTCTTTGAATTTTTAAACCCCTAAAGCAATCATTTTCTCCACTTCCTTGGTTTCTAACTAAGGAAATGATACAATCCTCCAAGAGGTATGAAATGGAAAATTGGAGAGAATAGTTTCTGTGCTATAAGGGACCTTAGACATAATCCAGACAAGTAGTTCTCAAACTTTGGGTCTCAGCATGTGAGGCCAGGGTCTCCTAAGTGAGAGGAAGGGAGAGAGTATCTCAAAGAACTTTTCTTTATGCCAGGTATATCTAGTAATATTTACCATATTTGAAAGAAAAATCGATAAAATTTAAAATATTTACTAATTCATTTAAAATTATAAATCTATGGCATAGTAACATAAATAATATTTATGAAAAAATAATATTTTACAAAATTAAAAAAATGAGTATGAAGAACAGCAGTGTTTCACAAGGGTGGCAGCTGGGTCTAGTAGAATCAATAGAGTTTCAGACTTGGAGACAAAAAGATCCAAGTTCAAATTCTGCCTCACATTCTCCCTAGCCTACCGCACAAGACTGTTTTAAGGATCAAATGGCAAGCACTTCGCAAACCTTACAGCACTATATAAGCGTTACCTATTATTTCATAATTTTGCAGATTTATTTAATGTCTGGCTTACTTATCATGTCTACTTCTTCATTCAATCTTTTTCAATATGTTGGTTTGGTTGAAGTATATGAAGAAAATCTGACCTTACAGAAGTGAATTGTTGAAAAAGAGAGGAGTATTTTAATAAGCAAACAACATATTAGTATTCTCATGAAAATTGAATTTCTTATGAAAAGTTGACCATGGCGAATCCATGAAAGGGTCTCAGGGACCCTCGAGTCCTTGAACCACACTTAGATAATCAATGACCTAAACCAACTCCTTCATTTTACAGAGACAAAAGGCTGGAGGAAGCATAGGGTAATAGATAATGCACAGGCCTTGGAGGGAGGAAAACAGGTTCAAATCCTACTTCTGACATTTAATAGCATAGAAAAGTCACTTCACCTCTGATGGCCTTGGATGTCCCTTCCAGTTCTAAATCTAGGATCCCATAATCTCCATATTTCAACCAAGGATCAGGTAGTCCAGATATAGGTTTTTTCATTGTCCCCACTATACCACTCTTCAAAGATTTGAACTCTAGATGACCAATGGAAAACAACACCTAGGTAACTCTGTAGCTACAAAAATCCCTTATTGGTCACACAATATTTATTTCCAAACAGTACTACTGCCTGATAAAACTTCATACTTCAATTATTTTCTTAGGCCAACTCCATTGAAGTCCAGGCTGTGGACCAGGTAATTTTTTTAATCCCTTCTTGATTACCTCCTGCCTCCTGTATCTCCACTCATGCCCTTCAAAGTATGTTTCCTTTTTGACTGGATAATGATGAAACAAAACTTCTCTCATGAGTTCAGAAAGTCTCCTAAGAACTGAGCTTCTCCAAGATGATCCATGACAATCAGGTCCAATACTTTGGATAAGGAAGAGAACTAATCAATTAATATGCATTAAACAATTATTCTATGCCAGGTACTAGAGGTAATAGATAAAAATGAAATAATTCCCTCCCTCAAGAAGCTTACATTCTCTCAAGGAAACAGCATGTAC
Source organism: Petaurus breviceps papuanus (assembly GCF_028583685.1). Lineage (NCBI taxonomy): Eukaryota > Metazoa > Chordata > Mammalia > Diprotodontia > Petauridae > Petaurus > Petaurus breviceps. The sequence goes on from NW_027187378.1 coordinate 32,168,032, forward strand.
ATCTATACATATGTATGTATACACATATGGATATGGTTGTTGTTCTTTATTCTTAAAGAGGATCAATAATGAAATCACTATGTTGGAGTCAAGGTACATTGAGCTTGACTGTGGTTGATCAGACCAATATGGCCTTGGAAGGCTCTTCCACAAGTCAGGCACAAATAGTCCATATGAGCATTTGGAGGGCAGATGCCTCTGAAGAGCACATCTCACATTTCTTTTGAGCTGTCATAAGACTGCTTCGTTCAAGGGGTACTGTGCCTCTTTTGGTGTGGGCATGCCACGTTGGGCAGTCCTTTGCCAGCATCTACCATGTCATGTAATTGATTCCAGAGTTCTTAAAGATACCTTAAGAGTGTCCTTGTATTGCTTCTTCTGCCCCCTATGTGAGTGCCTTCCTTGAGCAAGTTCTATATAAAAGTGTCTTTTAGGCAAATGGACATTTGGCAACATATGGATATCTGAATATATATTTTACAACATATATATACACTCACAAAATAAATGTGAGACAAGTTGAGGAGGGAACCCTAGGAGCTAGAGAGAATCATAGGGAAAATCCTCATTTAGAGGTTAGTATTTGAATTTAACTTTGAAAGAAAGTAGGAATTCTAGGAATGGAGGAAGACTTGTGTAAATGTATAAAGATGGGATATAGAGCACTGTGTTAGAGAAACAAACAGATGAGATTGTTTGAGTCTAGAGGCAATAAGGAGGATTTTATCTGAGTAGGGGAATGATTTAGTCAGACCTATACTTTAGAGATATCACTTTGGCAGTTATGTGGAAGATGAATAAGAGAGAGACTTAAGATAGAGGGGAACCAATTAAGAGGTTACTACAATAATACCATTGAAAGGTGATGAGGGACTGAACTAGAGTGGTGGCTATGTAAGTGAGAAGGGGATGCATATAAGAGGTCATAAAGGCATAATAAAAAAGATGTGGTAATAATTAGATGGGTGGGGTGAAGGAGAATTCAAAGACCAGAATGACTTAGTGATTGTAAGGATGGTGGTGCTCTCAACAAAAACAGGGAAATTATGAAGAAAGGTGGGCTTTGGGAGAGGGTAAGATAATGCTTAGGGTACGTTGAGTTTGAGATACTTTGCCATCCACTGTTTTCTTTACCAAGAAGTTTCACAATTGTCTTAAGAGGCAGAACATCTGCAGTGGGTACAGTGATGGACCTGGTGTCAATAAGCTGTGGGCTCAAATCCAGTCGCATATAATTATTACCATGGGCAACTTTCTTAAGCTTTCCAAACCACAATTCTTTCATTTGAAAGAAGGAAATAATAAGAGCACTTATATAGCAGTATTGTTGAAAGGATCTTACAAGATAATGTAAAGTACTTTACAGACTTTAAGGTACTCTATACATGTCAGAAATTATCATTCCTGTTGTTCTCTCCTCCACAGAATTAGTCCCATAAGCACTTACTGAGCAGTCGATGTGTGTCAACCACATCTTGCTTGTTTGTAGTAGGCTATTTAAAAAAAAAAAGTTTTTTGATGTCTTTAAAATATCAATTTATTTATGGATTTGTGACTCCTCCCTATTCTTCCAGTCTTCAGTAATATTTCTGTTTTAATACTGAAAAGAGTCAAATGTGAAAATATGTTTAATATGAATGTATTTGTAGAGCCAATATCAGATTGTACGCCATCTTGGAGAGACGGGAGGGAGGGGAACAAAAGTTAAAACTCAAAATCTTATGGAAGTGAATGTTGAAAACTAAGAATAAATTAATTTTTTTAAAAGAAAAGAAATAGTCAAGCAAAGCCAATCAACACATCAATGCTAAGTAAATACTACCCTACTTCTCCACCCCTCCAATGAAAGAGCAGAAGTGCATTTCCTCATTCTTTTTCTATTTTCAAGATTATTATAATTATACTATATTTGGTTTCATTCTATTGTGCTTTTCATTTGCATTGTTGTAGTCATTTTCCTGTTTATACTTAAGTCAGTCTGTATTAGTTCATACAAATCTGCCTGTCTTTGTCCATACTACTCATACTCATTCTTCTTATACTATGATTATATTCCATTATGTTTTATACTATAATTTAATTAGTAAGTCTTCAATCAACAGGCACTCACTTTCCTTCCACTTTTTTGCTACCAAAAAAAAGTATTATTGCAGGGGCGGCCAGGTGGCTCAGCGAGTAAGAGCACCGGCTCCAGTGTTGGGATGACCTGGATCAAATCCGGGCTCAGATACTCAGCACCACACCCAGAAATAATAACTGGCCATGTAACCTTGAGCAAGTTACTTAACCCCGTTTGCTTAAAAAAAATGTATTATTGCATATATTTTAATATATATAGGAGCTTGCTTTCTGTCTTTGATATTCCTGGGTCATATATGCAGCAGTGGGATCTCTGGGTCAAAAAATATGAATATTTTAGCTATTTCCCCCTCACAATTCCAAATTATTTTCTAAAATTATTAGACCAATTCACAACTCTACTCACATTGTGTTGATGTGCTTATCTTCCTATAGTTCCTTCAACATTTATTACTGTTCTCCTTTATCATCTTCACCAACTTCCTAATTGGGAGGTAAAAACCTCAGAATTGTTTTGATATTCATCCTTCACTATTAAAACTATGAGCAATCTTTCATGTAATTTACAATAGCTTGGTATTTTTTTCAGAACTATTTGTTTTTATCCTCTGTCTAATTTTCTATTTGGGAATAACTCTCGTTCTGATGTATTTTTTGTTAATTCCCTATATATTTTGGAGATCAGGCCTTTATTAGAATTATTCAATGAAAATGCTCTTCTCCTCCCCCCATCAATATTATCACTTCTATTCCTGGCTGCATTGATATTTCTATGTGAAGAAATTCCTAATTTTCTTGTCACTAAATTCATCCATTTTAACTATTATGGTCACTTCTAACCCTTATGTAGGTCAGCAAGGTGGCATAATGAATAGAATGCTAGGCCCCGTGTCAGGAAGACTCATCTTCCTGAGTTCAAATCTGTCCTCAGACATTTACTAACCATATAATCCTGGGCAAGACACTTAACCTTGTTTGCCTTTGTTTCTTCATCTATAAAGTGAACTGGAGATGGAAATGGCAAACCACTCCGGCATATTTGCAAAGAAAACTCCAAATGGGGTCACAAAGAGTCAGACATGACTGAAAAATGACTGAACAGCAACAATTTTTATGTAGTTAAGAATTCTCCTCTTTATATAATAATGTATATCATAAATATAAATGATATTTTTCCATTTTCTTCAATTTTTATGAATATTTCCCTCTATATTCCAGGTACAGTCCTAGGCATTGAAGATACAAAATAAAAATATGAAATAGCCCCTGTCCTCATGGAATGAAAGCATAATAGATAGAATCCTCAATTATCCTCTGAGACAAAACTTAAAAAAAAAGATAAACAACAAAGAAGATAAGGAACTGAATAGAATTATAAAAGAGTTACATATGATAGACCTTTGGCTATTACTGAATAGAAGCAGAAAGTAATATTTAGCAGTTGCACATTGAAACTTTGCAAAAATTGATCGTGGCCAGAAAATAAAATCTTTCTTTATTTCTCCTGGTACAGTATGATCCTGAAGAAAGTAGTTTTCTTCTTCTTTGAGAAGTATATTCCAAACTCATGAACTCTTTACTCCTAAGGTAGATGCCAAGGCTAGAGTCGTTTTTTCAGGATCATTAATGGATACCATGTCCTTGTGATACATGCCATCATTGCTGGGGACAATGGTGGCTGGGGAGTCACTGGGGAGGGAGAGAAAGCTTCCTTGGTTCATATATGTAAAACTAGGAAGCATCCTAGATGTCATCTAGTCCAATGTTCCTCTTTTATAGATGAAAAGAAATTGAGGCTTCAAAGGGGCTAATGACTATACCAAGATTATCTAGGGATTCAGTAATAGAGCCAGAACTAGAACCGAAGTCCCACTGTAACACAGCACTCTGTATCATCCTGCCCTTCCTTGCCCACCCCTCTTTTGTTGGAGATCTATGGAAGAGAAAAGACTAAAAACTGTCCTGAGGTTGAGGCAGTCCAAAAGTGGGGGCAGAGCTTTTACCTTCCAGGTTATTGAGGAAGTGATTCTGCCAGACCAATGTACATCTTCCTGATCCTCAGATACCAACTTGATCCTTCCAGTAAGGGGCTATAGTGCATCCCCATATCCATCTCTTCTCTGGTAAAAGCTTCCACCCTGTACCACCATCAAATTGATATGGAGGGTTTCATCAAAACATGCAAGCATTCTTCTGATCATCCCTGATACATAAATATGAAATATAGGGACAGGGACTGTCCCTGCAATGTCACTGGTATAAGCGAGTTTCCTCTACTAATATAAAAAGCACCTTCTGTGCAACTTACAGTATTAGATAGTTTCCCAGAGAAGCAAGAGTCTAAACAACTTGTCCAGGGTCACACACCAAATTTGTGTCAGAGGTGAGACTTGCCTAAGTTTTCCTGGATTTGAGGCCAGCTCTCTATCTGTATCTACAATCTCTATCTCTATCTACAATGCCCTTTAACATGCAAAATACATGAAAAATAAATACAGTGAAGTATTTGTGAGAAAGCAGTAGTAGCTGTTGTTTGTCCTCTGTTCTCAAAGAGGACGGGGACATCAGGAAAATGATGCCATGATTTGCAAGTGAATTGGGTATAAGTGAGGGCAGATGCAAAGTCACCAGCCTCACTTTCTCCTCTGCATCCATCTGGGTCCAGTGGCAAGATATAAATCAGGATGATTGAAGATGGCCCCCACTAGTAGCTGAGAAAATCAGGAAAAGGATGGCACGTATGCTGAGCTTTGAGGAAAATTAGGGTTTCTCAGAGGTAGAGGGAATGCATTATAAGAGTGGGGATAGCCTGTGGGAAGAGACAGGGATAGGATGCAGAAAATTATGTGGAAGGAACAGCAAGAAGGTCAGGTTGGCTGCACTGGAGGATGATGAAGAGGAATAACATGCAATAACTCTGAAGAAGCTGATTGGAGTTGGTAGGTAAAGGCCTTTGATATATGTGACCTTTATATTTAGACCACCTATCCATTTGGAATTTATACAGAGTAGGCACCCAATAAACGTTTGTTATACTGAATTGCCCAAACAGTATACTAGCTCTAAGCAAGAAAGAGCAAAGACATAGCCACGATACAGTAAACTATATATTGTTCTTTGTTCTTTCATCCCTTCTTCTCACCCCCTTCCTCCTTCCTTTCTTTCCTTTCCTTCCTTCTTCACTCCCTCCTTTTCCTTCTTTCCTTCCCTTTCTTCTTCTTTCCTCCACTCTACCCACTTTTAATAAGTAAAACAGATGTCAGATACCAGCAGTCTGAAATGTCCCTGCAGTCTGCTTTCCTTACCAAGCGGGAACCTTTAAAGAATAGCTCTGGTCCTGGTTGAAAACCTACACCCATGACTTTTAATTTCCATGGGGGAGCTACTCATTTCAGAGAAGGAAGGATGTTTGCCTGGCTAATCATGGGATATATTAGTATGGCAGGCTTTCCCTCTCCCCCCATCCTACCAGAACAATTCAGCCCATTACCACGTAATTTGGCTTAGTCTTTTCAAGGTCCGTTGAGATATTTCCTAGCTGGGGCCTCAAAAGCGGGCATTTAAGTCCCTGAAATGTAATTGCTTCATTGCTGTCCAAGTAGCAGGAAAGGCAAGCAAACTGATACCGACATGGCCTAATAAATAAGAATACCATGCTTCGAATTCAGGAATTCTCCTTTTCCTAGGCTCACTTTAGAGCTAGGAAAGAATCTTAGCCATCATTCTAATCTGTATGAAAATAGGACCCAGGCAGGGGCAGAGGTAGATACAATTCTGCAATGACAGAAGGCCTTTAGAGATCTGTCTAAAGCCCTCGCTGGACAGATGTGGGCAGCGAGCACAAGCAGCAGCAGCTCCATGGGGTGTTACTCAGGGGCCAAATCTAAATGGAACCCAGGTCGTCTGATTCCATGGCCAGTGCTCCAGACCCTCGCTGTAATCACACGAAAACTAGGAAGCCAATCCAGATTCCTACAACCTTTAAAAATCCAGAGGCAAAGCAGAATTTTCACCATCGTTCTGACCCTGCTTCCTAGTCCGGCAAAGTTTTGGACGTTGCTGAATGTTACAAACCAAGCTCTGGTACTTTTCTCCCTTCCCCTCTCCTGTCTTCCCTCCCTCCTTCCTGCCAGCAGGCCTTTGACTCGCAAGCACTTGTTCCATATTTACATTCCCTTTATGCTGCTTCTA
>NW_027187378.1:32174311-32175624 GCF_028583685.1 Petaurus breviceps papuanus
TTGGCACAAAAATAATTATTTTGTTGCAAAAGCTACAACAGCCAGCATAAAGGGAATGTAAATATGGAACAAGTGCTTGCGAGTCGGGGGAGGGAGGAGAGGGAGGGAGAGGGAGGAAGGGAGAGGAAGGGAGGGAGAAAGAGGGGGGGAGGGAGAGAGGGAGAGGGAGAGAGAGATTGTACATATCACCGCCTCGATGGAGACATGGGAAATTACTGCCTTATTTTTGCCATCCACCGCCACTGTCAGGGGAAGATTCGTAGGGTAACATCCTGCCATTGTACAGGAAAAAAGATCATTTCTTAGCAAAGTGGTTTTTGCAGGAGCACATAATGCCTGCCACGCTTTCCCTGCTCCGGGCCCCTCCCCTCGTCCAAATTATCAGCCCAGTATCAATTCACAGCGCACAGCATGCAAAACAGACAGAAGGCAGTACCCTGCTGAGTCGCCATCCAGATAAGTCTCTCCCTATTTTGCGCCAAAGTAAACAGTGCAGAAGCATCTCTCCCTCCTCTCCCCATTCCCTTCCCCCAGGAAAACAAACCTCTACTGTGGCGTGGAAAACATATAAACTCCCTTTTCCTCTCATTCCTCCTCCCACCCTCGTTTACAAAGTTAAAAAAAAAAAAAAAGCTGACTCATAGGATCATAGAATTTAGCAGCAGAAAGACCTTAAGTGTTGGGCCCTCACTTTTTACTGGGGGATGAATGGGGGAGAGGCTTCTCTCTAGGAAGAGCTAGAATTCAAACTCAAGTCTCCCCATACCAAAGTTTGTGCTCTTTCTCAAAGTTCTTTTAATTGGATTCTGTTAGAAAAGACAACAAGCGATAGTATTTATGAGTTGTGGATATCAGGGAGAGAGGGAGTCGAATTGAATTTGACCGGGGGTCGAGGGAAATAAGGGTGTTTGTCCCCGCCCCAAAAAGATAGAAGAGGGGAGGGCAGACATCTAGGAAGGCAGTGTGTCCCAGAAGATTATTTTAGGGACTTTGTCTCTTCCCTTTTCTTCACTCCGTTTTAGACATACTTTCACAGTCTACTTTACCCCCGTCATCTTTCAGTATCTCCTCCCTTCTCACCTATTTCTAGCTTTCTTCAAGTCAGCTGATCTTTCTGCTGCTGTCTCCTTTGTCTTTCATTCCCTTCTGCCCACTGAACTCTCTTTTTACACACACACACACACACACACACACACACCCCAAAGCCTTTCCCAGGGTGGTGACAGATTACCTTTACGAAGTGATTCCCTCCCCCCACACCTCCCGTCAAGCAAAGCTCCCTTAGACACTCAACCTTCCAGTATTTTTCCTTC
>NW_027187378.1:32175724-32222217 GCF_028583685.1 Petaurus breviceps papuanus
CCCCCAAGGAAAAATACTGGAAGGTTGAGTGTCTAAGGGAGCTTTGCTTGACAGGAGATTTGGTGGGAAAAGATAAAGGTATACTTACCAGAGGTGAGAGAAGACCTTTTTTAGAGACTTGCCACTAAAATTCGGTCTAGGTTTGGGGAAGAAGGCTCAGGGATCCAATTAAAAGAACTTTTCATCTCTCAGGCTTGCTTCTTCTCTGCCCTCCCTTTTCTCATTAAAAACAGAAAACTTTAGATATGGTTCCCATGGGCATCATTCCTCACCTATGATGGGGGCAAGGATTAGTTGGTGGGAGGGTGACTGCCATGACAGGCAATTGCTCTCTCTTATTCAAAAACAGAGTTGGGGACCAGGGAAACACAGCTGTTGGACCCATGCAAATCATTTCCTCACTCTACACCTTACTTTCCTCATCTCCACTGCAAGAGGGATCATCTCTAAAGTTCTATACAGCTTTGGCATTCTGTGATCCAGCTATTTCTTTCCTCAAAAATATTCCAGTACAGAGAAAGAGCCATGTGTTTACCTTAGCTGAAATTTTACCTTTCACCTTGCTCCCTATCTCTCTGGGAAACATCTGTTCTCTAATTCTACCTTCAGCAGCCATCTTGGTTGCACCTTAACCTTAGATTTTAATGGAACAGAAGGAGATACTGTCTTCCCCACTCACCACCCTAATGGAGTACAACAGTGTGGTATAGTTCATAGAGTTATTTCATTTGCAATCAGGAAGATCTGGGTTAAAGCCCTCTCTGTGACACTTAGATCAGGCAAGTGACTTACCTCATTTGTAATATAAGAGGATTGGGACTGAATAATCTCTAAGGGCCCTTCTTGTTCTTAGTCTTGGATCCCATGATCCAGGTCCCAGGTCTGTCACTTACTACTTGAGTGTCCTTGGGAAAGTCATTTGACTTTCCTCATCTGCTAGGTGAAGGGGTTGGGCCAAATGAACTCTGAAGTCTCTTTCTACTCTACATCCTTGGCTCCCATGTGTGTTAATTTCTTTTTGGCCATGTGTAGCACCAATGCAATATTCACAGTCCAAGTTACGATAAATATACCTGCATAGTGCTCAATTGCAAAATATGACAGACTTTCCATATAGAAGACAGAAGCAAAACATTTATTCAGACACCAGAAAACCAAATCCCAACACCAGAAAACCTAATCCATCATAGTAGCAAAGAAGGTAATAAGGCACAACAACACAAAGAGCCACAGCATCCTTTAGTCTCCCCACAAACCAGCACAAGACCTATATTTACTCACAAGCCTATGTGTCTCCTTCAGGAGCATCCTCTCCTCCCAAACATCTAGTTGGCTCTGACTCCCAGCTTCCTGTGGGCTCTGCCCCACTCTTCAGCAAACTCTTCCCACCATAGGCTCCATGTGATTACATTCAGCCTATTAGGAAGCAAGGTTTATCTTCAAAGCAGGGAAGATCTTCAAATTCCCATTACCATTACACCATGAGAAACATTAAGGGAATTCATTAAGCACCTATCTGCTCTGTGTACACAGCACTGAACTCCAATGGAAAAAAGTAACAAAATTTAGATAAAGCACAGTCCTTACCCCAGTAGAAGAGGAAGTAACATATGGATGAATGATTATAACTCTGCTACCAAAAGGAAATTCCAGGCATTGGATTGAGGACCAGGCCACACTTTTCCAAGGACAGAGAAGCCCCCTCATTATCTCTTTTCCTGGTCTTATGGTATGGGCCCTTCTCCAGTTCCCAGAAGATGCATTCCTTACTTCCTATCCAGTACCAAGTGGAATCGCCCTGACTCTAGCTGGTTGTTTCTGTTTCCTCACTTCACATTTAAGCCTTTCCAATATGACTTCTAACCTCCTCTTTAAAAGTATTTGTTAATTGTAGGATCACACTGGTGTCTTTAGTAAATGTTTAGAGAAGAATCTCTGCTTATTTAGGGCTCCACACTGCCCAGTAACTTCATGGTGAAGGCCATTACTGTATATTGTCTTCCTTATTGTTGATCATTTCAAGATAGCTCCTTAAGCAATGGTATAACCTATTCTCTCTCTGATCTTCACAACAGTCTGTGAGAGCAAATAGCAAATATGCTCATTTTCATTTTGCAGATTCCAGTTACAGGAAAGAGCATAGTTTCAGAGATGGGAAGTTATTTACTCAAGGGCACACAGCTGATTGGTGGCAGAGCCAGGTTCCTTGACTTCAGTGCTCTTTCCATCACAGCATGTGGCTACAGGAAGGTAAACTGACGCTGAGAATTTAAAAAAAAGAGTTACATATGTTTGGGCATGAGGGACCAGAAAAGGTTATTTGCAAAAGAGGTGAAAGGAATAGAGGAGACATACAGAGAAGGAGAAAACTACACGCAAAAAATCATGAAATGACAGCTGAAAGAAACTGAAATTATTTATTAATTGACATTATTTATTTATTGAAATTATCAGCTCTTCTCCTTGCAAATGCCAACTCTCTGCTTGCGCCCTTGATCCAACCTTTCCATCTCCTTCAGAAGCTTGCCCCTTCAATCATAACGTCTCTTCCAATTTTCAATCTTTTCTTATTAACTTGTTCCTTTCCTACTGCTTTAAAACATACTCGGATCTCCCCCATCATTAAAAAAAAAAAAAACTTCACTTGACTCTCTAGTTGCCTCAATCTATCATACTTTCTCTTTTCTTTTTCACAGCCAATTCCTAGGGAAAAAAAACAAAAACAAAAACAAAAATGCCTACAGCTGGTTGTTTCCATTTGCTCACTTCACATTTAGTTCTTAAGCCTTTCCAATATGACTTCTAACCTCATCATTCAAAGGATCTATTAATTGCATGATCAGATTGGTGTCTTTAGTAAAACAGTTCTTGCTGTACATAACCAGACTGTTCTCAGACCTCTACATAAAGCAATTTTATGTAATTTGAATTAACATAAAGTGAGAACTCTCTATGCTTCCTACCCCTACATCTTCAACATCTTCTCCTGGGGCGGCCAGGTAGCACAGCAAGTAAGAGCACCGGCTCCAGTGTTGAGAAGACCTGGAAATCGAATCCCGGGCTCAGACGCTAAGCACCCACCCAGAAACACCTGGCTGTGTAACCTTGAGCAAGTTACTTAACCCCAATTGCTTAGGGGCAGCCAGGTGGCTCAGCGAGTAAGAGCACCAGCTCCAGTGTTGGGACGACCTGGAGATCGAATCCCGGGCTCAGCACCACACCCAGAAATCACTGGCCGTGTAACCTTGAGCAAGTTACTTAACCCTGATTGCTTAAAAAAAAAAAAAAAAAACATCTCCTCCATGGTTTTTCATGGCTGTGCTTTCTCCTGGTTCACCTAAATTTCTGAATATTCCTTCTCAGTTTTCTTTGTTAAATAGTTTTCCTTGTTTCACCCCTTTTTGTGGATATATGCCAAGACTTTGTTCTGGGTCCTTATCTTTCCTCTATATTATTAATAAACATTGCAAAAAAATTACTAAGTGCTTATTATTTGTCAGGTTCTGAGCTAAGCATAAGTAAGAAAAAGAGACAGTTCCTGTCCTTGAGATTATCTACAATCCAATGAGGAAAAGCAGTACAGAAAATGAAGCTGAAAGGGATGGGATAGGGCCATCAGAAGGTATCTAGGGCCTGGGCAAAATGCTTTGTGGAGTACAAACCAAGGAAAGCAGTTAATACTAAATGAAATTATCTGGAAAAGTCTGAGCCCTTCATAAAGGATGGACTTGAGAAGAGTTCAGTGCTCTGCCCTCTAGCCCTCTGGTCACAGGGGAAATTCTCCTGAGGGTGCTGAGGAGATGTTGAGTATTAGAACTGAATCAGTCTCCAAGATGTTGCAATTTTGATGAGACACGATATTCATGGAGTCCAAAGCAAGCAGAGAAGATCATGGAAAAATATAGAATCTTTCCCTTGGTGATCTCATCAACTCCAGTGAGTTCGACTCACCCCTTCTGTTGAAGTGGTCCCCAGATCTATGTAGATAGGTCTCTCTTTTGAACTCTAGTCTCAGATCTCCAATTCAGTATTACACATTTCAAATTAAATATCCTGTAAGTATTTAGAACTCAAGATACCTTAAATAGAATTCATTGTCTTTATCCCCCAAGTCTTCTTCTTTCCCTAACTTTTTATTTCTGTTGAAGATATCACCATCTTTCTAGTCCCCCAACTTTCCCATCTCTGATTCTTCTCCTTCATCCAATCTCTTCTGCTTCATCCTTTGCATATAATTTGTTGCCAAAGTCTTGTCAATTTTACTTCCACAATATAGTTCAACTCACATGGGCACCATTCTAAGTCAAGGCTTTATAACCTCTTGCCAGTGCAGTTGTAATAGCCTCCTTGTTGGTTATCCAGCATTCAGTGTTTTCCCTCTCCAATCAATCCTCCAAATAGCTGCCAAATTGATATCCCTAAAGCACAGTTCTAACCATGTTACTCTCCCATTCAAGATACTCCAAGAGCTTCCTCTTGCCTTCAGGATAAAATACAAACTTCTCTGTTTGACATTTAAAGCCCTTTACAATCTTGCTCCAACCTCAAATCTTATTGCCTGTTACTCTCCTTACACGGTCTGTGTGTCAGCCCAGAATGCTCTGGATGGAACCTGATGTTCCATCTCCCATTCTTGTGCCTTTGCTCAAGATGCAGCCTATTTCCAGAATCCAATCTTTCTTCACCTTTTAGAAACCTTAACCTCCTTGAAAGCTCAGCTCTTGTACAGGATACCTACCCTAATACCTTTCTGATCCCACACTCTTGCTGTTGGTTTCCCCAGGATATTACTTTATAGATGGTTTATATCTAATTTTCTAACCTAATTCATTGTCCAATGAATTAATTTAATTCATTAAATGAATTGAATGGGGGAAGCTAGGTGGAGCACTGAATAGAGCATGGGCCCTGGAGTCAGAAAGACCTGAGTTCAAATCTGGCCTCAGACACTTGACACACTGACTAGCTGTGTGACCTTGGGCAAGTCACTTAACACTGATTGCTTTGCCTTCCCCCCTCAAAAAAAAGATTAGAAGAAAGATAAACTTCTTAATCCATTCTTCAGTCAATGGGCTTCTACTCCCCTACCCCCCTCCAAAAATAAAAATGAAAAATGAATTAATGTAAGTTCCTTGAGGACAGTTACTGAGGGTACTGTAAGGGATTAATTGGTGCTTATTGAGCTGAAAAAAGAGGATGATGATTCTAATAGTTTAATTCTTAACAAATCTACAGACATTAAATTAAAAGCAGAGATGTGTTGGAGTCAGCTCAAGAGAGCCGATAGTTATATTTTCCATTTGAGTATTTATACCTCAGTGATCAGTATACCTTACAAATCAGGGCATAATTTGTTCTTTTGTCAATTTTCTAAACTTAAAGAAAGTTATGGAAAAAATCATAATAATGCAAATTAAACTTAAATGTGTATATCATGTGGACACTTTATTTTCCCAGACAACCAGTTGTTAAACATTTACTATCATGCCACAGATGATTTTAAGGAGGGGATATTTTCAGATGATAACATTTTTCAGTTATCACTCAAATCAGTCAAGTGCTTCTTAACTAGAAATGAGTAGAAGATATATAGTGTCAGACTTGAGCTCTCTATAAGAAGGATTATAGGATTTTTAGAACTCTAGTATTTAGAGATCTAGTCTAACTAATTTTAAAAATGAGGAGACTGAGGCCCAGAAAAAGTGACTTGGCAAAGATCACCAAGATAGAGAGTGAAAAAAATACTTATTCAGACTCAGGATATCTGATACCAATTTCAGTGTTCTTTTCCATTATCCCCTACGGTTCATGGAGGAAAGGTTTCCTAAGAATTAAGACTGTCTTAAAGTGAAATCTATTGCCTGGAAGATAATGAGTTCCCCATCATTAGAGATCTTTAAGCAGAAGCTGGATGTTGGGTGTGTTGGAGAGGAAATTCTCATTTAGGTGGAGTTTGGATGGGATGACTTCTGTTTTGTTTTTTTGGAGGAGAGAAGGCAGAGCAATTGGGGTTAAGTGACTTGCCCAAGGTTACATGGCTAGTACATGTTAAATGTCTGAGGCCACATTTGAACTCAGCTCCTCCTGACTCCAGGGCCAGTGCTCCATTCACTGTGCCTCTTAGCTGCTGCCCCTGGGATGACTTTTAAAGTCCCTTTTAGCCCCAAGATTCTGTGAGAATCTCAGTTGTGGGAGAATTGAATACCTCCTTGTTTTACTCCAGGAGAGACCAAGAGTTTAAAAAAAATGTTATCTCTAAGTTCTACCCTTACCCCAAAGTTTTGGACACTCTTATTCACTCTACATGGCCAGACTGTTGCCAAAACTTGTCATTTCTGCCTTCATAGCATCTCTTGTGTACATCTCATCCTTTCCCCTCGCGCAACCACAGACCTAATTCAGATCCTCATCAGGACTAGTCTTGACTACAGCAATAGACTTCTAACTCATCTCCCTGCCTCAAGCCTCTTCCTGTTCCAATGCATCTTCCACCGAGCTGACAACATGATTTTTTCAAAGTGCATGGTTGGCCTTGCCCCTGTTTGTTGAGCTTCATTGGCTCTCTATGACCTCCAGGATCTCATATCAAGGGCATTTAAAGCTTTTCATAACCCGACCCTTTCCTACTTTTTTGATCTACTCACCCCTTACTCCCCTCCATGTGATCTGCAGTCCAGCTGTACTGTCTCAGCTGAAGTTCTTTGAACACAACACTCCACCTCCCTGATGTGTTTGTGTTCCAAGTGCCAGAAATGTTCTCTTTCTTTAATTGTAACTCCTAGCTTCTTTGGCTTCCTTCAAGTTTCAGCTCAAATCCCACATTCTGGAGGAGGCCTTTCCCATCTGGACAGTTGCAAAAGACCTTCCTTTCTCAAATTTCTATTTTCCATTTCTGTGTCTTATATATGCCTAATTATTTAAATGTTGGGGACAGCTAAATAGTGTAGTGGATAGAGTGTCAGGACTGGGTTCAGGAAGATTCATCTTCCTAAATTCAAATCTGGTGTCAGATACTAGCAGTGTGACCTTGGGCAAGTCACTTAACCCTGTTTCCCCCAGTTTCCTCATATAAAAATGAACTGGAGAAGGAAATGGCAAGCCACTCCAGTATCTTTGCCAAGAAAACCCCAAATGACAAAGAATTGGACACAACGGAAACAACTCAACAACACAAAATTGGACACAACAACATACATGTTGTCTCCTCTAATAGAATGTAAGTTCCTTGAAGATAGGGGATGCCTTTATTTACATAAATGTAGAGGTTTTACCTTTATATAAGGCAAAAGAATAGGCATTTTGCCTTTATTTATATCCCCTAGCACATAGCACATAGCAAAATGACTGTCACATATTAAGTCCTTAATAAATGCTTGTTACAAACTGTTTACTGATTGACTTTCCCCTTTGGCCCCTTGTTCCTCATCTAGGGCAAGGAAGAGGTAGCAGGAGCAAAGTGGAGAAGCTGGCCGGCATCCATAGTGAACCTGACAGAGAAATAGACTCATCCTAAGAGAAGAGGCACTTTCCATTTAGGGGGAAGCAACAACAAAGCCTAGTGTTGAAATTAATGTCTAGTGAGGATGGACGAGGAAAAAAACCCTCCAGTTTCACTACACAAAATGTGTTTTCCAGACGGGCTAAATGAAACTCATGGTATTAAAGGTGTAAATCAACTACACCTATGTCTAGGTTCTACGTGGCCAGATCTGCTTATGAGGCAGAAACCACTGAAAGAACTCTGTTTCTCGAAGCACTATAAATGTCCCTGCCTGAAGCAATGAGCTGGGTCCCCCGAGGCTGCCTGATTTGTGGCACCGAGGCTGGGGAGAGGAGACATTGGAGAGGAAGGTTCTGGATGATTAGGCAAATGCCACATTCTACTATTAGCATGCCAGGGAAATGGACCTAAGTCCTCTGTCTCCAAATCTCATGTTCTTTCTTTTATACTATGGGAGGAGAGCCCTCATAGAGAAGGGAAGCTTTCCTATCTGTGGACCGCACAGTGTCTGGCATATTGTTGTTGTTCAGTCATGTTTGATTCTTCATGACCCTACTTGGGATTTTCTTGACAAAGATCCTGGAGCAGTTTGCCATTTCCTTCTCTGGCTCATTTTACAGATGAGGAAACTGAGGCAAACATGATTAAGTGACTTGCCCAGGGTCATACTGCTAGTAAGTGTCTGAGGCTGGATTTCAACTTGGTTCTTCTGAACTCCAGGCTCAGTGCTCTATCCACTGTACCACCTAGCTGCCCTCCTGGCACATAGTAGGCATTTAATAAATGTGTGTCTACTGACTGAGAGCCAGAACTAATGGTGATGGTAACATTTGTCTTCAGGGCTTGTCACTTCTTCCTAATTCAATCAAATCTAATCTAGCTCATTGGAGCAGCATAATAATCAGTCCTAGAAAGCTACAGAAAAGCATCTATGGGGAAATATGCATCAGAGATAAGTAGATGTCAAAAGGAAGACAGAAAGATGCCCCCCAAATCAACTTTACTGACCTCACAATTTTATCAAGAGGAGGGCACATACTTGGGGTGATAGTTGTACCAGTATAACAAAACCTAGTCCAAACTCTCTGAGAAATTAGGTCCCAATCTAATACCAATGAATACTGTGAGACACTTTCATCATAGGATTCCTGTTTTCATCAAGACCAGCACTGTTTCTCCAAATTTGCTGGGCTCAGAGCTATGCCATGCACAGATAAACAAGCCACTGGGAACAGGTCAGCCTACTTGAAGAGACCTCACTGGGTTTAGTTGGTGCCTGTGCTTTTAGTAACTCATTGGGGAATTTATTCCATTAGCCCTGGCCCCAGGGCTTCTGATTTAATTGCCAACCCTCAATCTGGTGGCCTGAGGACTTTATGAAGAAGCCCCTGGAGTTATGTGACTCATCCTCACAATTTAATTACCTTCAGTGGGAGTTAAGGAAGACTCCATAAACTTGGGAATTTATAGCCCATCTGGGGCCATGGGTCACCTCTGATGTAATAACCTGTGCCATTTCCTGTTGGAAAATGGGTTCCTTTTATTGGTCCCTTGGAAGATTTATTACCCTGTCCACCTGCAACGGGAATGGTTTACTTTGGAGTGCCTTAGCTATTTAAATGTACCTGTTCCATGTTTTCTGAAGCTGGATGTTGAGTGGGGAAAAGCAGAGTTTGGAAGGTGGTTCCATTTATTTTTATGTCAGCAATGAATTTCATTTTCTGTCCAATAGCACAAGATATCCTTGTTTCGCCTTTTCCTCTCACTCTACCTACTCCCATTACATTTTACTCTGTTGAGCGTGGGGAAAACTAATGGATTTGGATACATACCCTGGCCCTTTTTCTACTCCCCCCATATACATTTCTTCTTGTACATTCATTCATTCAGTAAACATTTATAAAGCACCTACTTTGTTCCAGGCACTATCTTCACCTTCCCCATCTAAGGTCAGATTTACCCATTTCACCTATGACTTCTTCAGCAGTATTAGCAAAACACCATGTCAAGACATAGTGACAATGAATCTCAGAGTCAGAGGGGACCTCAGTGGCCATGTAATCCAACACTCACCAGAACATGAATCTCCTCTACAACACAGCCAACAAGTCATTGTTACTTTAAGACCTAGAGTGAGGGTGAGAGTGGGGAGGGGGTAAACACTGCCTTTCCCAAAGCATCCCATTTCTCTTTTGGACAGCTCCAATTGTTGGGAAGTTTTCCATTATTTGGTGTCTAAATTCACATCTTCCAGTCTTTCAACTTCTACTCATTGTTCTTAGGTATGCCCTCTGGGGCTGAGTCAGAACCCTCACTTTGTCTCCCTCTCCTTGTCCTTGTCCGTTCCTCACTCGTGCCATCTCAAGCCATCAGTCTCCCCATCTCTATGTACCTATGCCTATATATCTATAGCAACTAAAACCATCTCAGCAGCAGGCGACTATTTCTTCCTTTGTTCTCTTTATTTTATGGTTGCTTCTTATAGTATAGCTCCCTTTCCCCTTCATTTAACAGAAAGGCTTTCACATTAAGGGAACATTTTAACTGTATCAACAAGAAATAGAAATCCAGTTTACTTCTCTCCAAGCCTCTCTTAAATCTCCCAACTGCTTCCACTTATTGTCTGAATGATCTGCCTCCCAGCGAACACTTCTGGCTCTGCTCCACGTCCAGAACTATCCTGGGAGGTCTCACCAGTTGGAGTGTGGGAACGATCACCCTTGTTCCTGTGCTTTACAGAATGTTGATGTGGGGACCAGGTGGTTAGACCTGCACAATGATCCAGAGAGAGAGAGGGAGCTGGAGGAGAAGTCTTTGGAGATTTGCACCTAACCACCTCCCTCCCCCCACTCCCTTACTCAGACATGGAGACTCTGACTCAGACTGAGGCTGGTGCCTCCTCACCACATCCACCTGCTGCCTTCATCTCCCACAACAGCCAAACCCCCTGCAGCCCCGTAGCTCACTGTCTCTGCAGCTCCCACAAGCCTCCTGGTAATCCTTCAGGGCAGTAGGTACACTGTGTGATTTATTCCCTCCAACCATTCTCCAGACTCTGTGAAGCACTTGTCTTGGGCATCATGACATTGACCTCCAATAGCTCCTTACGACCATCACCTCCAATGGGATAATGAACAAATGGGCAATTTGACTGGTCAGGCCACAAGCAGATACTTCTCAGCGTTCTGTCTCCTTGAATGCCCTGCACTTCAGGGTTAGAAAATTAAAAATCATTTACTCACACCACAGCCACAACACTACCAGGGGTCTCTAATAACCACCTCATATTATATAGTTTACAAAGTGACCCACCCTCTACCTTCTCCAGAATGTGCTTCAATGAGAGATTCCTAATCATTCTGACTTTAATAACTACAACTATAATACTAACAATAACAATAATAAATAGCTAGCATTTATATAGTTCTTTAAGGTTGCAAAGTGCTTTACAGAGAGTGAGGTGGCACTGTGGATAGAGCATTGGACTTAGAATCAGGAAAGACTCATCTTCCTGAGTTCAAATCTGGCCTCAAACACTTATTAACTAACTCTGTGACCCTGGATAAGTCACTTAACCCTGTTTGCCTCAGTTTCCTCATCTGTAAAAATGAGATGGAACAAGGAATGGTGAACCCCTCCAGTGTCTCTGCCAAGGAAAGTCCCCAAAATTGGTGTCATGATGAGTCTGAAACAATTGAACAAGTAGTGGACGTAGATACGTGTTAACTCACTTGGTCCTCAAAACAACCTTTAAGGTATATTCTAGTATTATTATTTACATTTTGCAAATGAGGAAACAAGAAACAGAGCGGTTAAATGACTTTCCAAGCTTCACAACAGATACTGTGTCTGAGGTATCATTCAAATTCAGGTCTTCCTTACTCTAAATCTTGCTGTGTTATCCACTGTCCTGATGAATGCAACCATGGCAACCAGCTACCCCATACAGGTAGAAAATTTATTTCCTAGAGACCCCATTCTTTCAAGTTACCTTTAAAGAGTGAGGACAGTGTGGTGGGATGAGGTACTTCAGAAGATCTGAGTTCAAATCAAACTTTCATCATTCACTGTCTGTATCTGATCGTCACTTAAAATTTCTGAGCCTCAGTTTCCTCATCTCTAAAATGGGGAGAATTGGGGCAGCTAGGTGGTGCAGTGAATAGAGCACTGGCCCTGGATTCAGGAGGACCTGAGTTCAAATGTGACCTCAGACAATTAACACTTGTTAGCTGTGTGACCTTGGGCAAGTCACTTAACCCCAATTGCCCAGCCTTACCCCCTCCAAAAAAGCAAAAAAATAAAAAAAAAATTTAAATGGGGAGAATTATAGCACTTACTCCCCAGTATTATTGTGAAGATAAAAATGAGATAATATTGTAAAGCACCTTACAAATCTTAAATCACTATATAAATGCTACCTATTATTGTTATTATTAACAAAATAGCATTTTATAATTCTTTACATATATTTTGTCATTTGATTCTCACAACAACCCTGTGAATTACTAAAATCCTAGATTTTGACATGAAAGGGACCATACCGGTCATCATAGCCAACATATTCCTCATTTTCTATTTGAAGAAACTGAAGCCTAGGAAGGAAAAGTGAATAGGCCAATCTGACGGAGTCAGCAGCAGAAATAGGATTCAAACTCAAGTCCTCTGGCTCCAGATTCAGCACACCACTTTCATCACCCCATGATGCCACTCCTTTTGATTTTATTTTTCCAAGAGCCGTAGGTGCCAGGTTCATTTTTGGTACAGGGAAAATTCTCTAACCATGGAATAGGCCTCCTTGGGAGTAGGTGGATTCCCCATGGCTAGAGGTCTTCAGACAAAGGCTAGATAATCACTCTTCAGGGATAGTGTCAAACATGCTACCACAACACTCCTGAGTATGACTGGAATTAGATTAAAATATAATTAAGGAATATTTAACAAAATAAATAAAAATACAGCAAGACATAGATAATGTTGAAATGTGGTTTTCTAAGTTGATATGTGCCCTTGTGTATGGTTCCATGGCCCCTTTTCTATTTGAGTTTGATCCCACTAATGTAGAGGGAATTCCTGTTTACACATGCATTGGAACAGATGACTTTGGACCTGGAGATTCTGTGACTCTACAGAGACCCCACAACTTTATTTACATTTGATACAGAGATTAACAGAAGGTATTTCTGACCAGTCAAAAGCTGGTTTAACTATAAAGTTATCCTAATTAGGCTCTACATTGCCTCAATGATTTCTGGCCCTTCGTGAAGTCCATTTTTCTGTACTTACTGGATCAAAAATGAGAAGAAGGAAGTGGTGAATAGTAGGATTTAGAAATGGAAAGGAATTCAGGGATAGGATCCATCCCAAATGAATCCCAGTACAGCTGAAGAAACAAAGGCCTAGAAAGGTTAGGGAACTTGCTTGAGGTGACACAAGTAGTAATTTCCAAAGTAATTTACCACTGGATGCTTCAGACCTCAAATCCAGTGTTTTTCCTTGTACTCAAACTACCTACCTACAGTGGTGTTGTCTGCATAGGAGACAGGTGGCCATCTAAGGGACAGAGCAAGGGTGGGGAACCTGCAGCCTCAAGGCCACATGTGGCCCTCTAGATCCTCAAGTGTGTCCCTTTGATAGAATCCAAATACTTGAGGAACTAGAGGGCCATATGTGGCCTTGAGGCCACAGGTCCTTTACGCCTGGGATAGAGCATTTCCACTCAGAGTCAAGAAGGCCTAGATGTGAATCCTATCTTAGGTGCCTATCATCTGTATGATGTGGATAAGTCAATTAAACTCAGTTTCCTCATCTGTAAAGTGGGGATAATAAAATTCCTATAAGAGTTGTTGTGGGAACCAAATGAGCCAGTATATGTAAAATGCTATATAAATGTTAGGTATTATTATTCTATCTCAAAGGCATCTTGGGGTGTGTGTGTGTGTGTGTGTGTGTGTGTGTGTGTGTGTGTGTGTGTTATTGCCTTGAGAAAGGCTGTTCTCTGGCAACTAATAGCCGCTTGGGTTTTTATCATCTCTATGTATAGGATGCTGTAGTCCTTTGATCTGTGACAAAACCACCTGCTTGAAAATCTCGAGAAATATTAGCTTGAGCAAGAAGACCTGACGTTCCCGGGATTGATAATTAGTGTGAGTTGAGAAAGGATACGGATAAGAGCATATCAGCCTACAAAAGATGTAGGAGGCATTGCAACATGGAGGAATGCAATTATGACTCTGCAGTAAACCCCTGGGTTTGTAGACTATTTTGCTTACTTTATCCCGTGGCACTGGGTCCTAGCTGCTGCATACCTTAAGTTTAAGGATTCTTTTAGGAAATCAATGGCCATTTGTTGAATTCATGCTACAGAAAATATACACCTACTGAAGAAAGAAATCCACCACCACCCTCCTAATAACATATTGAGACCCTCAGGAATGATGGAGAAAGTTGTTTCAATTTGTGGCTGACTCTCCATGACCCCATTTGGGTTTTTCTTTCCTTTTTTTTTCTTTTTTTGGAGGGGAGAAGGCAGGGGAATTGGGGTTTAAATGACTTGCCCAAGGTCACATGGCTAGTAAGTATTAAATGTCTGAGGGTGGATTTGAATTTAGGTCCTCCTGACTCCAAGGCCAGTGCTCTATTCACTGTACCACCTAGCTGCCCCAATATGGGTTTTTCTTGGCAAAAAACTGGAGTGTTTTCCATTTCTCCATCTCATTTTACAGATAAGGAAACTGAGGCAGACAGGGTTAAGTGACTTGCCCAGGGTCACACAGCTAATAAGTGAGACCAGATTTGGACTCAGGAAGATGAATCTTCCTGACTCTAGGCTGTGCCACCTAGAAAAATATAAAAAATATATATTAAAAGATAATCAATTTAGTGAAGTGGAAAGAGTGCTGGAGTTAGAAACAGACACGTGTTCAAGTCTTGGCTCTGCTACTGACTACCTTTGTGATATTAAATAAGTCACTTAACTTGTGGGCCTCAGTTTCCTCATCTGTCAAATAAGGAGTTTAAATGGGTGGTCTTTAGGGTTCCATACAGCTTTAATGTGATGGTCTTCTGAAAGGAATGATTCCATAAATAAAACAAAACTAATTTTGCTTTAAAAATTATTGGGTTGTCAGGATAAAATTAGAGTTAACTTGAAGGTTTAGAGAGGGAGAAAGTTGATGTATTTATTCAAGCTAAAAATTTAATTGAAATCCTAGCCACAAAGAACAATTAGATTTGTTTATGGTGAATGGGCATACCTTATTCTCAAGGCTGTCTAAGTTAAGCTTTATGCCTTGGGATAGTAAAGAGAGTTCACTGATTCTAATTATTCATCAAATGTTTTATGCCTGCTAATGGTGTGGGATGATAGAAATAATTGAATTAGCAGACCTGGGTTTAAGTCCTAACTATTCAGCTTACAAACCATGTAACTATGGGTAAGTTACTTACTGGAAATCTCAGTTTTATCATCCTTAAAACAGTAGGTGGGCAGCTATGTGACACAGTGGTTAGAGTTCTGGGCCTAGAGTCAGGAAGACTCATCTTCCTGAGTTCAAATCTGCCCTCAGATACTTATTAGCTGTGTGACCCTAGGCAAGTCACTTAACCCTGTTTGCTTCAGCTTCCTCATCTGTAAAATGAGCTGGAGAAGGAAATGACAAACCATTATAGTATCTTTTCCAAGAAAACCTCAAATGGGTTCATGAAGAGTCAGACGACTGAAAATGACTGAATAATAGCAAAATTGGCAGGTTGAATCAAAAACCCCTTCTAGCTCTGACTACCTCCATTAGCTTCTGACTGCAAGGTACTGTACTGGATATTGTAAGGCATATAAGGAGACACACATGCCCTCCTCTCATGAGGCTTGGCATGTATACCCATAAGAGAGGTAGAATGTGAAAGTAGAATATAATAAGATATAAAAGACCAAGTTACCTCAGAGGAGTTATAAATAACTTTGTGAGATGTTGGGTGGAGGGATAAGGCATTTTAGATAAACCTTGAAAGGGGTGGGGGGTTCAGGCAGGATGAAGTTTGGGAGGAAGGGAACAAATTAGGCCTAGACTTGGAAGCCAGGAAATCCAGGGTATGTTTGGAAAAGAATGCGTGAACTATAGGTTGTATAAAGGTGGGCACTGGGGAATGAGGTTTCTGCAATATTCTAGGACCACATCAAGAATGGATTTGGCCTTCCAAAGGAGACTGGACTATTTGCTTGGTCAATGAAGTCTCTTGAGTAAAGGGATCCATGTAAAACGATCAGATCTCTACCTCAACAAGATCGTAGGAGCATAGAATTGGAGCTGGAAGGTCTCAGTTAGTATGGGAAAACCAAGAGTAAGACATAACCCTTTTCCTTCAGGATCATAGACAGTGACTTAGAAAACCATCGATATGGAAGTGGAAATGAGCTCAAAGGACATCTAGTCCAATACCCTCCTTTTCCAGATGAGGAAGCAAAGGTTCAGAAAGGTTAAGTAACTTTCCCAAGGTCACACAGCTAGTAAGTGTGAGAGCCAGGAATTGAACCCAGACCCTCTGCTTCTAAAATCCCATGCCCTTTCCACCATACAACACTGCCTATCAGTCTGATATCTCTTGTAATTGTTTATAAGATGGAGAAGAGAATAGAGACAAAAATAATCTTGCAGCAAAAGGGGAAAGGGAAGGAGGAGAAAGGGAAAAGGAAAGGAGTTTATTTCTGACACCTACAACATGTCAGACACTGTGACAAACACATTACGCATTATCTCATTTAATCCTCACAATAACCCTGAGAGGGATGTGCTGCTATTTTCCCCATTTTACTGTTGAGGAAACTGAGGTAAATAAAGGTTGAGTGATTAGCCCAGGATCACACAGCTAGGAAATGTCTGAGAGAGGATTTGAACTTGGATCTTCTGACTCCTGGCCCAGTACTGCCACCACCTAGTGTTTTAGGCAATTGAAGTAGTCCAGACAAAATGACAGAGGCTTAATCGAGGGCCATTATAGAAAGGGAGATGAAACAGATCTGAGGAACGCTGAATCTGGAGTATCATTTTCAATTCTGGGTGCTGAATTTTAGAGAGGACATTGATAGGCTAGAGCATCCAGAGGAAGACTGAATAGAGTGGACTGTGGGAGGAACCTATGAGGTTTAGCCTGGATTATATTATATATTATATCACATATGTATGCTATATATTATATTAGTAGGATTATAATAGATTTTTCAAGTATTTTAAGGGTTAAAATGTGGAAGATAGATTAAACTTCTTTGTTTGGCCCTGGAGGGCAAAATTAACAAGAATAAGTAGAAATTATTGAGAAGCAGATTTAGACTTGATGTTAAGATTTCTTAGGACATTGATGTTCAGTTGTTCATTTATTTTCTAGTTATGTTCAACTCTCCATGAACCTTTATCAGGTTTTCTTGGCAAAGATATTTGAGTGCTTTGCCTTTTCCTTCTGCAACTCATTTTACAGGTGAGGAAACCGAGGCAAACAAGGGTAAGTGCTCAAGGTCACACAGCTACTAAGTGTCTGAGGCCAGATTTGAATTCAGGAAGATGAGTCTTCCTAACTCCAGGCCTGGCGCTCTGACCACTGTGTCACCTAATTGCCCCAGGACAGTGATAGCTAGGCAAAAATCGAATGGGCTGCCTCTGGATGTAGTCCTTCTCACCAAAGGGCTTCAAGCAAGGGCTGTGTTTTCTCTTTCTAGGCATACTGTAGTGGTGATTCTCATCTGAGTATGCACTGGGTTAGATGTCCTCACATGTAATAGGAGGAACAATCCTACTGCAACCTCCTCCATATTTTTCATGATATTTATTAGAGGCTGAAGAGCTGGCAGAAATAGCTGTTCATAGTTAAGGTCACATTTGAACCTTGGCACCATTGCTCACTGGGGGCTCAGAGCCCTTTATCAGTTCAGACATATTTCATCCCTTACACATCAGATCTCATTGTCCAAGCTCAGCTGTCCACCATCTAAGCAGGAGGGAATTAGTACATCCGGAGGCATCCTCTTCCTCTTTCAGGTAGCTGTAATTGTTAGGAAATTATCTTGTGTAAGAAGCCTATATTTGCCTCTCTACAATTTTCACTAGTACCGTCCTCTGGGAACAAGCAAAACGAAGTCTGGTCCCTCTTCAACGTGGCAGCGCTTGAAGTACTTGAAGTCAACTAATTTTCTACATCCCAACTACCCTTCAGTCTTTTTTTCTGCAGACCAAAAATCATTAATTCCTTCAACCAATTCTCATATGGCATGCTTACCATCTTGGTTTCCCTACCTTGACAATCTTCACCTGACCATTTTTTTTACTTAAAATGTAATTTATAAAACTAAACACAATATTCCAGGTATAGCCTGACCAGGACAGAGTACTGTGGGGACTATCAGCTCCTTCATTCTTTACACCTCTTGTAGCCTAAGATGGCATTAAGTTTTTTGGCTTCCATTCCTCTTACTGAGTTTGGGGAAAGACTAAAATTTCCCCCAATATTTTTTTCATGCAGACTTCTACGTAGCTCTACTCCCTCATCATATATTTGTTATAAAGTTGAGTATAAAGTTATAGAGTTGACTTTAAAAAATTGAATTGCATTTGGTGAGATTTGGTCCAATAATCTAGCCCATTGAGATCTTTTTGAGTCCTGACTCAGTGATCCCCGGTGCTCCCTCTCCTTCCTTACTTTGTGCTATGTGTAAATTTGATGAAGATTCTATCCATATGATTATACAAGTTGTTGCTAAAAATCTTAATTTGCATATAGACAAGCACAGATACCTGGGGCACTCTACTAGAGAACTTATTCCAAGTTGACTACAAGCCATTATAAACTACCCAACTATGGCTATTCACCTGCAGCTAAATTCAGCTACCTATATATACTATCTAATCTACATCTTGCCATTTGTCCTCAAAGATAATATAAGATGCTTTGACAAATGTTGAGAGAAATCTAGATATACTTTATGAATAGCATTATCCTGACCTACCAATCTAGGTACTCTGTCAAAAAGGGAAAAGAGATTTGACTGGCATGTCCTGTTCTCAGGGAAAACATGTCTCTTTGTGATTACTCCTTCCTTTTTTAAATCATCATCTTAATATATTCTAGATTTTTTGCCCTAGTCAAGCTCATGGGCATCTATCTTATATACCACACTCTACTCCCCTTTTTGCAAATCTGGACATTTCATCTTCTTTAGTCCTGCAACATATCACTATGATCTTTAAAGGTCAGTAACAAGAGGCAGTTAGGTGGCCTAGTGGATAAGAGCACTGGGCCTGGCATTAGGAAGACCTTAGACACTTACTAACCTTGTGACCCCTGGGGGCATCACCTGGCTTCTGTTTGCCCTAATTCACTAGAGAAGGAAATAGCAAGCAACTCCAGTATCTTTGCCAAGAAAAACCCATGGACAGTATTGGTGTGCTATGGTCTATGGGAATCACAAAGTGTTGGACATAGTAGAACGACAACAGCTCAGCAAGCACAATAATCTTAGCTACTATTGTTTTTGGGTAAGGGAGGTTGGGTGTGATTGCTCTACCCCTTCCAGGCTCATTTGATGTAATCACAAAATATAGTCACATATGATGAGGTTGTAGTGTGTTGACAAGATGAAATGCCCTATGCTACCTTTATGAGGTACAGATACCTTTCTGATAAAGTCAAGAAGGGAATAGCATGACTGGTTGAGAAAAGAAATTAGCCATGCCCTTTGAGGCTTTAAACAGCCAAGTCCTGGATACATTTCAGGAGTTCAAGAATGGGAGAGATGTTCAAGTCAGGAGCTGACTATGGAGGAGGACCGTGAAGAGGGAAAGAAGGACATTCCTTTCTCTTCCCTCCTCCCCAGGTGGCTATGTAGCTTCAAAGGGGCACTAGTGCACCAGTAGAAGACACTGCATTCAGCAAAGAACAGAGACACACAGCCAACAGACGTGGATCCTGAAAGACAGTCAGCTGAGGGAGAAAGGAACTTCATGGAATGTAACTCCCGGAAGCAAATAGGAGAGACAGACTCCAGAAAGGAGCAGTCCCTGAGGAAACAGCTGAACAACCCACCCTGCCACCAAGGGATGCTGTGTGAGAGAAAAGGGTTTCTAGGCACTACAGTGCCAAAAGCTGAACTACTTTGGGCACAAATGTCCCCTTTATGCGCTGTTCATATCATTGTACTCACAGTTTGAGTCCACTCTTCCCATATTTGTTATATATAAATTGTAAGAGTGTACACCCCAGGTTTACAGGGAGAATGCTATGTAACTACTGTTCTTGTCTTTATCTTCTAGGTGATTCTTAATAGGAAGCACACCAACAGGGGCTTTAAAGTCAACTCTATAACTTTATACTCAACTTTATAACAAATATATGATGAGGGAGTAGAGCTACGTAGAAGTCTGCATGAAAAAATATTGGGGGGAATTTTAGTCTTTCCCCAAACTCAGTAAGAGGAATGGAAGCCAAAAAACTTAATGCCATCTTAGGCTACAAGAGGTGTAAAGAATGAAGGAGCTGATAGTCCCCACAGTACTCTGTCCTGGTCAGGCTATACCTGGAATATTGTGTTTAGTTTTATAAATTACATTTTAAGTAAAAAAAAATGGTCAGGTGAAGATTGTCAAGGTAGGGAAATGGTAGTAGGAGTACTGCCCCACAGGGCTGTGGTTAGCCTCTAGGGTTTTTCTGAGTGTGAGTTGGGGAGATTAACCCTCAGGAAGAACTATATTTCCATATTTCTTTTTTTTTTTAAGCAGGTGGGGTTAAGCAACTTGCTCAAGGTTACATTGCCAGTTTTTGGTTTTTTTTTTGTGGGTGTGAAGTATCTGAGGCCAGAACCCGATCCCAGGTCTCCCGACTCTGGGGCCAGAGCTCTTACTCACTGTGCCACCTGGCTGCCCCATAAAGTCATTCTTTTTTTTTTTCTTTTTGGAGGTCAGTTGGGGTTAAGTGACTTGCCCGAAGTCACACAGCTAGTAAGCGTGTCAAGCATCTGAGGCTGCATTTGAACTCAGGTTCTCCTGACTCCAAGGCTGGTGCTCTATTCACTGTGCCACATAGCTGCCTCCATATTTCTTTAAGATCATTAGAGCAATTTATGTATAGTATCTCTTTTGAAACACCCTATAACCATTTGAGAAGGTTATCTATAGGTCCAATATTATTGATCATCTTTGTTGTTCGGTTATGCCCCTCTTTGTGACCCCAATCTCGGGTTTTCTTGGCAGAGTGGTTTGCCATTTCCTTCTCCAGCTCATTTTTCACATGAGGAAACCGAGGCAAATGGGGTTATGTGACTTGCCCAGGGTCTCACAGCTAATAAGTATCTGAGGGCAGATTTGAACTCAGGATGATGCATCTTCCTGACTTTAGTCCTGGAGCTCTATCCACTGAGCCACTGGATTGTACCCGTATCCTCATTTCACAGACATTGAAATTCAGGAGCAAAGTGTTACTTTCTTAAGATCAGGAAGTTGGTAAGCGAGTGAGTGAATGCCAGAGACAATGTCTGAATCCAGATATTCTTAATAATAAATCCCTACTTCATACCCCACACCAGACCATTCCCTTCTCTGTAAGTTGTTTTAGTACTCTGAGACGTCGTTGTTCTGTGTCTGGTGACTTTAACTCATGAAGGCAGCTAGATGTTTTCTTATGATCTCTCAACTTATCTTTATATTTCAACTCTCCTTTGCCCATCTTTGTTCTTCCATCCTTTCTAATATAAAGTTTATAATTCTTGGAAGACAAAGAAGAAAAATAGTTTGAATAGGTCTGTCTTTTCTTTCTTGTCTGGTGTCATCATACAGCCTGGCCTGGACAGACATTCTGTGCCTCCTGATCCTCCTCTCAACTTAAAAACACTCACATGCACATAACCCTTTGGGTTGTCCTTGGCATTCTTATCCATCTTTAACTCATCTTGAGCTTCAGTGCTCTTGTCAATATACTTACAGGACCATGAAACACTTTTCTATTAATCTTCTTTCACCCGCCCTTGATTCTATCTTCTATGGGTATTTTTTTTAATCTAAATTGGTCAGTGACTTCTCTGAGCATTTACATTAGGTTTTTATTTTGTTTTTAATGGATTTTGTTGATATATTTTATTTATTGTATAGTTTATTGATATATTTTACATCACCTAGATTTCCCCCTCTATCCCCGCCTCTCCTACCTCCTGGAGATTCATCATTTAAAACAAAGGTTTTTTTTTAATGGAAAAAGAAAAGGAGAAGAAGAGAAAAAAATTTAGGAAAATCAATCAATACATCCCTCCCTTCCCCCAAATCTGACAGTATATGGAATGTTCCATACTTGTGAACCTCTTACCTTTGCAGGGCATTGGGTGATGAGGTATTTTCTCATATTTCTTCATCAGGCTTGATCTTTATAAATTTGCAGCATTCATGTTTGGTTATTTTGTGGGTTTTTTATATTAATGTAGTCATTGTATATATTGTTTTCATGTCTCTGATTATTTTACTTTGTGCCACTTTATGTCCACTTCTGATTTTAAAAAGCCAACTCTCTTTTTTATCCTTGTCAGAATTATTTCTCGTTGTATTTTTAGCATTTTATTCTCAGAAGCTTCACATCCCACCTGAGCCAACTAACTTTTTCTGTATTATTTTAATCCATCATATCCTACCTATCCTTTCTCTGACCCCTTTGAAATCTGCTTCCTTAAATATCTAGAATGCATGTCCAACTATTACATGCATTCCTTTACTTCTCTCTCACACATTCTCACATGGAGTGGTCACTGTTTCTCAAGTGGGGTGGGGAACATCATGTCCAACCTAGTATGAATGCCTCCTTGTGGTTGAGAATCAGTTCCAGAATAGCAATTTTCTTCACAGCTTCTTCAACTTTTGGACTGATAAAGTCATCATTAAGACAAGCCATTTTTATCTATACTGTTTCTGGTAGAATTCCTCTAAAGTCAATTTAATTGAAATCCCCAACTACTACTATATTATACCTCTATGCCAGGTTTGGTTCTGTTTTTTTTTTTAAAACTCCTCTTCATTTTCTCTTTCTGCCAAAATAAGTCTATATAATACATCAATGACAATATTGCTTCTGTTCCTGATTCCATTGACTTTTACCGAAATGCTCCCTGCCCTACTTACTCTTCAGAATTCCTGGATTTCCTTGCATGAATCTGTCTCCTTCATATACAGTTCTATTCGCTGCATCTACTACAAACTTGATGAATCAAATGAGATATTTGCAAAGCGCTTTGCAAACTTTAAAATGCTTTATAAATGCAAGTTATTATTATGATCATTGCCATTATTATTATTAATATTAGTTCATTCCATTCCTTTTGAACAAAGTATGATCTCTTAGAACTGTAGAATAGTCCTGGGTGTGAGAGAAATGTAAGGTGATCAAAATCTGCTATTAGGATCCCAAATCCATCTTGCTTGTTACCTATATTTTGTGAGTTTTTATTTAGCCAAGGGTTTTATTTCTGACTCTTTGTTTAGATTTTTCTCTTGTTAATTTCTGGGTATTTGCACTGATATTCTTTCTTCATTGTTGTACTCTCTATGGTATATAGCTTGGAGGCTATATATGTATATGCATATATATATATGTGTGTGTATACACATGTATACATATACATAGAAATTTTCCCCTCTCTCATCTTTTTCTTTTTTAATTTAATATTTTCAGTTAAGAAAAATATACTTGTGTCCCTCTCACCTTCTCCTCACTGAAAAAAACAACAAAAGAACTTGTAAATGATATGCCTAGCCAAACAAAGCAAATTCCTAATTCACCATGTCCAAAAATTATATGTATCCGCACCCTGAGTTCATCACCTCTTTGTCAGGTGGTAGGAAGCAATGCTTCATCATTAATCCTATGGTCACTGTGTTTATTAGATTTTTGAAGCCTTTCAAAGCTGTTTATCTTTGCAAAGTTGTTGTTTCTGGTTCTGCTTACTTCACTCTGCATCAATTCATACAGGTCTTCCTGGGTTTCTCATTCTTTTCAGTTTAAAGCTCCTTTAGTGAAATAGGCAAGATTCTAGACAACTGCATTTTCCCTAGAACTCACAGGTATATTCCATCCCTGATCAAAAGGATCCAAGTCCTCCTATATTTTAATCTGTGGCCCCAAATCCAAAAGCCTATTCTTAACCATTATCTTCTTAACCAACTATTGTTCCCTTTTCAAACCTTCCTATCTATCTGTTCTGAAACTCTTCCATCATTAGCAGTCATGAAAATACTACCTATGCTCCTGAGGTCTTCAGCTGCTTATCTGTAACCAATAATCCTTAGTGATTCTTTCCAAATTCCTTCTGGCAGTGTCATTTGTGCCATGTGCATCACCAGAAGTGAGTAGTAGTCAGTAGGTCTGACAAAACTTCAGAAGTCCTCTGACATCCAAGATACAGACCTCTTCACTTGTTGTCCTGTCCCTTTTCATGCGGTTCTCTGTGGCACAGAGGAGTAAGCCCTTAAAAATGCCAAAACTATCTTGTGCTATTTTGATGGAGCAGGTCAGTGGAGAAAGGGAAGATAGCTATGATCTTTCCCTTTTAGACCCATCTGGGTGGTGGGGAACCCAGCTTATCAATAAAACAACAACAGGTGGTGCCGATGTGCGGGGCAGGATGGGGGGGAGGGGCAGGAAGCAATAACCGATAATTATAATGCATCATTGATCTAGTGATATGGACCTTTTAATTTAAAGAGGACCCAGATATTATCTTAACCCCAAGGTCCAAAATTCAGCCCGGTATGCCAGCTGGGTATTTTTAAAAGTATAATAAAGTAAAATAAAAATTTATGTTGTTCCTAACACATAGGAACTAGTAGGCTAGTAAGAACCATCTGTCCACTGCTGCTATTGTATAACTGACTGCTGCCAGATGTCATGCTAGCAGGCTTGCATCAATCAGTAATGGTAATTGTAAAAAAAGCTAATGTACCCTGTACACATATGGATTTCTAATCAGGTGGCACATTATTGAAAAACTTGGCCATTTCTGCCTTAACCCATTTTAATGAATTGCTGTGGGTAGGAAGAAGGACATGGCTGTAGCTTTTGTCTAGGGTCTACAGGTGAGCTGCTTAGCCTTGACGAGTTAGCTCTGTTCCTTGGGTCTCAGCGTCCTCATATGTAAGATGATGGTTTTGTTCACAAAGACTTCTAAGGTCCTTTTTGGTTTTAACCTTCTATGACTTTTAGGTTTGGGGAGAGTTATTGGCAAGGCCCCAGGGCTCAAATCACATCCCACAGGACCTTATCTCCTTGCAAGACTGGGAGAGGAACAAGGCGGGAGAAAGAATGATAGTGCAATTGTTGACCATTGCTCTCTATGCTTCACCTTGATTCCAAGAGTTCCGTTTTAAATTTGTTTTCCCCCCTTAGGGACTTTCCCATGTATATGGTTGGCCTTGAAATGCTTAAAAACACAACCATGCCAGAGGTGGAAAGTCCTCAAAGGAAAGAAAGTTGGCTGAGACCTTCCTAGGGGGTAAATCCTCCCCACATCCTTTCTTCTCTAAAGACCAGCCGTTTCTGCAGCTTCGCTAGGGGCATACCTCAGTCTACTTCATCCTTGGCACAAAGGAGATACTTTGTACACCTTGGTTGAGTTGGAATTCAAGATTGACAGTGAGTTTGATCAGTAAGATAGCTTTCCACCCCCCAAATGTTGATGTGACCATTTCATAAATGGGAAAGGAAGGTGGTGGAGGGAAAGGACTTGATTAGCAATTAGCCCGTACATATAATTTATGTTTTTATATAACTTAGAAAGAAGCCTTGAAGTAAGACATAGTCTGAGAGTGGGATCTGAGAAGATACTCCAAGGTCAAATTCAGCAAGCAAGGTTAAATCTTTCTCTGTGCCTCGAAATGGAAGGGAGACAAGTAAATTTTATTTTTGTAACCCAAGTCGTCTCTCTTATAAGTCTTGGAAATGGAGTGACTGTGGGCAATCTGTGACTGTCAGAAAGAATTGGGGGGAGAAGAGGCAGAGAAGAAGGAGACTGGTTCCAGGAGTGGGGGAATAAAGAACAAACTCCAATAGAAGATGGAATTTGAGCTGATTCTCAAGGTAAGCCAGGAGGCAAAGGTGAGAAGGAAAAATGTTCCAGGTATGGGGGATAGCCAGTGGGAATACATGGGGTCTGGAAATGAAGGATCCTGTCCTAGGAATAGCAATGCCAATTCTTGGTAAACTAAAGTCATTCCCCCACTCAGTGGTACCCCCTCTTTCTTCTCTCCTTAGAAGCCCTGTGGTTCATTTATCTAGGATATGTCAGCGGGCTTCTGGAATGCCAGGAGGAAAAGACTAGATATTTTCCCTCCTACTCAGAACACTCACAAATCACTTTCCATGCCTTTGGAGACAGCTTTGGCTTGCTTTTTGAGGGGGGTAAGAGGGGAGAAAGGCAGCAAGGTGGCACAATGGATAGAGTTCCAATCCTGAAGTCAGGTAGACTCATCTTCCTACCCTCAGACACTTACTAGCTGTATAACCCTGGGCAAGTCATTTAATCCTGTTTGCCTCAGTTTCCTCATCAGTAAAATGAACTGGAGAAGGAGATGACAAACCACTCCAGTATCTTTGCCAAAAAGTTCCCTAAAAGGGTCATGAAGAGTCAGACATGACTCAGACCACTGAACAACAGCAACAACAAAAAGGGGACAGTTCGTTAGAGTAGCCAGACATAAGGGGGAGGATGAAACAATGACAGAGAAATTGCTCTGGAGAGTGAGAGCTGTGTCAGCATTTTTTGGCCTCACTTTCATGTGTGTTCTGCTTACCCAGTATAGTTTTTCATTTTGATGAGTTTATTTGTTTCCATGGAGTTTTTATTTGTTTTGCTTGCTTTAATAGAACTATTGAATATGAAAGCCAAAAAAGGCACCTGAGCAGCCGTCTAGTCTCACTCCCTAATTTTACAAATTAGAAGGTTCAGAGCAGGAAAACATTCTGGCCAAGGCCATAGAACTAGTAAATGTCAGAGCAAGGATAGGAACCCAGTAACGTCCACCCCCAGCATTATCTCCTACTCTTTGCCTTTCTTTTTTTCCTTCCACCTGTATACAGGGTCCTCATTATGAAATCATGTATGGCCTACCCTCTGCCGAATCATCCTCTAAATGTACCTGTCATTTCCATTGCCTTCTTCTGCCTGTACTCCAATCTATTTAGGACTTCTATCTCCTGCTCCTTCTGACCTCTTGGTCTTATCAGGCAAGCTGTCTGCTCATCTGACTCAACATTATCAGTGACAGAGACTGCCTGGTCCCCCCATTGGATAGGTCATTGTCATTTTAACTAGTTCCCAAGGAGAAAATTCCAGTTACTCCATGCTTCTTTCTATTACATATTTGTTGATGGGGATGGGATTTTTGGTAGGAAAGTACAGATTGAAGTTATCTTCAGACCATGTCTGTTAACAGGCCTTTGTTAGGCACTGTACCAGATACAAAACAAAACAGCCCTCGTCCTCAAAGAGTGTCCATTCTGTTGGGCATCATGTAGGTTGTAGCCTATTCCACCTACGGTAGCCCTTTTCCAAACTTTATTCATTTGTCAGCCACTGCAAAACAATGTTTGTTTGTTTTGTCTTTTCCACATGGATAGCCTGAGACTTGGTATAGAAGGACCCTTATCTCTAGGTTCTAGTTGCAGGTTTAGGACTCTACAGGTCTCTGGATTAGTCATGGAATTTCCCAAATATCTTTTCACCGCTTTCTGGTCACCAGGACTTGTTATGAAATGAAGCTGTCAGGCTAGCCCATTTATCAGAGGCTTGCTAGCCTAGAGGCTGGCTGTAGTAGGTAGTTAATGGGAAGGGATGAAATCCTGTCTCCTCAAGCCACTGGGAATAAATGTTGGCTTACCACAGAACATATTGTATCCTGTCATTATGCCTTAGCAAGTTCACTCAACAGTCTAAACAAAGAGTTCCCATTCAAAGGTGACAGCTGTGCTCTTGCCTTGCTACAAACAAGTAGGTAGATGTGCCTATGACTGATGATAACAAAATCTTGTAGAAGTTTGGAATGTTAGGACTGAAAGGGATGCTATCTGCTCTGGCCACTTCACTTTACAGATGACAATGCTAAAGGCCAAAGCAGAGAAGAGACTTACCCAAGCTCACATTCCCAACTAGGGGCAGAGCAGACTGGCACTAGAACCTATGGTTCTAGACTCTAGATTTCTAATTGTTTTCACTGCTGCCCTGTACTTAATGCAGATTGCTAGTTGACCATTCTATTGGCTAATTTTTGTACCAACCCTTTGGGGCAGATTAGAAGTCTAGCACTTTGGGATCTGTATTATCAGCCTACATTGTAGGCTAAAAAATTTTCTTTTTCTTTAATATGTATTTACAAAACAGATCTACTTCAAGCTCAGGACTGGCTCACTTTATACCCCCTTGGTCCAGGAGACATTTTCTCCTCAAAAGGGGTCCCAACTCTGAGCTCAGATGAATTAAGGTTCAGTTTTGGGTAGCCTGACTTGAGAGAGGAGATTGTGTAATGATAACAATAAAATAAAAATAATAACAAAATATGATTATAATAATAATAGCTAATCCATATGGTGCTTATTATGTTCCAGGCACTATACTAAGTGCTTTACAATGATCATCTCATTTGTTCCTCACAATAGCTCAGAGAGGTATGTACCATTACTATCTCCATTTTACAGAAGAGGAAACTGATGCTAACAGTGGTTTAGTGATTTGCTCAGGGTATCACTAGTAGTTATCTGAAGCTGAATTTCAATTCGGGTCTTCCTAACTCCAGGCCTGGTGCTCTGTCTAAACAATAATGTATGTAATACTTCATTTAGAAAACACTTCATGTATTATCTGGGGTGTGCTGGAGCCAGCCCAAAGTGGCAGAGAGACCTAATTGTTTAATTTTCAGTATGAGCATTTACATTTCAGCAATCATCAAAGTCTACAAATAGGGCCTCATTTTGTTGTTTTGTTGATTGTCTAGACTTTGAAAAATGATGGGAAAATGTTTAAAATGCCTATTTAACCTAAAAGTTTGCATATACATTTTTTTCCTGAGGTAATTGTTAAGTATTTACCAGAATATCCCTGCATATTAAATATCTCGTTTTATCCTCACAACAACCCAGTGAAGACAGGTGCTATTATTATCTCCATTTTAGAGATGAGCAAACTGAGACTAAGAGAGGTCAGGGTCACACAGCTAGTAAATAACTATGAAAGGATTCTAATTTAAGTCTTCCAGACTCTAATTCCATGCTTTACTAACTACTGAGCTTCCTCTGGCTTGATATTTTTAACCCACCCTGGAGTAGAACTATGGAGAAAATTCCATTAACAAAGCTTAGATGTAACTCATGTCCATGGTCTCCCCTAAAGGGGATTAAAAGGGTCCCTCCAAAAAAGTACTCACTCTACAAAGAAGTAAATATCAGGTACAGAACAGCTATTCATTTCTTTCACTTCAAAAGAAATGCTTAAAATACAAAAGGTTCATAAGCATTCATTAACAAATACTTAAAACATGAACCACTTTGTAAGCCTGCTGGGCACCTGCTGGTAACCTTGGGAATGTGTGTGTGTGTGCATATACATGTATACATCTAAATATATACATATATATATTTACACACACCCATATGTTTTGTTTGTATATAATTATATGTATATATCATATGCAGAACACGCTTTTAAGTTTAATCTGCATTAACATTTTCTTTATCACTTTATTCAGTGTAGACAATAGCAAAACAATAAATCAAGCCCCAATGTGTATCATTTACTGATTTCCAAGATTTAAATGCTCACACTAAAAATTTAACAATTACCTGTCAAAGGGTTTGAGCTGCCTCCAGCACACCTCTTACCTCCCACTGCCAGAGTCTAAGAACCCCTGCTCTCTGTAAATGTCCATCTCTGTTTCCCAACTAACTCAGTGATAACAAGCCAGTAACTGAGTTACTAACATAAAACACACACACATACACACACACACACACACACACACCACAAATATATACACTAGATATAACATGATATATCAGGAAGAAAGATTAAATAGAGTTCTGAGAAGAGACTGGACAATTGACAACCCCAGGCACTATTTATGAGTCACTTGTGCTCATGGAAAGAAGAGGCACCAAGTCAAACAGAAGAGGCAGCCAGGGATTTGAGGTCCAGCCTCAGAGTTGCCTAGGCATTCACATGATGCTCTGTGTGTGCCCATAAAAGCCACTTCTGGAGAGAGGGAAGCAAAAGAAATCTCCCTTTCTTCCCTTGCTAGAATTCATTTACTGGCATTTACTGTTTCCCAGGGAAAGCGCCACCTCAAAAGAGAACCCAAATCATATCTTGTTCATTACAGCTTACCACCTTTGACACCTAAATAATGATTTTAACTTCCTTGGACATATTGCCTTTCTTCTATGCATCACAAAGGACCAAGAGACTGGTCAAGCATGTCCTTGAGCAAAGGGCCAGAACATATGTCCCTCCCAAGCCCAAATCTATGAGGGGTGCTCCACTACAAGCTGCTGCTACACACTCCTTACAGTTAAATAATTGCTGTCCCTGACAAATCAGTGGAGGTTCTTTGGACATATTTGTCCATATTTCAAAATTTGAGATAGTTTTCTAAGGACATGGGAAAACTCATGACTTGTCCTTTCAGGCATACCTTCACAGTACTATTTACAAAATCAAAACCCCAACAACTTAACAAAGTTTCTGTAGCATACTTCTTAGGCAATTTCAAATATACATATATTTTATATATGCATATATGTGTGTATAAGCATATACATATGTGTGTGTTTTTTTCCCCTGGAAGCCCAGCTCTTCTATTACTACAGTGAATTCCATGTAAGGTGGAAACAGAGCAAGAGTTCAGTAAGTCAGTTTACAAACATTTATTAAGTGCCTACTATTTTCAGAACACTCTTAAGGATTGACATAAAAGAAAAGACAAAAGATAATCCTTGCTCTCAGGGAGTTCAGAGTGTAATGGGGGAAGGGGGTACGACATGCAAACAACCATGTACAAACAACCTACGTATAGAATAAATTGGAAATAATCAACAGAGGGAAGACCCTAAAATTAAAAGGGGTCAGGAAAGGTTCCTCTAGGAAGTAGAATTTTAGCTGAGACATGAAGGAAGCCAGGGAAGCTAAGAGGGGGAAATGATGAGGGAAAACATTCTAGGCATAGGGGACAGCCAAGGAAAATGCAAAAGTCAGGAGATAGAGTGTCATATTCAAGGAAAAACAAGGAGTCCAGGGTCACTGGTTCTCGGTGTGTGTGAAATAGTAGGGTTATAATCTGTGAGAAGATTGGAAAAGTAATGGAAGAGGCAGGTTATGAAGGGCTTTGAAAAACAAACAAAAGTTTGTTTTTTGATCCCCAAAGTGATAGTGAGCCACTAGAGTTTATTGAGTAGGGAGTTGATATTGGGGTATTAAAAAAAATTTCTTGACTTTTTTTTTATTCTTCATCTTTCCTTTTCAAGCACCATCATCTCTAAAAGGCGGAAGTTTCCATTCAGTGTTAGGAGAGATAGACACAAAATGTCTTCCTGCCATAGAATATTGGGAATGAATTTGACAGGAAATAAGGAACTTTTCAGTCCAGTGAATCTTGTTCAGTTAAGCTGTTGCTGTTGTTTTAACTTTAGATATCCAAGCTATTATACCAAACCTAACAAAGAATCTTATTTACTCTGCATTTATATTATGTGAATTATTTTCAGCATTATTAATATTTTATTATAAAATTATTTCCTTATTTTTATTTTTGAAAGGTTTACTAAATAAATTAAGTGTGTTTATGTCTTTTACCCAGAGGAACACATTTCCAATTTAATAATGAAAGTCAAAGAGAAAGTAGTATTTAATATAAGGAAATTTGCTGTCCCATAACACACCAATTTAACAAAGGGAGATATATTTGCATTGCCTACCTATAACAATAACAACGACAACCAGAAAAAAACAATATAAGGAAACCCTGGGCCTAAAATTTGGTCAGCCTAATTTATACCTCAGGTTATCTTAAAAATGGCATTTAGCATGCCCAAAGGGCAATCAAGCTGTGCATACCCTATGACCCAGCAATACCACTACTAGAGCTATATCCCAAAGAGATCATAAAAAGGGAGAGAGACCTACACACATGAGAATATTTATAGCAGCTCTTTTTGTGGAATTGGAAATTGAAGAGATGTTCTTCAGTTGGGGAATGGCTGAAGAAGTTGTGGTATGTGATTGTAGTAGAATGCTATTGTGCAATAAGAAATGATTATCAGGCAGATTTCAGAAAAACCTAGAAAGACTTACATGAACTGATGCAGAGTGAAGTGATCAGAACCAGGAGAACATTGTACACAGTAACAACAACATGGTGAAATGATGAATAATGAATGACTTAGTACTCTGCAATACAGTGATCCAAGAAAATTCCAAGGGACTCATGATGGAAAATGCTATCCACATCCAGAGAAAGAACTGATGGAGTCTGAACACATATTGAAGTATGCTGTTTTTGCTTTCTTTATTTTTTTGTATTTTTTTTCCTTTTGGTCTGTTTCTTCTTTTACAATATGTCTAATATGTAAATTGGTTTTACATGATTGCACATATATAACCTATATCAAATTGCTTACTGCTTTAGAGAGGTAGGAGAGGAGGGAGAAAAGGAGAAAAAATTTGAACTCAAAAAAATTTTTAAACGAATGTTTAAAATTGTCTTTACATGGAAATTAGGGGAAAAAAATACTATTTTTTTAAAAAAATGGCAGGTGGCTCAGTGGATAAAGCACTGAGCCTAGGGTCAGGAAGACTCATCTTTCTGAGTTAAAATATGGCCTCAGATACTTACCAACTGTGTGACCCTGAGCAAGTCATTTACCCTTGTTTGTCTTAGTTTCTCAACTGTAGAATGAGCTGGAGAAGGAAATGACACACCACTCCAGTATCTTTGCCAAGAAAACCCCAAATAGGATCATGAAGAGTGGACACCATTGAAAGGACTGAACAACAACAATAAGAATCAGGCCTCCTTTGAACAGACAGCTGCTATCCCCTACCCCAAGTCCTTAGTTCTTTACCAACTACTCTTCTTCCTTTGAGTCCTGATTACATTCCAGAAGCCACTGAGCCTTCTGCAAGGCCTTCCCTGCACAGTGGGCTGTTCCCCAGCTTTATAGGGCAGTACAGCCTCCTGGCAGCAACACTGGAATGGATATGAGAGTACACTGTACAGCATTCCTGCTCTGTGACGTTTATTTACCATAGATTATTTATTGTGGAAATATGAGATGGATGGTTAGGAAAGGGGAGAACAAACAAACTTACCTTCCTCTTTGGCTTTATCGCATACGGGTTCCTGCTTGCATGCGCTGAAATGTCTATAATTTACTCTTCAGTTTTGCAATGTTTATAGCTTTTATGTCATTTGAAGGTTATTTATAACAATTATATAAGGAAGCAAAGTGCCATAAACTGAAGTAATTTACTGTAAAATATCTGAAATGCTAAAATATCAAGCCGTGCATTACACTACCGGTAACACTGTTCTTAGAAAAAAGGAAAAGGGGAAAAAAAATCTAAAAATCTCTCCTCTAGCCCATCAGCCAGCCTGCTTCATTCCTCTCAATGAGATTTATAAGCTCAGTAGCAACTGTCAAATATTAATTTAAATGATTTGGGGGAGAAAAAAGAGAACTCATCTTCTTGTTTTCACATTCTAGAACTTAGATGAATCCTCTTGCTATGGGATGATAGGAAACAGTAAGTCCTAGGTCAAGACAGCAAGCAACAGGTGTGGAGAAATACACTGATTCATGTGCTGAATGATAGAAAGTAGACTGGAATGTCAGAACTGGAAGAGGCCTTAACATCATTTAGTCCTTTCATTTTACGTATAGGGAAACTGAGACCTAGGAATGGTGAATTGATTGACTCAGGGTCACAGATAGCAATTATAATAACAACAATCATGACATATATGTAGCACCTATGTACCAGGCACTGTGATAAGCACTTTATGTATTTGATATTTTAAATCCTCACAACAACCCAGGGAAGTAGGTGCTGTTATTATCCCCATTTTACAATTGAGGAAACTGGGGCCGACCGAGGTTAAATGACTTGCCCAGGGTCACAGAGCTAGTAAGTGTCTGAGGCCTGATTTGAACTCAGGTCTTCCTGACTCCAGGCCTGGTGCTCTATCTACTACTTCACCTCACTGCCCCTAATTAATGAAAAAGTTGAGGCAAGAGTCTGGATCTCCTGATTCCCAGAATCAGGGTTCTTTACAATATATTACACAGTCAAATGGCATCCATATGAAAAAATATCTTCATTGGCATTGGATGTCAGGAGACAGACTGCCTGGGGGCTGTGTGGTCTAACCCAGAATCCTCTTTTATACTGATTACTGAATAATCCTTTTTGTGTTGTAGAAAATCAATAGTTTTTTTTTTTTTTAAGTACAGAGATTTACACTCTTGTCAACATAACTGGG
Source organism: Petaurus breviceps papuanus (assembly GCF_028583685.1). Classification (NCBI taxonomy): domain Eukaryota; kingdom Metazoa; phylum Chordata; class Mammalia; order Diprotodontia; family Petauridae; genus Petaurus; species Petaurus breviceps. Next base: position 32,209,757 of record NW_027187378.1, read on the forward strand.
TAATATGTGTAATAAGAACTTCTCTGGCCTCTGTCTTCTAACCTCTTAGTACTCACAAGGTCATAACTCACCTAACATGTAACGTTCTCTGGAACCAGACTAATGAACCCTAATGAAATGCTAAGACAAAGAATTTAGATCCATTATTGTGGAATCAGGTGTCAACTGTGAAGGAGAGGACCCCCAGCCCTCTTCTCTTACAACTCTCATAATATTGTTTTTTATTAAATGCCATCAAAGAAAGAGTTAAATGAAGAAAAGAGGCTGATGTTCTATGAGGTTAGACCAGGGGTTAGCAAACTATGTCCCACAGGTCAAATCCAAGCCACTGGCTATTTTTGCATATATAGCCCGTGAGCTAAGAATGATTTTTATATGTTGTTTTAAATATGTTTATTATGTTGTATATATAATTTCTATATATTTTACATTATATATAGCATGTACTATATTATATTTGTATTCAAAATGTATAAATATGTTTATATTTTATAACATCTTTCCTTTCTGCATGATTCTAGGCCAAATTATTATTTCATACATCCTCCACAGTAGATTTACTGAACTTAGTGGTGATCTTCTTCTGGGCTTTTCCCCAAATCATGTGGGGCTTGATATAATAATTGAACCGAGCATCTCTTTCTCTTGACACATAATTAGCCCACCTCTCCTTGCCACAGTTTTTTAGGGCAGTTGATGATAGGATGCTCTGGGAAGAGTTCTGGGCTCTCTCACCTACCGGAACAATGGTAGGATGTAATGTTGTAATCCTCAGCTGAAGTGCCCATGTATTGGCAGCTGTATCTTTGAGATTTTATAGGTTTCTCCTCTTCAAAATGGAGGTTAGTATACCTAGTCTGTCTGCTTGGCAGAGCCCTTTTGATCAGCCCGAGTGAATTGACATGAAAGTTTTGGGGATTTGAGGGAACAGAAAGCTCTATACAGATGCCAACTATTAGGATTTTTATGAAACATGCCAGTATGTCTATAACAATGGAAATCACTGATGATACAAACAAGCAGAAAACATACTCTCTCTGCTTAAAATCTGGTTGGGAAGATGAACTGCATGTACATATAAATCCTCATCGGTGGAGAGCAATAGAATGTACAGCAGTGTGCTAGGAAATGTTTAATACTTATACATATAAATGGCAAACCACTCTAGTATCTTTGCCAAGAAAACCCCAAATGGGGTCACAAAGAGTCGGACATGGCTGAAATGACTAAACAAGTGTATGTGTAGATACATATATATATATATATACATATATGACTGGATAAGTATATACACATATACATATATGCACTTGTGCATATCTACATGCATTTGTATATGCATATGCCTTTTATACATCCATATGTGTATATGTATGTACACATGAGTGTATATATGCATTGTGTATAAGTATGTATCTAAAAATATACTTGTTCAGTCATTTCAGTTATGTCCAACTCTGTGATGCCATTAGGGGTTTTCTTGGCAAAGATACTAGAGTGGTTTGCCATTTCCTTCTCCAGATTATTTTACAGATGAGAAAAATGAGGCAAACAGGGTTAAGTGTCTTGTCCAGGGTCACACAGCTAGTAAGTATACATACATACACACACAGAAGAACATATGCACATGCACACACACACACAGGCACTGCATACTTTTAAGTTTACTCTGCATTAACATTTTTCTAACACTTTTTTTTTTTAAAGCAATAGGGGTTAAGTAACTTGCTCAAGGTTACACGGCCAGTTATTTCTGGGTGTGGTGCTAAGTATCTGAGCCCGGATTTGATCCCCAGGTCATCCTGACACTGGAGCTGGTGTTCACTGAGCCACCTGGCCGCCCCTTTTCTAACACTTTTTAAAGTCTAGATGATAAAGAAAAAATAAACAATCCCTGATTTGTCGTATTTCCTGATGTCTCAAGTATAAATTCTCATACTGAAAATTTAACAATCAGCTCTCTGGTGCTGGTTTGAGCTGACTTCAGGATATCCTTCATATATCTTATTGGGAACACCTATGACGTAGTGAAAAGAGGATCTGGATTTTAGTACCACCTTTGTGATAAAAGAGCTTTGTGACCTTGTCAGTGGCCTGTAAGTCCCATTATTTCCCTAAATCTCCTTTTCTTTCTCTGTATAATGAGGGGGTTAGAATGATATGATCTCTGAGGTCCCATCCTGGTCTAACATTCTGTTCTAATCTATGATTTGGCAGACTTAACTGTCTCCTATTTGCTGCCTTGTGATGAGGTGGCATAAGACCAGAGGGGAGAGGGCCTCCCACCAGCATGTACAGACATGAGAGAAAAATCTCTCAGGTGGTCTATCCAAGGTGTTTGACAAATCTTTTTGGGAGATAACCTCAGGGTACACCTTGTCTAGTAAGCCTGGGGCTCACAGTAGTCTAGATGCCTGGGGCCCTGAGCTCAGAACAAGAGAGAACAAGGTTGGAGTTAGATGGGTGTTCTCCATTGATATTCAGCTCTCTCTCTCTCTCTCTCTCTCTCTCTCTCTCTCTCTCTCTCCCTCCCTCCCTCCCTCCCTTCCCTCCTCTCCTTACAACCCCACACCCTCAGATGCCAAACCATTAAAAAATCATAAGTCTCTTAAGTAGCCCATATCCCTAAAATAAAAGGCTTCCCATCTATGCAGACATGACACTGTGTGAGGGCTTTGGGGTGCACATGCCATGGTAGAAATGTGCAGAGAGGTTCCCAAATCTCTTTCCAGGGCAACCTAATATTCCTAGGACCTGAAACTTTTGCAAGTATGATGACCTGTGGCAGAAGTGTGAGGGTTTATGTTTAATAATATACTCTCTGGGGAAAAAAATACTACAAGATGACTAGCAATTCAATTCGTTTCCATTCAGTGAGCATTTATTATGAGCCAACTACATGCCATGCCCTGGTTTAAGCCCTATAATATATTTATGAACAAATCCAAAATATTCGCTGCCTTCTATTGGAAGAAGACAATATTGTACATTATGCAAACAACTGGACTGAGAGAGGTAGTGGAAAGTAGAGAATGCACAACATTTCTACCCCCTGGAGGAATGGAGGAGCATTTTGCTGTAGAGTTTTGTCAGCCAAGGCCAGCCCTGGTATATGAGAAGCTGGGAGTCTGCCTTGATGTTGTTGCAACAAATCTCTCTAGACGTGCTGGTGTACCTAGCAGTGTTTTCCCAGCCCTTTACAAGTGTCTTCTCCATTAATCAAGCTACAAGACATTATTGAGTACTTACTATTAGGCTATTGCTGTTCCAGTCACCATGGTAGCTGTAAGAGAGGAATCATCGAGGGTATTGCATTTGGGGGAAATTGTGGAGACAAGAAACAATTAGATGGAAAGAAAAGCAATAGCATAAAAAAATAAGAAAACTAAATGCTCTGCAGTTATAATGAGCAAAGTTGATAGAGTCAGGAAGACCTGAGTTCAAATCCAGCTTCAGACACTTAACTAGCTATGTGACCCTGGGTCATTTAACCTCTGCCTGACTCAGTTTCTTCAACTGTAAAATAGGCATAATAATGGTACCTACCTCCCAGGTTTGTTGTAAGGCTCAAATGGGATAATATTTGTAAAGTACTTGGCACATAGTAGGCGCTATATAAAAGCTTATTCCTTTCCTGTCCCCTTTTCCCCTAAATAAGAAATGAGGAAATGTGACTCCCTTTTTTCAGAGGAAGATTATGAGTATGGAAGTGTATTACTGTCAGACTTAGTTGAAAAGTGTGTTGGATTTTACTGAACAGCTTTTTTCCTCTCTTATTTGGTGAAGGGGATGGCTTATAAGTCAGCAGGCATATATTGAGAAATGAGGATAACATAACATGAAAAATAGCAATTTTTAAGAAAGAAACAATTAGAAAAGAATAGATGATAATATACAACATTTCTTTGGGCTTTGAGGCAGCTAGATGGACTGTGGTTCTTGGAGTCAGAAAGATCTGAGTTCAAATCCTGCCCCAAATATTTACTAGCTATGAGATTCTAGGCAAGTTGCTTATCAATGATGACTGAATTGCCAGATCTAATCACCTTTTCTTAATCCTCATCCTTCTTGACATATTTGCAATGTTTGACGCTGTTAATCACCCTCTTCACCTTGATACTTTGCTCTCGTGAAGGTTTTGAGGAACTGATCTCTACTGGTTCTCTGACCTTTCTGACCTCTCCTCAAGTCTCCTTTGCTGAATTTTCATCTGGCTCATGACCCTTAACAGTAGATGTCCCTCATGGTCCTCTGCTGGACCTCTATACTATTTTGTTTGGTGATCTCACCAGCTCCTTCAATCATGGTCTCTATGTAGATATTCTCATAACTGTTTATCTATCCCTAACCTTCTTCTGACCTTCAGTTTCAAATCTTCAACTGACTATTATACATCTTGAGTCAAATGTACAATAGACATTTTAAACTCAGCAAGTCTAAAACTAGACTTAATATCTTTCCCTTTCTTTTCTCTTCCAAACTTTCCTATGATAACTAGTAGAGTAGATGAGATGTTCAGAGAAGATTAGCCCCTCTGCTGAGCCCTCTTCCAGGCTGCTCATTCACTTGATGTCCACCTTGCACCCAACTCTCACCTGTGACTCCAAGAAGCTATAGTGTACACAGTGGCCACACCTTGGTAAAAGCCTCTTCACAGATGGGCTACACTAGGTTGAGGTCAACTGACAGGTTTCAAACCCATCAGTGAGTTTAGGGGGATGTCTACCCCAAAGATGTGAAAAATTCCCCCAGTGGAATGGGTGGATGAGAACAATGGCCATGAAGACAGCTGATGCAGGCACTGTGGAGCACTTAGATATTGTTTAGCTATTGGAGACACCAAAGTCACCTACTGCATCTTGGGCCATCACCAGGTATATTGACTCTTGTCTTGTCACTAGTCTTTGATGACTAAGTTAGAGAGAATGAAGCTGATAACTTTGTGCAGCTCTGCCTCACATAAATACAATTCATTCATGAGTCAAGACATCACCTGTCACAATGTCATTGGTCCTCTTTGAAAATGAAAGACAAACAACATGATTGCTGTGGGTATACCTCCAACCTCCCAGGCACCCACACTCACAATGCAGGTGCCATATTTCATATCTAATCTGTAAAGAAGGCCTGTTGATTCTACATTTGTAATCTCTCATATATGCCCCCTTCTCTCCTCTAACACTACTGCTAGCCTAGTACCATCACCTCCTACTTGGATGATTGCACTAACCTGCTGCTAATCTCACTACTAGTGTTCATCCTCTAATCAACTGTTAAATTAATCTTCCTAAAGTGCAGTCTGATCATGTCACATCCCACCCCATCTAATAGACTTCAGTGGTTCCCTGTTACCTCTGATATAAATTATAAAGTCCTTTGTTTGACTTTTAACGCCTTTTATAACCTGGACCTCTCATACCTTTTCAGTATTCCTATGCCTTATTCCCCTCTGTATGTTCTGTGATCCAGAAACACTGGCCTCTTTGCTATTTCCTGACTTTTGCATTTTTTTCCTTTTTTGGATCGGGGAAGGCAAAACAATTGGGTTAAGTGACTTGCCCAAGGTCACATGACTAGTAAGTGTTAGGAGTCTGAGGTTGTATTTGAACTCCCGTCCTCCCGACTCCAGGGCTGGTGCTCTATTCATTGCACCACCTAGCTGTCCCAACTTTTGTATTTTTAATGGTTGTTCTCCATACCTGAAATGTTCCCTCTCCTAATCCTTATCTCATGATTTTCCTTACCTCTTTCAAGTCCCAGATAAAACCTCACTTTCTCTAAAAAGCCTTTCTATACTATTGTGTTATAAGATATGATGAGCAGGCAGATTTCAGAAAAACCTGGGAAGACTTATATGAATTGATGCAAAGCAAAATGAGCAGAACCAGGAGAATATTGTACACAGTAACAACAACATTGTATGATGATCAACTGAACGACTTAGCTATTACCGGCAATTCAAAGATCCAGGACAATTCTGAAGGACCTATGATGAAACATGGCATCCATCTCCAGAGACAGAACTAAAAATATCTAAATGCAGATTGAAGTATATTGTTTTTTAACTTTCTTTTTCTTTTCTTTTTTTTTTTTTGGTCTGTATTTTCTTTCACAACATGACTAATATGGAAATGTGTTTTTCATGATTATGCTTGTGTAATCTATAACAAATTGCTTTGCCTTCTCAATGATGTGGGATAGGAAGGAGAGAGGGAGAGAATTTGGAACTCAAAATTATTTTTTAAAAAGGGTTAAAATTTTTTTCAGATAATTGAGAAAAAATATTGAGATTTAAATAAAAATAAACTTCTTTTGCTATTAAAAAACACCTTTCCAGATCTCTCTTAATGCTACTACCTTTCTTCTGTTGATTGGCTCTGATATATCATATATCTATCTATATGTTGTATTATACATATGCATATATATGTATATGTGCATATATATATACATATATGTATGTATAGTTTGTATCTACTTGTTTTGTATGTTGTCTTCCACATTAGACTGTGAGTTCCTGGAGAGCAAGGACCTTTATTCCCCCCTTTTATGAACCCCTAGTACTTAACACTGTGCCTGGCACAGAGTAAGAGCTTAATAAATGCTTGTTGACTTGATTTACTGACGACTTAACCTCTCTGAGCCTCAGCTTCTTTGTTTTAATATAGGGATAATAATTATTTATGATGTTATTGACTAGGGTTGTTGGAAAGATCAAATGAGATAACATATGTAAAGTACTTGGCAAAATTTAAAACACTATATAAATACTTATTATTATTACCCACTTAATGTGCCTTATCTTATTTAAACCATATAAGAAGCCCAGAAGATAGGTAGTGTATTTATTCTTATCTCAATTTTCCAAATATGAAGAACAAACCATCTAAGGCAATCTTTAAAGAGATACATTATTTGGTGGTTCTCTTGGTTTGGGTCCTCTCTCCATTAGAGATCCATACTTTTACATATTTTGGTAAATTATCTTCAGGAGTTACCACTGCCACTCAAGGTGATAAGTTTTTCCCTATCCAAGCTGATCTCCAGACAACAAACCCATAGCCCACCAACAACCTGCTTAGTAGACCCTATGTCGAATCTGTACTTTCATAACCTTTGACAGCCCAGGTCACCAGGCATCAAAGTTCTCCTCTAGTGGAAGCAGTAAATAAGCAAGGATATCAATTATAAAAAAAAAAACTTGGTCTGTAATTTAGGAAACACAGGTTCTGGTCCCAAAATCTGCCACTAACTGGATTTGTGGGCTTTAGGTAGGGGAAAGATTGCCTAAGCCTTCGTGCTTCTGCCTATAAAATGGTCCATGGAGCTGACTATTGCTACATTCGAGGGTCAAAATATTTATTAACCAACTACTCATCAGTGGTCTCAAAGGCCTGACCTGGATGTAGGGTTTGTAGCCAGAGAGTATACATAGCAAGTGCTCAATAAATACTTGTCAATTGATGGTTGAGGGCTGAGAGAGGGAGGGAAAGTGCACTAGACTCCCTGCTCCCTTGGGCTTGCAGCTTGGGAGATTCCATCCAAGAGTTTATAGGAGATGAAGCACTTGCTGAGACAAGTCTTTATCTACTTAGAGGGAACTAAATGCCCTGGGTCAGCTGTGCTGGATGTGTTCAATAAAACTGTCAGGCCTCTGCATGAATATCGAGTACTGTTTCTCAGGAACCAGTCCTTCTGAAAGCAGATGCATTATTACAAAGGAGTTAGGGCTAGAAGGAACTTGATTGAGCACCTAGTCCACACATTTTATTTTACAGATGAGGAAACTGAGGCTCTAAGGGGGCTAAATGCCCAAGGTCACAGAGCTAATAGGTAGCAAAGCCAGCATTTCAACCTCCAGCCCTTCTATTCCATAGCCCTTCTATTCTATAGCTACCACTATACCATATTCTGTGACCTCTGACTTCTAACTTGTTCAAGAGAAAGACCATTCTTGATGTCTAGGGCATGTTTTTTTTTTGGTTGAAGATATTCAAGTCGTGAACCACACTACCTCTCTGTCATCCAGTTTCCTCATTTGTAAAATGAAGGGGTTGGGTTTTGTAGCTTCTAAGCCTCCTCCCAGCTCTGTGAACCTATCATTATGGCACCACCTGTGATACTAGGGAAAATAGCCCACCTGCTTAGTTGGCATCCACACAATGAAGAGAGAACAATACAAAGGCCCTGGCACACTGGGTGAACCCCTTATGGATTATTTCTTACAAACTCAAATAGATGAGTTGTCTAGCCAAGGGGATATAGGTAAGTTGCAATCTGTGTCATCGGAGGTTTGTGTGTATGATTAAGGTTAGAAATCTAGTATTGGAGCCCTTTCTACTTGGCAAAGCCAAATCATGTAATTTAAAACCAGAAAGAAACTTAGAGATTATATAGGTCCCCATATTATAGAAAAGGAAACTGAGGCCCAGGGAGACAAAGTGATTTACCCATAGTCATATAGTAAATAGCAGAGCTTGGATCTACATCCAGGTTGATGATGTGTACAACCTTTGGCCTATTACCAAAATGTTGGCTCATGTGGATTAATTTAGTTCTTGATGGCTTCTTAATTCTATACCTAAAACAATCTAAGTGACTTGTTTTTCCCCTACTCACAAATGTCCCTGACATCATCAAAATCTAGCATATGTCTTTTGAAGCTCCACCATATAGGGAAAAAATAATGTATTCTATTTCAGAATGATTATTAGAAAGTTCCCCTTCCCCCCAAATGGAGTCTAAATCTATGTCTCTTCAATTTACACCACTGATATTGGTTCTTCCTTTAGGGGTCAAACAGAATCAGTCTAATTGCTCCTGCTGTAGCAGGCTTTCAAATAGTAGAAGATAGCTATTCCCCAACCTAAGTCTTTTCTTCTCCAAACTACTCATCTCCAAATATTCCATCAGATTTAGGTATGGCATGGTCTCCAATTCCTTCATCATTCTCTTTTCTCTCCTCTGAATACATCCTAGCTCATCAATATCTTTTCTAAAATGCAGATCCAAAACTGACCAAAAGAGTCCAGATGAGTTCTGACCAGGACAGAGGGAAGTGCAACTATCACTTTCTCAACTAGAGATATTTTACCCTTTTTTTTGGGGGGGGGGGAGAATCCCTTTAGTAGATTGATCAAGCCTATGAATTTCAAAATAATGTTTTTAAATGATGGAAAGAAATTGTAAATTTTAATTAGTGGAAAAAATAAGTATTTTTCAAGTTCAGGTTCAAGGAAACTTTGAAATCTATCCATGACCCAGGGGTCCATGAGTTCCAGGTTAAGGACCGCCATTCTCAGTACTATGTTTCTTCTCTCTCTCTCTCTCTCTCTCTCTCTCTCTCTCTCTCTCTCTCTCTCTATATATATATATATATATATATATATATATATATATGTATGTATGTATGTATGTATGTATATGTACGTATATACACACACACACGTATATGTGCATGTTTTCAACATTCACTTTTATAAGATTGTGAGTTCCAGAGTTATTTTTCTCCCCTCCTCTCCCTCTCCCCAAGATGGCAAGCAGTTTAATGAAGGCTATACATGTACAATTAAAAATGTTGCCACATTAGTCATGTTGTGAAAGATGAACCAGAACAAAAGGGAAAAAGCATGAGAAAGAAAAAAAATGAAAAGCCTAGGTTTTGAACTACATTCAGGCTTCATAGTTCTTTCTCTGGATGTGGATAGCATTTTCCATCATGAGTCTTTTGGAATTGTCTTGGATCATTATATTGCTGAAAAGAGTTAAGTTGATTTTAGCTGATCATCTCACAATGTTGCTGTTACAGTGTTCTCCTGGTTCTGCTCATTTGACTCAACATCAGTTCATGTAAGGCTTTCCAGGTTTTTCTGAAATCTGCCTGCTCATCATTTCTTATAGCACCATAGTGTTCCATTACATTCATATACCACAGCTTGTTCAGCCATTTCCCAATTGATGGGCATCCCCTCAATTTCCAATTCTTTGCCACCACAAAAAGATCTGCTATAAATAATTTTGCACATGTGGGTCCTATTCCCATTTTTGTGATCTCTTTGGGATACAGAACTAGTAGTGGTATTGCTGGATCAAAGGGTAGGCACAGTTTTCTAGCCCTTTGTGCATAATTCCAAATTGCTCTCCAAAATGGGTGAATCAGTATACAGCTCTACCTGCAATGCATTAGTGTTCCAATTTTCCCACATTGTCTCCAACATTTATAATTTTTCTTCTCTGTCATATTAGCCCATTTGATAGGTACCTCAAAGTTGATACCTCAAAGTTGTTTTAATTTGCATTTCTCTAATCAGAAATTATTTAAAGTATTTTTTCATATCACCATAGATAGCTTTAATTTCTGCATCTGAAACTGCCTGTTCATATCCTTTGACCATTTGTCAGTTGAGGAATGTAAATAAGATATTTCTTAATGCCCGTAGAGTATCATTCAGGTTTTAGTCACCATGTGACACTGTTGACTTAAATTGATTCTGCATTCCACTAAACACCCCTCCTTCATATCTTTTTTACATGATTTTGTCACAAATGGATAATGAATTTTAACTGATTCTTATTGAAAGTTAATACAAATTTGCTGTAATTTGCTTGCCACTTCTTTCTTTCATACAACCTAGAATCCATGTAATATACTGGTGAGATAGAGAGAGATCAAGAATATTTAACATATAGCAATTATAGGCAGCATAGAATTCCAAATCTTGAATTCTAGTTGTCATTATTACTGCTGCTGCTGCTGCTGTTTTAATTATACAATATTACCTAATGTTCTGTAGAATAATCCTGTAGACAAGCTGTGAGTTTTACACATGATAATAGGTTTTGGGTCTTCAGATCTAACCCTGTTCGCTTTTCCATTCCCTAATTCACACAACTGGAGAAGTGTCTGCATCCAACTTCCATAGCAGTGGGGCCTCTCTTCACTGTCATAGAGAGAAAGGCTGATACAGAAAGGTTTGGATGTGCTAGTGATTATTTTGTGAAATCAGCTAGAGGGACCTTTCCAGCAGGAGGAAGTTATTAACTCAAGGGTATAGAGCCAGAAGTGAGCTGATTCCTTGAATCTCCTGGGCCCTGTAACCAGCAACTGAAGAAATGACATTTTCTGCCCTGAAGACTGGGTTGTATCATATGCCCTCAGAACACAGTGCCTATTACTTCCTAAGCAGAACGATGATGTCTATCTGCTGAATCAGAGATATTTTCCAAACAGAAATTGGGGTTTCCTGAGATGGAAAGATTAACTGCATAGTTTAGCCCCTTGGATGAACCTTAATTGAAAAATCCAGGGCAGCTGAAAGTAAATAGGGTGTGTGAAGTAAGGAGTGGCTTCTCTCCTTCCTTGTGATGATAATTATAACACTCATGTGTATAGTGTTTTATACCTGCAACTTGGTTTACATTCATTGTGTCCTATGATTTTCATGACAAAGCTACCACACCATCCCTCTCCTCAGACTTCAGAAGCCGTCTAGTACCTCCATTATCCCTGATCAGTGGTCATCCGGTCAATCAGTCAACAAGCTTTTATTAAGTACTTACTCTATGTCTGCTACTGCATTAAACTCTGAAGACACAAAGAAAAGTAAAAATACTCCCTGCTCTCGGGAACTAGGCCTCCATTCCTCTACTTTCCCCCAATTCTGTCTAGAATGGATGCTAAAGAGAGGTAATCCAGCTTCTAGCCCAAGGTAGATGTGGGTTAGCATCCATTCAATTCATTGCATTTATTAAGTGCCTACAGTATATACACCCTACTACTCATTAGAGAGAGAAGGTTTAGATAAGACATGCATCTTCAGTCAATCAGAAAGCACTCTGCTAAGAGCACAGGATATAGACAGAAAACAGACGAAACTCAACCCCTGCCTTAAGGAACTCACATTCTAATGGGAGAGATAACATGTAAATATTTAAAGAAATATAAGATATATACAGAGTAGATGGAAGGTAATCTCAATAAAAGAGTGGTGGGGGGAAGACTACTTACAAAAAGTGAGTTTTGAGCTTAGACTTGAAGGAAGTCAGGGAAACTAAATGGTAAAGGTAAGGAAAGAACATAAGACAGCTAGCATAAAGACACAAAAAAGATAGATGGAGTGTCAGGTGTGAGGTTCAGTATAGCTCAGTATAAAGGGATCATAAAGTGAATGGAGGGATAAAAGGTGCTAAAAGAATTGAAAAGTAGGAAGGGACCAGGTCATGAAGAACTTAAATGGCAAAAATGATCTTATATTTGATTTTAGAGTTAATAGATAGACACTAAAGTTAAAGTAAGGAGTTGGCATGGGCAGACCTATGCTTTAAGAAAATTATTGAGAACTCTCTGTATTGATGAATCATGTACCCCCCAAAAAGGAAGGAAAGAATGGGAAGAAGAGAAGAGAAGAGAAGAGAAGAGAAGAGAAGAGAAGAGAAGAGAAGAGAAGAGAAGAGAAGAGAAG
>NW_027187378.1:32222227-32232025 GCF_028583685.1 Petaurus breviceps papuanus
AGAGAAGAGAAGAGAAGAGAAGAGAAGAGAAGAGAAGAGAAGAGAAGGAATAAAGGAAGAGAAAGATAAAAAGAAAAGAGGAAGGAAGAAAAAGATGGAAGGAAGAGAGGAAGGAATTGAGGAAGATAGGAAAGAAGGGAGGGAAGGAAAGAAGGGAGGTAGGGAAGGAAAGAGGAGAGACAAGAAGGAAGGAAGAACGGAAGGAAGGAAATGAGGAAGACATTGACTTGTTTGGATATCTTACCATGCTTTTTACTCATATTGAGCATATAGTCAACAAAAAAACCTAATTTCTCACATGAATGATTATCTATCTATGCTTCTCACATCCTTTTCTTGTGGGGTTGAATTTTTAGAACTCAAGTGTAGAATTTAATGACTCAACAAATATTTATTAAACATTTGCTGTGTGCCAGACACTGAACTAGGCACTGATGTTACAAAGAAAAAAACAAAATAAATACCCAACCAATCAGCTCTATCTTCAAGTAACTCACACTCCATCAGGTGGCATATGTGTATACCTATCTATCTATCTCTCTATCTATCTATCCATATATACATATATATGTGTGTATATATATAAATTTATACAAAATAAATACAGACAAATTAAGTTTTGGGGAAAGGCGCTAGTAATTGAAGGGCATCAAGAAAGATCTCACATAGAAGGTTTAATAAGAGCTTTGAAGGAAATTAGGGATTCTAAGAGGTAAAAGAGAAAAAGAAATAATTTTGGGGCATTGGATATAACTTAGACAAAAAGGCCTAGACATGGGAAATGGAGTGTTGTGTGTGAGGTGGAGCAAGATAGCTCGTTTGGTTGTACCACAGAGCATATGAAGTGTAGCAATGTATAATAAGGCTGGAAAGGTAGACTGGGTCCAAGTTATGAAGGATCCCAAATGCCAAACATTGGAGTTTGTATTAAACTGAGGAAATAATGAGCCCCTTGAGTTTATTGAGCGATGGAGTGATAAAGTCAGACTTACACTTTAAGAAAATCACTTTGGGGGATGGGTAGGTAGCACAGTGAATAGGGCACTGGCCCAGGAGTCAGGAGAACCTGAGTTCAAATCCACCCTCAGAAACACTAGCCATGTGACCTTGGGCAAGTCACTTAACCCCAATTTCCCTACCTTCCCTTCTCCAAAAAAACAAAAAAAAATCACTTTGGCAACTGTGAAGGATGACTTGTAGAAATGAGAGACTTAAGACAGGAATACTAGTTAGGTGGCTATTGTAATAGTGCAAGCAAGAGGCAATGAGGGGATGAACCAGGGTGATTGTTGCATGAGTAGGAAAGGGAACAGATGCAAGAGGAAACAGAAAGGACAAGATCTGTCAACTGATGATAGATAGCTAGCTAGATATGTAGATAGATATGTATTTATGTGTGTATATGTGCGTACACAATATATGTATATGTATGTATATAATATACATACATGCATGTACACATATACATTGTAAGGAGTTAAGGATGATTCCAAGGTTGTGGTGTTGCACTTAATAGAAATGGAGGCATTCAGGCCCGTCAGTTGGGGAATGGCTGAACAAGTTGTACATGAACGTAATGGAATACTATTGTGCTATAAGAAATGAAGAGCAGATAGACTTCATAATAACCTGGAGAGACTTATGTAAACTGATGTCGAGCGAGAAGAGCAGAACCAGGAGAAATTTGTTCATAATTACAGACACAATGTATGTGTGAAAACTAACTTTGATGGACTGGGCTCCTCTCAGCAATACAAGGTTATAAGACAACTCCAAAAGACTCATAATGGAAAGAGATATCCACACCCAGAGAAAAAAGCTACATAGTCTGAATGCAGATTGATGCAAACTATTTGCTCTCTTTCTTTTTCTTGTTTTGTTTTGATTCCTCTTTCCCATTGTTCATTCCATTGGTTATAATCCTTTACAATATGACTAATGTTTAATGTGAAGGTATTTGAAGATCCTATATTTGATTGCACACCACCATTGAGGGGGGGAGAGGAGAGGAAGGGGGAGAAAATTTGAAAATCAAGGGATTCGTGGAACTGAATGTTGTAAAATAAAGGTAAATAAATAAATTAATTTTATTATTTTTAATTAAATTTTATGTTTATTTTTAGTTTACATCATTCATTTTCACGAGATTTTGTGTTACAAATTTTCTCCCCGTCTTTCCCCCACCCACCACCCCAAAACACTGAACCCACTGTATAACCCCTCCCCTAATCTTCTCTCTCCTATATCCTTCCCCATTCCCCTTCCCAGTATCCAGTAGGGAAAGAGGGATCTCTATACCCTACTGCCTGTATATCTTATTTCCCAGTTGCATGCAAAAAATATATATATACATATATGTATATGTACACATATATGTATATATGCATATATACATATATATTTAAACATTTGATTTTAAAACTTTGAATTCCAAATTCTTTCCCTTCCTCCCTTGTCACCCACCCTTACTGGGAAGATAAGCAATTCAATATAGGATGTACACGTGTAGCTATGCAAAACATTTCCGTAGTGGATATATTGTGAAAGACTGACTATATTTCCCTCCATCCTATCCTGACTCCCACTTGTTCTATTCTCTACTTTGAACTTGTCCCTTTGCAAAAGTGTGTGCTTCCAACTTCCCTCCCCCCTAACCTGCCCTCCCTTCCATAATCCCCCATCTCATCCCCTTCCCCCCTACTATCCTTTGGGTGAGATACCCTAATTAGCATGTATGTCATTCCCTTCCTAAGACAAATTCAATGAGAGTATGGTTGACTCCTTCCCTTTTGCCTTCCTATTCTTCCCCTCCATTGTAACCATTTTCCCTTGCCTCTTCTATATGAGATAATTTACCCCATTCTGTCTCTCCCTATATCCTCTCATCATATTCCTCTCTCACCTCTCAATTTCACCTTTTAAGTATCATTACTTCCTATTCAATTGGTCCTGTGCCCTCTGTCTATGTATACCTGTACACATATATACACACACTCACATATGTATTTATATGCCCATATACCCTCCTATATAGACAAACATATACACACACACATTTATATTCGGTCAACTATTCTCATATTGAGAAAAGTTTCTTAAATTACAATTATCATTTTTCCATGAAGGAATGTAAATTGTTCAACTTTGATAAGTTCCTTATGATTTCTTTTCCCTGTTTACCTTCTCATGCTTCTCTTACTTCTTGTATCTGAATGTCAAATTTTCTATTCAACTCTGGTTTTTTCATCAAGAATGCTTGAAAGTCCTCTATTCCCCTGAATGACCATATTTTCCCCTGAAACATAATACTCAGTTTTGCTGGGTAGGTGATTCTTAGTTTTAATCCCAGCTCCTTTGACCTCTGGAATATCATATTCCAAGCCCTTCAATTCCTCAGTGTAGAAGCTGCCAGGTCTTGTGTTATTCTGATTGTGTTTCCACAATATTCAAATTGTTTCTTCCTGGCTACTTGTAATATTTTCTCCTTGATCTGGGAAATCTGGAACCTGGCTATAATATTCCTAGGAGTTTTCTTTTTGGGATCTTTTTCAAGAGGTGATCAGTGGATTCTTTCAACCTCTATTTTGCCCTCTGGTTCTAAAACATCAGGGCAATTTTCCTTGAGAATTTCTTGAAGGATGATTTCTAGGTTCCTTTTTTGATCATGGATTTCAGGTAGTCCAATAATTTTAAAATTATCCCTCCTGGATCTATTTTCCAGGTCAGTGCTTTTTCCAATGAGATATTTCACATTGCCTTCTATTTTTTTCATTTGTTTGAATCTGTTTAATAGTTTCTTGATTTCTCATAAAGCCACTAGCTTTCATTTGCTCCAGTCTAATTCTGAAGGAATTATTCTCTTCAGTGAGCTTTTGAGATTCTTTTTACATCTGGCAAATTCAGCTTTTTAAGGCACTCTTTTGCATTTTCTTCAGTCAGGTTGTTGACTCTCTTTTCATGATTTTCTTGCATCATGGCACACTGGTCACCCACCCAGGGACCTCTACCCTAGACAGAAATCCAGATCCAAACAGTTAAAGCAAAAGTGATAATCCCTCAGACTGGTCACTTGGTCCCCCTAAAATCTGCAGGTAAGGAGTTCTGAAGTAGCCATGCCTCAGCAGCCGCTGCACCTCAGCTGCTTCTCCCTCTGGGGGCAGAGGCTGGACCATACTCCTGGACCCCTGTTCCCAAGGTCCATTGACCTCTCACTTTGTCTTTGGCATTTATGGGTTGATAATTCTGGAAACCACCATAGCTGCTGGTGATCCACTCTCCTGAATTCCCTCTGGGCCGTGCTGGTTGTGGCTGCCCTGAGGCTAAAATCTAGAACCCACACGGGGCTGGGTGCTGCTCCCAACAGGCTGTGAGGGACCCTTCCTGTAGGCCTGCTGGGCTGTCTTCAGGGGGAGGTTTGTTTCCCTCTGTCATTTTGTGGGTTCTGTAGCCCTAAAGTTTGTTTAGAGTCATTTTTATAGATATTTGAGGTGGTTATGGAGGGGGCATATGGAGTTTTCCTGCTTCTGCATGGCCATCTTGGCTCCACCCCCCCACCCCGATAAATTAATTAAAAAAAATGTTCTTACATGACTGAAAAAAACAGAAAGACACATCCTCATGAGTTCAAATGTATCCTCAAACACTAGCTGTGTGACCCTAGGAAAGTCACTTAACCCTGTTTGCTCAGTTTCCTCATCTGTAAAGTGAACTGGAGAAGAAAATAGCAAAGCACTCCAGTATTTTCACCAATAAAATCCCAAATGGGGTCACAAAGGGTCAGACACTATTGAAAAACAACTTAAGAAGAATACCATATTAAAAAAAAGAATACCATATTTTATTTTGTTGAGATATATTTTGGAATTTGATGTTGTCATTAAATATGTTAAATATTCTCTTCCCTTCAATGCTTAAACCCTAGTTTGTATCATCCACAGATTTCATTATTTTTTGTCAGTATCTTTATCAAAGTTACTGATAAAAAATACTAAACAGAAGAAAGTTAAACTAAATCCAGTCTGACATTGATCCATCAATTATCACTCTTTAGTTCTGGTTATCAATGGGTTCTGAATCCACCCAATGCTCCCTTTTTTCGATCTCATCTAAAAGGATATTTTGAGAAATTGTCCAAGATTTCTTGAAATCCAAGTATATTGTGTTTATGACATTCCCTGATTTTTCCAGTCTAAAAATTCTGTCAATAAAGGAAATAAGGTTACTTTGACATTATCTGTTTTTGACAAATCTTTGTTGACTCTCTTCTTGATCACAACTCCCCTTTCTAATTAACTCATAAATTTTTTATTTAATGATGCTTTCTAGAAAAAGTCGATTTGTCCAGGGTTATTCGGTTAGATCAAGCAGACTTAATCTCCAGTCGTCTGACTCCAGGTGTAGGGCTCATTCCACCATAACCTTTCCTTCTCCTTAAGGTTCTGCCCAATTGAGAATAGACTATGAGATGACAAAATTTGGGGATGAGAGGGGAAAGTGGTGAAAGTTTTCATCAGCTCTTCTTTGATTCCACTTTCTTAAAAGTTGAAAATGGACTTGGAAACCGAGCTCTGAGACCTCTCTATCACTCCCATTGGTTTACTTATCTTAAATTGCATTTGGAGGCATGTGGCTTGTCAAAGACTCATAGGAGGGAGTTGCAGTAGCAGCAACATCACTGGAGGCATGAGAGTAGAGATTAGATAAGGTCCACATGGCAGCCAGGCAGGGAAATAACCCCCTATGTTCAGCACTGTCTGATAATCAGAGATGTCTTTTTCACCAGGACTTGTCAGGAAAAGGCAAAATCCTCCAAATTTATTTTGCATCATAATTTCTTAAATGTTCATTTATAAAACGAAAACAAACAAAAATACCTTCTGCTTCAGTGTATCTGAATGATGCAAGGATCTTCTTTGTTTCCTAACAGTGAAAGAGTAACGTCAAGATTTGGAAACTCTATCACAAACAATTGAAATAGTTCCCTAGGATGTCAGACAAATGGGCAGAATTTCTACTACTGAACTCTCTGCCCCTCCTCACATGGAAAAGGAGCATAAAAGGCAACACAGACCACTAGGCAAATATCCAATGACCTTTAGGGCACACAAACTGTTTCTTCTTAGCAGTAAAAGTCCTGGAATAATTAGGAAAATTGTGTTCTTTCCTTCTCTGGCTATAAGTATGATTTGGGACAAGCCTTTTTTTTCCTTTTCCTATGTCTCAATTCCCCCATTTACAAAATAGAAAAATAAGCCCTGTCATTTCCAGCCTCCCTTGATTGCAAAAATTAAGGAGATCTTGTCTATGAGTTATTAATGCATCTTAAAGTATGTTGCATAAATTAATTATAGTGAGAGAGAATTAGGTGATTACTGAGGGGGTGTCCCAACATTTCTCATTCTATAACACATCTGTGTATTAAAAAAGGTCACAGACTCAAAGTCAGGTTACTGGGATTATATCTCATCAGGTCTGTAGCTTTAATCATGCCAGTTTATCTCTTTGGGTTTCAGTTTCCTTATCTGCAAAGTGATGAGGTTAGGTTTGATGATATCTAATGACCCTTTGAGGTCTATTGTTCTATGCTTCCTAGTGAAATAGAGTAGAGAATGACCTTTGAACTGGAAATGATGAAGGATCTAGTTGCCCTAGATGAATCTGAGTCACCTGGCCCAAGTGCATCCTTAGGTACTAAAAGAATGGGCAGCTGTGACTGCTGAGCCCCTGCTAGTAATATCTGAAAGATTATGGTAAAAAGGAGAGGCACCATAGCATTGGAGAAGGGCAAATGTCCTGAATTTTTCTTTAAGATTAGAGAGCAGAGCTTGCAAATTATAATCAGTGAACTTGGCTTAAATTTTTGGGAAAATTTTGGAACAAATCATTAAAGAGATAGTTGGTGAACATCTAAAAACAGAAATGATGATTACAGAGAGACAGCATGGCTAATCTAAGAGCAGGTAATGCCAAACGAGCCTCATTTCCTTTTTTGACAGGATTGCTAAACTGGCAAATGGGGGAATGCTGTACATAAAGCATTTAACTATATTTTCACCAAGGTTTGGTTAAAGTATCTCATAATAAGCTTGTGCAAAAGATGGAGAGACCTTGGTTCCCAAAGTGGGCAATAACCTGGGAGGGTCCACTGGACCAGTCCAGGGGGGCAGTAGTATCTTCAGGCAATACAAATTTCCAAAAAACTGCTGAAGAGTTAAAGAAAGTAGATTTCTAGGTGGGGCACAGAGTAATTTTTTTTGGAGGGGGGGGTAGGCGAAATAATTTTGGAAACCTCTAGATAATGCCAGATTCAGAACAGGTTGGATGGCAGAACTTAGAGTAATCGTTAATCGTTCAATGTCAATTTGGCAGCCCCCAAGTGGTCTCCCCCAGGGTTCTGAATTTGGACCTGCCACTTTTTAAACATATTTTTATTGACTTGTATAAAATCTTAGATGATATATTCATCAAATTTACAAATGACACAAAGCTAGTACCATATCTGACTCAAGATCCCAAAAGAGTTTCATAGGCTAGAACATGGGACTATAGATAATAAAATTAATTTTAGTAGTGACAGATGTAAAGTCTCACACTTGGGTACAAAAAAAAATCAATGTCATGCATATAAGATGGAGGAAGCATGGTTAGATCACAGTGTGCCTGAAAGGGATTTCAGGGTTTTAATGGACTCCAAACTCAACAGGTCAGCAATAGGATATTAAAGGGCTTTATGTCAGCACCATTTGGGAATCTATTGAAATAACTATATAGTCTGTATAAGAGAAGACTTTGAGCTGATATGATTACTGTCTTTAAGTATTTGAAGAGCTGTTATATAAAAGAGAGAGATGTGTTCTCTTTGGGCTTAGAGGGCGGAACTGAGAACTATAAGATAGAAATTTATTAAAAAGAGAGAAATTTAGACTTGATATCAGGAAAAATAAAAACAAAATTTCCCCACAGTTAGAGTTGTACAAAAACTTAATCTCCTGTCTTTTGAGGGAGGTAGTTTCCCCTTCCTTGGAGGTCTTTAAACCAATGTTGGATGAACACTCATCTAATGTGTTACAGTGGGAGTTCTTTCATATGTAGGTTGGGGTAGATGGCAGTTAAGATCCCTTCTTTTTTTCTAAATAGTATGTTATGTTTTTCCTCAGTTATATGTCAAGAAAATTTTCAGCCCTCATTCTTAAAAGATTTTGAGTTCCAAATTTCCCTTTCCCCCTTTTGAAAATGGTAGTCAGTTTGATATGCTTTATACATGTGCCATTATGTAAAAAATTATTTCCATATTAGTTGTAAAAGAAGAAATAGATCAAAAAAAAACACAACAAAGAATAAAGTACGTGAAAAAATGTTTCAATCTGCATTCAGAGTTTATCAGTTCTTTATCTGGATATAAATAGTATTTTCCCTCGTGAGTCCTTTGTACTTGTCCTGGATCATTATGCTGCTGAAAAAAGCAGAGTGATTCCTAGTTGATCTTCACACAATGCTGCTGACATTGTGTACAGTGTTTTGGTTCTGCTCATCTCACTCTACATCAGTTCATACAAGTCTTTCCAGGTTCCTCTGAAATCTGCCTGCTTATCATTTCCCATTGTACAATAGTATTTCATTACATTCATACACCACAATTTACTCAGCCATTCCCCAATTGATGGACATCCCCTCAGTGTCCAATATTTTGCCACCACAAAAAAGGGCTTCTATAAATACTACACAAATAGGGCCTTTTTCCCTTTTCCATGATCTCTGTGGGATACAAACCCAACAGTGGTACCACTGGATCAAAAGGTATGCACAGCTTGGTTGACCTTTGGGAATAATTCCGAATCACTCTCCAGAATGGCTGGGTCAGTTCGTATAACTCTACCTACCAACAGGGCATCAGTGTCCCACTTTTCCCACATTTCCTCCAACATTTATCATTTTCCTTTTCTGTCATATTAGCCAATCTGATAGGTATGAGATGGTACCTCAGAATTGTTTTAATTTTCATTTCTCTAATCAGAAGTAATTTAGGGTGTTTTTACATGACTAGAGAGAGCTTTAATTTCTGCATCTGAAAACTGCCCATTCATATCCATTGACCATTTGTCATTGACCATTTGTCATTGACCATTTTTATTAAAACTTTGACTCAGTTCTCTATATATTTGAGAAATGAGGCCTTTATCAGAGATATTTGCTGTAAAGATTGTTTCCCGTCTATCTGCTTTCCTTCTAATCTTGGTTGCATTGGTTTTGTTTGTGCAAAAGCTTTTTAATTTAATATAATCAAAATTATCTGTTTGCCATTTTGTAATGCTCTTTATCTCTTCTTTGGTCATGAATTCTTCCCTTCCCTATAGATCTGACAAGTAGATTATTCCTTGCTCTTCTAATGTGCTTGTGGTGTTACCCTTTATGT
This sequence comes from Petaurus breviceps papuanus, assembly GCF_028583685.1. NCBI lineage: Eukaryota > Metazoa > Chordata > Mammalia > Diprotodontia > Petauridae > Petaurus > Petaurus breviceps. The sequence goes on from NW_027187378.1 coordinate 32,231,640, forward strand.
CTAAATTTTGCCAAAATTTGTCATATCTAACTTTCCTAATATTCTATTTACATCCTTAGTTTCTTTCTTGTTTCTTTTTTGTTGAATTTATTGATTTCTGAGACAGTTGATGTCCTCCACTAGTATAGTTTTGCTGTCAATTTATTCCTGTTATCTCCTTTAAGAATTTGAATGCTAAGCAAGTAAGAGCACCAGCTCCAGTGTCAGGATGACCTGGGGATCAAATCCAAGCTCAGACACTTAGCACCCACCCAGAAACACCTGATCATGTAACCTTGAGCAAGTTATTTAACCCTGATTGCTTTAAAAAAAAGAATTTGAATGCTATATCATTTGGTGTATATATATATATATATATATATATATATATATATATATATATATAT
>NW_027187378.1:32232035-32266557 GCF_028583685.1 Petaurus breviceps papuanus
TATATATATATATATATATATATATATATATATATATATATATATATGTTTAGTATTGATATGACTTCATTGTCTATGGTAGCTTTTATTAAGATGTAGTTTCTTTCATTATTTCTTTTAATTAGGTCTATTTTTGCTTTTACTTTGTCTGAGATCAGGATTGCTATCCCTGCTTTTTTTTTAACTGCAACTTAGGCATAATAGATTCTACTCTAGTCCTTTAACTTTCCTATGTGAGTGTCTCTGCTTCAAATGTGTTTCTTGTAAACAATATATTGTAGGATTCTGGTTTTTGCTCCTCTCTGCTTCCATTTTATGGGAGAGTTCATCCCATTCACATTACAATTATAATTACTGACTGTGTATTTCCCTCCATCCTATTCTTCCTTCTGTCTATCTTCTTTCTCCATTCACCCTTTCCCCTATCACCAGTGTTTTACTTCTGTATACTACCTCCCCTGATCTTCCCTCCTTTGTCAGTCCCCAAACTTATCCCCCTTTACTTGATCTCCTCTCCTCCTACTTATTTGTCAGGTAAGATAGATTTCTATATTCAATTGTTTGTGTATATGATTCCCTCTTTCAGCTAATACTGATGAGAGTAAGGTTTGAGCGATGTTCATCACCCACCCTCCCATCTTCCTCTTCACTGTAATAGGTCTTTCATGCCTCTTCATGTGAAATAATTTACTCCATTCTACATCTCCCTTCCTTCTGCACCCTTTTAACTCCTCTTTTTCGTCCCTTAAATTTTTGTCATTCCCTCAAATTCACCTTATACCTGTACCCTCTATCTATGTATATTTCTTCTAGCTGCACTATTAGTGATACAATTTTTAAAGATTACAGGTATGAGATCCCTTCTGACTCTAAGATTCTGTGATCTTATGAAGCTGAGAGGATAAAGAAGTCACAGGCAAGAGTTGTGGGGACAGACTTTTAGAAAAACTACTTTGGGGACAGCTAAGTGGCACTGGGCCTAGCACCTGCCTCACAGGCTTGTTGTGAGGATTAGATGAGATATTTGTAAAGCATTCACCACAGTGCCTGGCATGCAGTAGGTGCTATATAAATGCTTCTTTCCTTCCCCTTTAGATACTAATAATTTAGAAGAAGATAGGTATGAGTGAGAGAGGCTTTGCAGATTTCCCATATATCTGACAAAGAAAAGGGGCTTGGAAAAAGAGGAGGGGAAGTATCTCCAGAGTAGTCTGTTTTAAAAAGGTATTAGAGCAGGAAAATTCAGTCAACCCAATCAATGAATCAATCTATGCACATTTGTCTTCCATGGGCAGGCATCGTCCTGAGCAGAGAAAAAAAAAAATAAACAGTGTCTGCCTTCAAGGAGATTATATTCTAGTGGAGGACATGACAAGTGTACAAATAAGTGTATGTGATATATATATATATATATATATATATATATATATATATATATATATATCTCAAACTTTTTATACATCAGAACAACAAAAGCAAAACTATGGTCCATAGCTAGGAAAAGTATTGACCATAGTTTTTGTTGTTGTTGTTGTTGTTGTGATTTATAAAACGTTTATATGTGTATATATATATATGAGAGACAGAGACAGAGAACAAGTGAGAGAGAGAGAGAGAAACAGAGAAAGTGAGAGAGAGAGAGAGAGAGAGAGAGAGAGAGAGAGAGAGAGAGAGAGAGAGAGAGAGAATTGGGAGAGGTAACAGCCACTGGTGGAGATCAGGAAAAGCTGCATATAGAAGGTAGCAGTTGAGTAGAGTTTTGAAGCAAATGGATCCTAAAGGGCAGCAGTGAGGAGGGGTAATGTATCCCAGATATGGGGGACAGCCAGGTCAAAGGCATAGAGATGGTAGATTGTGTGTGAGGAACAGCAAGAGGCCAGATTGACTGAATTGTAGAGGAAAGAGAAGTAATGTTTAATAATGTTGGAAATGTAGTTTGGAGCCAGACTGTTACAGGTTTTAAAAGCCAGATTAGCTTATTTTTTATCCTAGAGGCAATTGGGAGTCATTGGAGTTTATTGAGTAGAATAGTGATATGGTCAGAACTATGCTTTAGGAAAATCTCTCTGGCAGCTGTGGGGAGGATGAATTGGAATGGGGAGATTCCATATAGGAAGACCAATTAGCAATCTATTGAAATAATCTAGGAAAGAGGTGATGGGAACTTAAACTATGGTGCTGGCCATGGAAGGAGAGAATACAAGATGGATAAGAGAGATATTGGTGGGGTTATAAAAGCCAAGATTGTCAGTTGATTGGATATGTGGACTGAAGAAAAAGGGAGAGTCAAGAATGATATCAAGGTCATGAACCTGGGTTATTTGAAGGATGATTGTGCCCTTGACAGAAACAGGGAAGTTTGGAAAAGGCAAAGAAAGGGGTTTTGGGGGAAAAATACAATGAATACAGTCAAATGATGCAGAAAGCTCAAGAAGGATGGTGGTTTAGAAAAGACCACCAGAAAGGTAGGGGAAAAATGGGGAGAAAATTTGTAACTCAAAATCTTGTGGAAATGAATGATGTAAACTTAAAAAAAAAAAGACCACCAGATCTATCTATTAAGAGATCCCTGGTAATTTTGAAGGGAGAAGTTTCAGTTGAATGATGAGGTCAAAAATTAGAATGCAGAGGTTTAGGAGGTGAGTGAGAAGAGAAGAAGAGGAGGTAATAGATGTAGGTAATTTCCCTGCCCCTTCCCCCAGGAGTTTTAAGAAAAATATCATGGAAGGCTCAAGGGGATGGTAGAATCTAGTGATGGTGTTGTTGTTCTGGTGGTTTTCAGGATGGAGGGCACTTAGGCATGTTTGTGGACAGAAAGAAAGGAATCAATTGATAAGAAAAGGCTGAAGGCAGAGAGATGGTCATGGGGGAGATCTGCTAGACAATATAGGAAACAATAGAATTGAGGGTGTGGTTAAAAGGATTGTACCTGATGAAGGCTCACCTCTTATTTCTGTAATCAGAATAAAGGAGAATGATGTCAATGGATTTAGAGGTTTAGAATCACAGATTTAGAGCTGGAAGGGAACTTAGAAGCCCTAGAATCCAGCTAGTTTCTCCTCTTTTTTACAAATAAGGAATCTGAGGTTAAGTAACTTGCCCCAGTGTCACAGAGCAGGATTTGAACTCAGAACTTCTTGATTATAAGCCCAGATCTCTATCCATTGCTCCAAAGGAGCTCACAGAAGAATTTATTTTCTCAATAAAGGATGAGTTGATGTATTCAGCTGGGAAAATGGGGAAAAAGATGGTACAGGAAGCTGGTTTGGATCAGTCTTCTGGTACTTTGGGGATACAAAACTAGTTGGGCTGGGTTGCTTTAAGTAGGACTTGAAAGCCCCCTTTTCAATATATTGTATTTGTTAAGGAATTTCCTTTTCAGGGTACTTCAGCATATATTACTCTTTTTTAGATTCTCATACTTGTAGTGTTCACCAGGTATGGTATTATCCCTGCCTGACAGATGAGAAAACTGAAGTCAAGAAGTCTTCATTGACTTGACCCAAAACCACACAGTAAGCTAGTTGCAGAGCTGGTACAGTATCATGGAACCTAAGAAACACAGACTAATTAGTACTGTATAAGTCTTTAGGGATCACCTTCAGCCCAGCCAGGTCCTCTGAGGGTGGACATGACATTCCCAAGATCACACAGCTAAGAAAATCACAAAATCTGGGACTCAGACCTATACTGAGATTCTGAATTTCAGTGTGCTGGAGCCCAGGTTCCTGATTCTTCATCTTGGGTTCTTTTCAGCCAATTGCTCAAGTACCTGTCTACTCAGCTCAGAGATCACCAGTGGAAGGATAGCTATGTCACAGGCTTCATAGGCTAGGAGGACAACTCAGCAAAGCTTGACTCCCATTCATTAGTCTTCCTCTTTCCAACACACACACACACACACACACACACACACACTCACACACACACTTGTGTGTGTGTGCTAGCAAAGGGAGAACCAAAGCCTAGTTTGTCTTCCTCTTGATCTTTCTGTTATATGATATGCTATTTTGCTATGTCCCAGAAAAAGGTTTGAATGAACAGAAAGTATAGTAACTCTATGGGGACTAAGGGAGGGAAGGTCTGGGAGAGTTTATTACCCAAAGATTATGTGAGCCTAGCGGGCTCAATCTTCTCAAAGCTCCCTCTGGGGCAGTTTTGCCTCCATATCCCCACCCCTGCCTGGATTGCAAGAGCTTGGTTGCAAGCGCAGGCAAATGTTCCTGAGCTGCCTTCCCTACCCCCTGCCTGAACCCAGTAATGGCTGGAGCCACTACTCCGCCTGAATCAGCAGGACCCACAGGACTTCCAGCCAGAGCCTTCTGGTACTAATGGCTTCGGACTCCGTTCCAGGGGCTGGCCCCAGCGGGGATTGCTTTCTTGCTGTGTTTGTGCTGGGGTGTCTCCCAGGCAGATTAGTTTTTGATGGGGCAGGTACAGTACCATTTCCATTAAGTGCTGTAATGCAGGGATCATTATCGGCAGGTGCCCTGACCTCTCCCTCACTAACGAGCAGTTATTGATATCTATAGTTGCAAGAGCAGCTTTTCCCTTATCCACTAGCTTTCTTCCCCATCTACCTCCTCCCTAACAATTCACACTAGCCCAGGCTCAACAGAGCTTAAAATGAAGATGTCCAAATGAATCAGGCCACTGGCCACATTTAAGCCTATATAGTATTGGAGAGGGTACAGGGCTAGGAGTCAGGAGACCTGCATCTTAGAATCTAACTGTGTTACCTTAGACAAACCACTTAAACTCTCCCAGCATGTTTCCTCATGTATAAAATTAACTAATGATATTTTTCCTATCCACTTAATGCAAATGAGTTGAGAACGTGCTTTGGAAAATTTTTAAAACCTCATCCAAATTAAAGGGATTGTTATTAAGTCAAAAATAAGGAAAAGTGCAGCTTCAAAAGTTACTTAGGAAATGGGGGGTTTAGAGACAAGAAAGATCTTAAGGGACAAGTCATTGCTGATCTTGTGGACTGCAGATGTGAAATTAGACCCTGTTTGGCATTATTTGGAGGAGGGATTGGCCATCCTGCTGGGATATGTTTAACAACAAGGAATCATGGAGAAAACTGGCATACTATTCTGATCTCAGGCTATAAACTTTAAATGTCCATCAATTCATAAATTGCTAGTGGTCATAGTGGATTTGGATATTATCAGAGCAATGACAAAGAATTTGAGTTCCTAAGGAATATTCAGGTTCAAGGAGCCAAAGGATATCAGGATCCTGTCTCCAGGGGGGCCCAAGCTTCCCAAATACCTACCTCTCTTTGGGCAAAATGTGCTGAGAAAGTTCCAGAGCGGCCATTCTTTTTGAGAAAGCCTATATACTTGCTGATGCCTCTCATCTCTCCACCTCTTGTAATGCCAAACAAAGGCAACTTCCCAAGGTTAAGAATACCAGCATAGCTGCTCTCCATTTTATTCAGTAACAAATTAAGAACAGAGAAAATCAAAATATAGCATAATTCAAAATACAGCATTCACCAAGTGTAATTCAATAATTTCCAAGTACTACTCTACCCCTGAATATTACATTCATTTAGTCAATCACAAAGTCCTTCTTCTATAATGGAGATTAGTTTCCAATCATAAGCAAAGTACATTCATTTGATCAGTCACAGAGCACAAAAGAGTCAAAAGTTTCCCACCCCTGGATCACAACTGAAAAGGCCATCTACCCCAGAGTTACAACAAGCTTAAGCACAGCATTTAATACCCAAACAGAGGTCTTTTCTTCATCTTGACCTGAGGCAAGTTCTCAGCAATCTTTGTTCCTGGGGAGACAAAGCTTAGCAAAGCCACAAGATACATTGCCAGTGTCCTCATTAATTCATTCTCTGTCTGCAGAACAGTCCTAGGACCCCTGAAAACATTAGCAAAACCCTCTTCCAGAATTTCTGTAAACATACAACAAGAAAATCCTTCTTCAGGGCTTCTGAATCAACAGCAAGGTTCTAGAACCTCTGCAACAACAGCACTGTCCTTCATCAGTGGGCACAATTCACTCTCTGTCTGCAGAACAGTCTCAGGAGCTCTGAACCAGCAGCAAGGTTCCAGGGCCTCTGCAACAACAGGACTGTCCTTCACCAGTGGACAAATCTGGCAAAACAACATCAAAACAGACAAAGTACCAGCATAACAGCCATGTTTCCTCAGTCCTTGGCAGCTCTGGGTGGCGGCTCTTAAAAGTCCTGGGCAGTTCGAACTGGCCCTCGGCAATCCTCTCAGTCTCTTTCTGCCTCCTCGATGCTGCTTCCAAAAAAAAAAAAAGAATTCTTCTGCCTCTCTCTCTGCTTGTGCCTCTCTAAATTCATGTCACCAGCTCCTCCCAGTTCAGCCCTCTCTTTTCATGTCAACAAGTCCATCCCACAAGTGGGATTCACAAGCTCTGGGTTGTAACACAATCAATACAAAAATCCAATACAGGGGGATCTTTAAATTCCATTACTATTAAACCTCCTCAAGCACCCTTTGGACTGGACCTTCAGGGACCATGTCCCTCCTCCCCCAATTCTTCTCTCTTTGGTAGAAGTTAGTCTACTCACCTTCAGAACTCCCACCTCGGGATTGAGTTTTCTTGAATGGTGAGTGAGTGTCATGTCTCCAAATCCACCAAATCCAGGCCCTCAGACCATGCTTCATATTCCACTGTCCACCCACACCAGACATTTAACCCTTTAACCATCTTGGCAACAATCCCCTCTCTTCCCAGACAAAATGAAACCCAGAAAAGTAGAACTCTCCCTGTAAAAATGAAGTCTCTGAAATTTCTTTCTTGTAAGGTGGAAAGTGGTCCAGAGCATTGTAGAAGAAACCAATGATCTTCTATGCACTTCCTAGGAATTTCACTTCTCCACTGCCCAGGTACATACCTGATTTATAGGAACATTATCCCTTCAGTGAATACTATCCTCATCTACTTTTTACACAAGAGCCAATCCAACAGAAACTCGGAGTCTTTCTCTCTTTTCCTCCCCTGAAGAGAAGACCACTCCCAGAAGTAAGCACATCCTTCAGATACTGGTTTCCTGAGGTAAATCTTTGTGTTCCTTGCCCTAGATAAGACTCTGGGTGTAGGAACGGCTAGGTAGCATAGTGAGTAGAGTGCCGGCCCCAGAGTCGGGAGGACCCGGGATTGGTTCTGGACTCAGATACTTAACACCCACACAAAAAAACTGGCTGTGTAACCTTAGGCAAGTTACTTAACCCCAATTACTTTAAAAAAAAAGAAAGAAAGAAAGAAAAAAGACTCTGGGTGTCATCAATCCAAATTCTTCCTCTTAATGAATCCCAGGGAGGTGTGCTGGTTTGAAGTATGTTTTATCAAAGCTGTCAGGGTGAAGACCTTCTCTGCTGAACTGCCTGGCCCAGTGTTGACCAGATTCAGGTCATAGGTCAGGATTAGAAGCACAAATGTAGCACCACTGCATAGATAGATGGAAGGATCTGGAAAGACATAAATGTAGAGAGAAGGAAGCAAGGTCGGTAACATTGGAGATCATAATCAGGCTGCTAAGCCGGGGTGAGAAGGGAAGGAAGAAGCATCACATTTCAGGCTGCCATCTTGAAGTAAGAAAGATGAGTGAGGCAGAGAGAGCAGGGAGAAAACATGAAGGCCTTAACTACTTGGCAGTGTGTTTTCTTTTCTTGTCCACCTTAGCCCTGGCTCCAAAGCCAAACTCTTTGTATCTAGCTACCTGCTTCCCCAGTGCCCTGACAAAAGGAGTCAATTGGAGGCAATTTAATGTCTCTCTCTATGTGTTTCTCTATCTCTGTGCCTCTGTCTTTGTCTCTGTCTGTGTCTGTCTGTCTGTCTGTCTCTCTCTCTCTCTCTCTGTATGAGTGAATGATGTGCCCATCATCAGTGAAGACAAAAAAGCAGATGTGACTCTACTAGGGATTTTAATTGAAAAAAAAAAACTATTATAAAACTGACCAGGTTTTCGGCCTAACCTAACCATTGGAGGGACCACTGGAAAATGAAATCCAGGGAATGAGGTATGACTGATTAAAATAGAACTGGGACTTGCTCGGAATGTGAAAAGGTCCGAAAAACAGAAAGATCAAGGATGAAGATCACTTTGCAAAGATATCCCAAGAAACCTGAGAAACTGGCTAGTGCAAAATCCCCAGGAGATCCCAGAGCACTGTAAAAACAGAAAATAGAAAGGGAGAACCTCTTGCCACAACCTGAACTTCCTGAAATAGAGTTTATAAGCCAGGAAAATTCTTCTTTAAGGAAGCTGGGAAATCCTTCCTTGTCCCAATGATAGATGAGTCACCAAGGAATAAAGTTCAAGCGATCAATTGGCAAGTGTTTATCAAGTCCCCGTTACGTACTAAACATTGTACTCCGTGTGTATTAGAGTGGGGTGCACAGAGACAAAAATGAAACAGTCTCTGTCTTCATATAGAAATTATCTTTTTAGGATGAAACAAAACAACCCCGAGAGACTAAGAAAGGTATGTATGAGGGCTCCAGCTTTTCTGGGACTTTAGCAGTCCCTTGGGGATATCCGCTAAGGTTCCCAGGAGACATGTATTTCAAATCAATAAGTATTGAAATGTGTACTTATTACGTGCTCAGATTTATCTTGGGAATATGAGTTATGTTTCTCACACACCCCCCCCACCAGATGCTTACAACCTACATGAGTAGCTAAAGAGTAGCAATACTGTGTAAGGAATCACAAAGGCAAAAATACCAAGCATTGACGAAATGGTGGGACAATTTTAGTACATTTCAACAAACTTTTATTAAGTACTTCCTATGTGCCAGACAGAATCCTAGGCACCAGAGATTCAGAGGCAAAAATGAAATGCCCTGCCTTCAAAAAACATATCTTCTACTAGAGGGAAATGTCAGATACCCAGAGGAGAAAACGTTCAAGTCTCCATGGAAGTGGATAATTTGGACGGAGGGAAGGTGAGAACACCAGCAGCTGTGAGGGTTCAGGAAAGGACTTATAGGGGATGTGGTAACTGAGATGAACCCTTAGTCAGGAAGTGCAGACAGAAAGTCAGGAAGTGCAGAGAAGAGATCATTGTGGGCTGGTGAGGACAGGTTTCAGGAAGGGTCCATGCTAAAGTAAGTTTGGGTAAGTTCAAATTGAATTGGGCATAATGTAAAACATAAGTTCGGCTAATTTCTTCTCTTTTTCCTATAGAATGTCAGGGATGTCAGGAGTCACATAGAACAAGTTGGAGAGATAACTATCTAGCTACCTAGCAGGCTAGCTAGTTAAATAGTTGTTTAGTTGTTCAGCCATGTCTAACTCTTCATGATCCTGTGGACTGGAACACACCAGTACTGTTGTTGGTGTTTTCTTGGGAAAGTCACTGGAGTGGTTTGTCATTTTCTTCTCCAGTAGATTAGATAGATAGATAGATAGATAGATAGATAGATAGATAGATAGATAGATAGATAGATAGAGGTATATAGGTATGTCTATGTATGTGTATATATACACACATGCATATATACATACATATATACATGTATATATGTATTCTTCTATAGATTATAATCATCATTTTCCTCATCATCATTTATATGGCACCTAAGGTTTGCAAAGTGTTTTACATGTTTGCTCATTTGATCTTCACCAACAACCCAATTTCCATTTTACAGTTGGGAAAAATGAGAAAGACAGAGGTTAAGTGACTCACCCAGAGTCACATGTCACAATCTATATGTATATAAGTATCTATATGTATGTGTATGTGTGTGTGCATGTGTGATATATGAAAATACAGGTGTTCCAAAAGTTTCAGTGTAGTTTTAAGCTACTAAAGCTTATCTCTCTATATATGTGTATACACATATACATGTATACATATCTGCATATGTAGAACGTGTATATATGCATTTGCATGTGTCTCTCTACATATTATATATATATATATAAACATATTATATGCATACTATATATTCTTCTTTTTTACCTTATCCTACTCAGGAACCACTCCAGTCACTTTCTAACCCTGCATCCAAATTTCCTTACCCCCAAACTCAGGGGTAATACCTTACTTTCATTTCAGGACAAGGAAAAGATTATCTTTTTCAGGCTAAAGACCCTACCCAGCATTATTTGTGCTGGACAGTACTCACCACATTGTTAGCACTTAACAATGTTCGATATGATATGTTGCCCTCTTCCACCCCAAAGGAGTCCAGAGCAGAAAGCCTAATGCAAGAAAGGCCCCCAGAGACACATCTCTGCAGCTGGACCCAAGCCCATTATAATGCAATCTCCACATTATTATTTTTTTTTAAACAGGACCCTTAAAGCCACATGACATTAAAACTGTCTAGCCAATAAGACCACATTAACCAGCTCATCAATTTTTTTTCTCACTAGGCTACCCTCCCCATAGGCAGTTACACTAGTAGTTAAATGAATTCGATCAATTTGCATTTATTCAGGGCAGACGATCCAATTTGTGGATTATCTGCCCCCCTTCAATTTAGCTCTTTCTTCCGGCTGTGGCCTACCTGTAGGGCATTTCATTATTCCTTTAGCACCTCGGCCAGACAGTGGTCAAGGAGAGGAAGGGAAACTCAAATTCAGTCCATTAGGAACTCTGATTTTTTTTTAATATAAAGCAGCTGAAATGTTTGATTAAAATGGAGTCGGAGTATCAAAATCATGAAGACAGTTGAGAAATCAAGCACAGGTAAAATTTTCATCACTGCTATTAAATGAAGTTAAGGACTTTAAAAGAGAAAGGTAAGTTTAGGAAGCAGATATCAGGTAAAGCTTATGGTGTCTGAGGATGGAATTTGGAGTTCTTAATTGTGGCTTAAAATAGAGTAATGATGGACTTGTGGCCAGAGATGGGATGCACATAGGTAGATCAGATAAGAACATATTTGCCTAGAGCCTTGGAAATATAACCAAAAAGGATTTTAAACTCATAAGGAAGGGGAAGGTGAAAAAATGCTTACATATCCACCAACTTAGATACCTAACACAGAAGGATAGGAAGAAGGAGAGTAGTGGAAAAGCCGAGGAATTTGGAGCAGATAAAATTAAAAGAAAGAATCTCAAAATAAAACCCCCTGACCTCAGATATTTATACAAAAATAAATGAAAAATTGTAAAGCACATAGTAAGCACTGTATAAATGTTAGCAATTTTTATTTATTATTATAAAATATCAGTAAGAAACTGAAATCCTAATGCAAAGAGAAAAATCTGACCTGCTAGTTATAATTGATTTTTGGTGGAATGAGATCCATGATTAAAAGGGAGAGGAAAGGGAACTGGTGAGGAATAGGAAGGAAACAAACATTTATTAAGCACTTACTGTGCTAAACAGTATATTAAGTGCTGGATAAATATTATCTCATTTGATCCTTGGCAGAACCTTATCAGACAGGTGTTATTGTTCTCTTATTTTACAGATAAGGAAACTGAGGCTAAAAGAAATTAAGTGACTTATATAGGTTCACACATATAATAAATATTTGAGGCCAGATTTGAGCTCAGGTATTCCTGACTCCAGACCCATCACTCTGTCCACTGCATCATCTAGCTTCAGGTAGGTGAGAGACCTGGACTTGAGATGGCTTGAGTTCAAATCCAGCCTCAGATCCTTATTAACTGTGTGACCCTGGACAAGTCCCTTCATCTCTATCTGCCTCAGTTTCCTCATCTGTAAAATGGAGATAACAGTAATACCTCTCTGATAAGGTTCTGCTGAGAATCAAGTGAGGTAATATATGTCCCAAATTTTGTAAATCTTAAAGTGCTAGTTGGTATTATACTATGACTCGGGAAATGAAATAACATATTCAAAAGGAAGAATAGAGGTAAAGCAGGCTGTAAACCTGAGAAGGGGGAATTTACATAGATTAAGAAGACACTCACATATAAGGAAATCCTGGGGATGAAAAGGTGGAGAGCATTTGGGTGAAGATCAAGGGAGGGAGTAATAAAAATGAAGTTTATTGGAGATTACCTGGATTAAGTGAGAAAATAGACAAGGGTTCAGGAAACAAATGGTAAGCCTGTCACAGAGGCAGGCTCTATTGGTCATCATAGATTTAGGGCAAAAGAGACCTTAGAGGTCACCTAATACAATGCTCTTTTTTTACAGATAAGGAAACTGAGATTGAAAGAGATCATAAATCTTACAGAGAGGTTAAGTGACTTAATCTAAGGTCATACAGCTAGCAAACCACAGAGCTGGGATTTGAATCTGGGTATTTTTTATTTTCCTTTTCTTTTTAAACTTCAACTCTAATGCCTCTTTCCTCTACACAGAGGAATTAATTATCTGGGCATCTGCTGGAACTCTCTCTTTCTCTGCCAAAGCTAGAAGATCTAATAATTTCTTAATTTTTTTTAATCACAAATTTATCCTCTAAGAGGTGAAGGGAATTTCTGTTCTTGACCTGATCTTCACCAATAAATATAAACTGGTTGACAGAGGTGCAATGATGGAAACTTTGAAGGGAAAGGGCCACCCCATTTTAGAACGTGGGATAGAGGATAACCACAGATTTAGAGCTGGAACAGCCTCTAGATGTCATCTCATACAGCCCCTTCACCACAGATGAGAAGATAGATACAGATAGGGGAGATTACTTGCCAAAGTTACATGAATAATAAGTAACAGCCAGGATAAAAAGCCTGAATTTCTGAGTCAAAATTCAATGTTCTGTCAATGACACCATTTTGCCTCTTGTTATGATATGCCAAATTTTGACTTAAGATCCAGAAAGAGTTTGCATATTTTAATCACAATTCCAGTGTTCAAGTTAACAATCTAGCCTACAAAAGAATTTTTCAAAATATTACTTAAGCTCTTAGAAAAACCTCTTTTGTCAATTACAAGGCTTTTTTTTATTGAAAGTCTGCTACTTAGCAAGTCATGAAGGCTTCTTTGGACCAGTCTGAGGAAATAGCCCAGGTACAAAAAGCAATGAGCACTGAACCAACAGACCTGAGAGCTCCTCTGCTCAGAATACCAAAAGGAAAAAAAATGTCTTGTGGTTCAGTCATGTCCAGCTCTTTGTGACCCCATTTGGGGTTGTTGTTTCCTGTTTTTCTTATTGTTTTCAGAGATACTGGAGTGGGTTGCTATTTCCTTCTGTAGCTCATTTTACAGATGAGGAAGCTGAGGCAAACAGGGTTAAGTGACTTGCCCAAGGTCACACAGCTAGTAAGAGTCTGAGGCCAGATTTGAACTCAAGAAGAAGGGATCTTCCTGACTCCAGGCTCTGCTAGATACCTAGAGCAACACAAGTGTTTGAGCTCTTCATTTTCTGAGGCCTGTTTTAGGAGGCTATGGTCCTGCCATTGTCAGCTGCAAGGTCTCTCTTTGGGAATCAGACAACCCTGGAACTTGTTAGCTAAGGCAGGGATCAACAAGTGCCAGAGGTTAGGCAAAGCCCAGTAAAGTGGGAAGGGCAATTTCTATCCAGGACAGAGAAAACATCTCCTGTGCTGGGTAGGATGGCAAGCATACTACCAATTCAGGTTGAATTCATTCCAGGGCTTCTCTACAACACAAAGCTCTGAGGAGCTGACATGAATGGTTAAGCCAGTTGCTTGGGTTGGTAAGCCTTGAACATTGGGTGAAAGTGGGCCATTTATTGGACTCAACCCGATTTCCTAAACTGCAGTTGTTGCTTTTTAGAAAATGGTATGGTGAATTTTGTGAACATAATACATACTAAAGGATAGCAAAAGGAATTCATATAGGAAAGTTACTGTGGTTGTGACCTCTAGAGAATTAGAAACAAAGTACCTGTGTCCTGAGTGCTTATGGAACCTCAAAAGCAGTATAGTATTTTTCAGTTTGTCAAAACACGAGAATGCCTTGTTGACCAACAGGAAACTGAAAATTATGACCAGTCCCATAAATGAAACACCTGAGCTAGAGAAGTCTGGTATACTAGGATTCTTAGACTACATTTACCCTGATGGCTGAGACATACCTCCTGATCTGGTGAAAGGGATTTCAAACAGTTTACAGAAAGGATAGGTAAGATTCCATCAGCTGAAATTATTCAGGGCAAATTAACCCAGAAGGAATGGAGAATTAGCTTAGCAAGTATAGAAACTCAAATAGTAAAATTCTTAAGGCAGAAAGAGAAACAAATATGTGGAGAAGTTGACATTACATCTAAAAAAAAAAAGACATTTGTAGATGCTCAGGGAATGTATCAACCAACTTAGATATTTGAAAGCTATGCACAGTAGTTCAAAGCAAAGGCTGTCAACGGAGGATGACTGTAAAAGCATGGCTTGGTCATTAATGGTGTCAGGATAGATCAGAATGAACTGAGGCTGTCAAGAAAATCTAAGGACATCAAAAGGGAATAGTTTGGCAAAATTTGGAAAAAGAGAAAGATCAAAAATAAATTTTGGAAAGAAAGAAAAGACTCATCCTTTTGCTTGGGGTGGAGGGATAATTACATGGACAAGAAAGAAAATTCCAGTCAACTTCAGGGATCTGTGCTTTGCCTAATATTATTTATTTTCAAGGATTAAGTTAAAGGAATAGATGGCATGCTTATCAAATACCTCAATGACACAAAACTAGGTTGGATAGCTAGAACGTAAAATGATAGCCAACATTCCAAAAGGTCTCAATTAGAGTGATTTTGTTACTACCTCGTTAAATTTCTTATTCTTTGTATATATACCCGTGATGTGTGTAGATGCACATATACATATATAAATATACAGTATATGTATACTAAAATATGTGTATATGTGTACACACACACACACAGTCTTTATAGAAAATAACCGTAACAGAAGTATTCTGTTTCTTAGGAAATTCTCTTTGATGTTCTTTGTACAATAAAATGTTTTGTTAATGATTGTTAATATCACAATAAAACAAAAATTTATAATATGAAATTTAATGAGATATATGTTGAATCTTACATGGGTTTTAAAAATCAACTTCAGAAATGCAATATGGGAGAGGAGAGACATGTTAAATATCTATTCATATGAAAAATATCTAGGGGTCTTAGAAGACATCAAACTCATTATGTCAGCTGTGGAAGATGGAAGTCAAAAAAGCTAGTGAAATTTTAGGTAGTAACAGGAGAGGCACAGGGCAGAAATGTAATTGTCCTGCTAAACTCAGTCCTAATCAGCCCACATTTAAATATGTAATTTAGTTCTGGGTGCCACATTTGGTAAAGTTGGAAAGAATCCAGAAAACAGGAGTGAGGAGTGCGGGGTCGTCACAATATTTAAAGGTCTCAAGATTATCCCACACGAGGACTGGTTGAAGGAACAGTTTAGACTAGAAAAGAGGAGGAAGGAAACAAGCATTTATGAAGTGTCTACTCTATGCCAGGCACTGTACTAAGACTTTACAAATATAATCTCATTTGATACTTCCAACAACACTGCAAGGTAGATACTCTTATTATTTCCTTTAAAAGTGAGAAAAGTAAGACAAATAAAGGTTAAATGACTTGACTGGGGTCAACATAGCTAGTATCTGAGACCAGATCTGAGCTCAGGTCTTCTTGACTCCAGAACCAGGGTTCTAGCTACTGAATCACCTAGCTGCTTCTTAAGAAGACCCAATGGGGATGTGACAGCTGTCTTCAGCTACCTGAAGAGGAGACAGTAGACCTGTTCTGCTTGCCTCCAGAAGACTGAACTTCGTATGATAGTAGGAGTTGAAAAGAAGCATATTTAGCATTGATACAAGGGGGAAAACACTTCCTAATAGTTAGAGCTATGTAAAGGGGAATGGACTACTTTGGGAGGTAATGGATCCCCCTTCACTGGAGATTTTCAAACAAAGTCTAGGGCGTGATTTTCCAGTGTGCTGTAGAAGGCCTTCTTATTCAGGTGTGGATCAGATGAGATAACCTCCATTCTAGTTTCAGCACTTCATGATCTATAGATGACTCCCCTGATCTGATTACCATGGTAAACTGAGAGCTGTCTGCAAAATATTCTTTATGAACACCTTACTATGAAAGCCTGTTAGCTTTAGAAAGTAGCCATTTGCAGACTTTAATGAAGAGGGAGTTTTTCAGTGGAGTGAGCATGAAGATGGACATGTGTGACCCATGAATGATTATGATAATAATTAACGATATTTAACATTTATTTAGCTCTTACTATGTGCCAGGCACTGTGCTAAGTGATTTACAATTATTATGCCATTTGGTTCTCATAGCAGCACTGGGATGTAGGTACGATTATTATCCCTATTTTACAGATGAAGAAACTGAGACAGAAGTCAAATGACTTGCCCAGGGTCACACAGCCAGTAAGAATCTGAGACTGGATTTGAACTCAGGTCTCCCTAACTCCAGGTTCAGTCCACTATCCACTGTACCACTTGTATAAATGACTTTGCCCAAATTGAAAGAGTAATGTGAGTTCTTTCAGAGCAATTAGGACTGTTAACTCTGACTTGAACAAAGAAGAAAGGGATTGCCCATGATAAAGTCAGTTCTCCTACCTTTCTATGTGTTTTTTTTTCAGTTTTCAGAGAACAATCCTCAGTACTTCGGTATCATACTATTATTTTTTCAAGGGGTTATTGTTTTGTTGATTCTGCTTTGATTTAGATAAAGATAATTTTTGACTGTAGGATAGTGGATTTAAGCTAGAAGGAAACTTAGAAGTCATTTAGATGTAAAATGAGGAAACTGAGGCCCATTGAGTTGAGAAGCTTACCTAAGCTCCCACAGTTAACAGGTGGCACCATTAGCACTGGGACTTAAGTTCTTCAACCCAAAACTGGAATCTTTCCATCTCCTCAGACTACTCTTCCATGTGCCAACTGGTTTACTTTTGGTTGGCAGAATAGCCTCAAATGTTTCTCATCTCCCTAAAAACAGACAGCCTCCTACACATGAGCCAGAACATTCATAAATGTATATGCACAAAACAATATGTACATTTGTATACATATACACTTTACATAAAAAGAGAGGCAAGGCAGAAAGTCATGTGCTTTCTCTTTCTCAAGTCTGGAAAAGAAGCCTTTGAAGCAATCTTTGCTTCAAAATGATCTCATAAGGTCCATATCCAAAGATCAGCCAGTCTTTAGCAATGGCGGCAGCAGCAGTTCAAGAGCATTGAGATTCTGGCATATATTTCAACTTCCAAATGGAATGAAAATTTGAAATGAGGCCCATGCTACATTTAGAAGAAGGAGAAAAAAAAAGATGAGTCCCTAGTTCCACAGTTAATCCTGGGGTCACATTTTTAGAACTAGAAGGGCCCTCAGAAGCCACCTAGTTCCTTCCATGGAGGCAAAGGCTAGAACCTCAAGCTTTCTTTCCCCATTGTCCTATCTCAAACACCCTCTGCTGTGAGATCTCCACCTTTCAAGGTCTAAGAAGCACTTGCCAGAGGGAACAGAGAAAATTATTAGGGAGCCTAGACACTTGTGGTCTCCCAACGGTGAATCACCAGACTGATTTATGTCAAACTATGCATAAATAATTCACTGCCAAGGCAACCTACTAATCCTTAGATTATGTATTTGGTGCAGCTCCCAAATAGGCTTCCGGGATCTGGGCAGCTCAGGGGGATGGTAATTTGTTTATGCACATTCCAATCAGGCAGTAGATTCATAAGCTCCTGTGGAGGAGAAATGGATCACTTGCTTTTGACTTTTATGCAGAGAGGTTGGCTCCTGGGATTTTGGAATAAATATTTGATCTTTAAAGATCATTTTGTTGCTTGTAGCCGTCAACTCAGCCAGGTTTTTAGTGTTTGTTTATGGTTTACACCATATGATTCAATAAACTCTGCCGGAGAAACATGTGCATAATTAAGTTTAAAAGCCAACCTCAACTCCACTGCAGGACCTGCTCCTCAAATCATGGTTTATGCAACAAATTCTGTTTATTGCTACCAGGATTTCCACCCCACACTCACTGAATCAGCATCATGGGAACTTTACAAGGCATTTCTCTGCTGCTGTCTTGATGGCTGTCTTTTCCCCCTGATCTGGAGGCTCCATGGGGAGAGTTCTTCTCATTATACTTATTTCTAGAGCTGAATTAAGACAAACAAAACAAAAAATCCCTGACAGTGCACCACCACCAGGCCTGCAATGAAAACAGCATCCTCTCTCGGTAATGCTTTTTATCAGAATGCATGAAAGCTCCAATGAGTGGCAAAGAGGATTTTCATGCTTGTTTTACAGCCTGATAAATCAAGGCACAGAACAGGTAAATCACTTAGCACAAGGTCGACCAGTGAGACGGGAGAGAGCAAAGTGTTGAGTTCTTTTGGAGGTAAACAGCCTTTATGTGTATATAGAATAGCTGACAGCCTTCATAGAGTGAACTGGGGACAACAGGAAAGCCCTTCCATTCTCCTGGTCATATCTCTCCCACCCAGATGCTGCAGTGACTGCAATTCAACCATTCAAACAGGAGCCCTAAACCGTGTGTGTATGTGTGTGTGTGTGTGTGTGTGTGTGTGTGTGTGATGAACCCCAAGTAAAGCCTTCTTGGAATATTTTTTCATTCATTATAGATAAAATTTAGTTAGAGGTTAGTGAAAAATGAAGATGTAACTATTTTTCTCATTCATATTTACAGATGCCCTGAAATCGATCCCCAAGAACCCAGATTAAGATTTTCTGCATTTGAGTGTCCCTTCTGATTCATAATCATTTCTCTCCCGGTATCTTCTTTTTAAAAGATGCTGTCCCCTGGTGCAAATTAGTTTATCAGGTCTCTGTCCCAAGAGAACAGAAGGACTATGAACTCCCTGGGGCAGGGCTGGGTGTAGAGGGGGAATGATTGTCTTGAGAGGAAGGAAATGGCCCAGAAAGTGGACACAAGAGGTAACAGAAGGTAGCCTTTATCATCCTTGTAGTTAATTTCCAAGGGATGATTCTGATTGTAATCCTTAAATCAAAGTCCTGTCCAGTGTCCTGTAGAGTTATCCAACTCTGGGTTTTTCAGTGGCCTATGGAGAGTGGCTGCCATTTGCTTGTTTTTATCTGGAAAGAGGATGGAAGGAGCAGCAGCAGCTCCCGAAGTTTCATGGGAATTTGCCCTGCCTTTTTTGTAGAGGTTATCCTGCCCTTCCCATATACAGGCAAGTGAGAACTGGGAGGCATTTGAAATAGAGAGTCAGAGGAGTCACCAAAGTGATTTGATGTGAATAGCTTACCAGTAACCCCAAATATGTGCTTGGCAGGGAGTATACAGAGACTAATGCTGTTTATACTCAGTTTTAAAAGGAATAAGAGCTTCAGTGTAATCTTGAGGGCAGGTGCAATTTTCTCTTTTGCCCCAGAGTTGGAAACTCAACCCGAGATTATTTTGTATATCTGTAATATTTCCGCATGACTAATTGCATTTAGTGAAAAGCTGACACCAGACAATTTCTTGGGCTCATTCAATACCGGATTTACTAACACCCTAAATCATCCATCATCTCAAAAAAGTTGGCAGGTTGTGTTTATAAATAAATTGAATTAACAAGTGAATGTTTGCCTTGCTGTAAGGGATGTACAAATCCTGAAGTATAGAGATGTGCCAGCACCATGTGGGAGAGATGGGGCATATATACTCCATAAAGTTGGGCACCAGACTCATGGTTTACTTACTCGAATACATGACTCGAAAGAGATGAAATCAAGACATAGTTGGGAGCCAGGCAGGTCTGACTGAATGAGGACTTTCAAAACGTCCATCCCAACCTGAAATATGAGCAGGTTAAAAAAAAGCTATAGAGTATAGCTAATACATTATCTTCTTTGGACCCCATGAAGACCATGTGAGATAGCTGCTACTATGCAGTTATCATCGTCCCTTGTTTATAAACGAATAAACAGAGAGGTTAAGTTAGAAAGCTTGTGTCAGAGGCAGAGATTTGAACCCATATATTGCTGACCTCAGATCTATCAGTCTGCTATTCTAGTCTGCTTCCCAACCCCTTGGTTTCCAAACATGCTGATGATTTTTAAAGATGGACTCCATTTCTCCCCTTCCACACCACAGCTGCTTTATTGCCAAATCGTGAAAAGATATAGCAAAGGTCAGTTGTCCTCTGGGATCGGCAGAAATCTCAAGGGAAAGAGAAGGTTTGTAGTACTTGTAGGAAGAGAAAAAAAAAGTACTAAAACATTTGTTCTGTTCCTAAAACACTAGCTCAGGCCATCACTAGTAAAACCATATGTTTTCCTCCTCTTTAACTGTGGGTTTTGGAGAGGGTAAAGGGAGAGGCAAGCAGGGAAAGGGTAAGGTTATAGAGTAGGAATAGTCTCTCTTAACATTGAAAACTTTGTAAAATGCCACAGAATTGCTCAAATGGATTGGTTAATTGTCCTTTGTTTTCAAAGGGGACCAGTGACATTACTGAATGATGTCTTGACTTGCCCAAGAATTGGATTTAAGTGAAGCAGAGTTATGCAAAGTTGTAAGGCTCGCTCTCTCTTCAAATCCCCAAAGTCCAGTGGCAGGACAAACATCAAGACAACTGACTACGACCTGGGATGCAGCGGATGGCCTTGGTATCTAATACTCATATGGGCAACGTTTTTGAGAAGTCATTTAGCTCATTCTTCCATCTCACCTAAACCTTTCCAGAGAGAGGGGGCTGTTTCTTAACTTAAAGACCACCATAAAAAAGAGAGATTCCTATCTTTCTCAGAAATCTTAATCTTATATCTTTCATTCCAAGGAAACATTTCCTTTAAAAAAAATCCCAATACACGAAGAAGCTGTTTCCTCTAATTCATTCTCATTTTATCCTGAGGGGCAGCGTGTATGGGTGGCTCAGTGGTAGGACTCTTGCCTAGGAGGCAAGGAACCCCAGTTCATTTTCCCAGGCAAATACCATATCTGTCATATCCAACTCCAGTCTCATCTTCTCTAATCTCCTCCCATTTTATTTGGCTTTTGAGTTAGTGAAGTCAAATAGCATAAACAGTGAATTTGGAGTTAGAAGACACGGGTTCAAATCTAAATTCTTCTACTTGCTATCTGTAATATATTATAGGTCTCAATTTTATCATCTGTAAAATGAGAGGGATTGTACTAGATAACCACTAAGATACCTTCCAGTTCTAAAACTATAATCCTATGTTGAACTCATCAGAGAGTATTGCCAGCCATTAGTTTGATGCTGTCCAATAATAAGTATCTGGTTAGTCATACACTCACCTTGGCAATTATGTGCTTCACCCAACACTTGGAGAAAATGTCAGTCTCCCCCTCAGAAATATGGTAACCTCTGTTCCTTAGTTCCACTCATTTTTGTGGGTGATAGTGCTTGTCTCATTAATTCATGGAGTGTAGGCTCCATTGATTTATCCAATCACTGTCATAATGAATGATCCCTCCCTCTTCACTGGCAAAATTCTGTCCTTTTCCTGTTGTGCTGAATTTCACTGGACCCTAATTATATGAGCAAGATATATTGGAGTCTACCAACCAAAAGGAATACAATTTTTAAGTATATTAAAGTAACTATTGTGCAGGCTACGTGATTGTTTTATCTAAGATTTAGGAAACCCGAAATGAATTTAGAGGAGTTTCACACACACACACACACACACACACACACACACACACACACACTCACACACACTTTAGGTGCTTAAATTCAGTTGATGCCACTGTCAATTTCAAGAGTCCTTCATCTCTTTTCCACTGAGGACCAATCTGCTTTTCCATTCATAGTCTCCAGAAGGGTCAAAGGCTACTCACTTGGGAGCTCCGGAAGCAGAGTTAGCTCCTGCAGCCTCTGCTTTTCCACTCAACATTCTCTTGTACTTGCCATCCCTATGATCCTGGCCTCCAACTGCTCCTTGGCAAGGCTGACTTATTGGCTGGACCTTATGGCACTCGAATTCTCACTGCCTGTTAATCACTAGTAGGACAACAGAACGGAGTCAAAGGCAGAGCAAGTACAGACAGAAATTCCTCAAGCCATAGTTTCTCCTCCTTGATCTTGTACCTCCACTCCTCCCATACCCACAGCTTATGTCACTTCCTGACTCCTCCACTCTAGTTCTTTTCCTCCTGTCTTGGCTTCTTGGTCAGGGCAAACCTGAAACATGAGGTGATTGGCTAATCAAGAGGGATTTAGTTATAATTTCTGCAGCATAAAAAAAAATCCCCTCTTCCCCAATTATAAGCATGTATATTAGAGTTGAAAGAGACTCTCGGCACCACCAAACGTGTACCCTCTTCCCTTTTCAAGATGTGGTGACTGAAATCCAAAATCGCCCAAGGTTATACAGCAAATTAATAAGCAAGACTTCTTCTAGGATAATAATTCCAGTTCTTTTAATCTTCCTCTCAAGGTCTTATTTTCTAACCCACTCTGTGAATTTCTTATTCTTTGTACTCCTTCTTAAGCTGTGACGCCCCAAAGTGGACTCTAAGAAGAGACTTACTAAGGAAATAACAATGAAACAACAGAGATCCCTGCCAGGGTTATTGATTCTGCACATTGATCTCAGCTCCCATACACGGTTTGCCAGTTTTGATATTTACATCTATATAAAAGAGTCTGAATTTCTTGGCTCTCCTCTTAAATCCATCCTGTCAGGGTTTCCTCTCTCCTCCCCCCACCAACCCCAAACAGAAACTGCATGCTTCAGTGAAGACTACAGCCAATGACCCAGACTCCCAGCTTCATGGAGTGAGTTAGAGACTGATTCAGTGATACTTCATTCTGGCCTGAGGCATCTGGAGCTGCAGCAAAGCCCTTGATGTCTTCTCAGCCTTGTTTTCTTAGCCTGTTAATTCATCCTACGTGCCTCTCTCCCATCCCGACCATCCACCTCAATCTTAGAAATAGCTTCCAAAGAGATGCATGGAGAAAACAGCTGGTCTAGCTGAGCAGATGCGATCTCTCCTAAATATCCATCATTTCTGGGACATGCTCATTCACATCCGCAGCATTCACAGTAAAGGCCTGTATTGTGCTAAGCTTACTTCTCTTTTCCACACAATCTCACTCCCTTTGGATTTTATCAGTCCATCAGGGTGGTGTATGTCTACAATCCATCTAAATTTATAAAATCTCACAGCCCACAGGGACCTAGGAGCTAACCTGTTGTTTTCTGTCAGAAATGCTATAATTCTGCCTTTTAGACTAGCTCTTCAAGCTCTAGTTGGAGGCCTTTCCTACTGTGTGTCTGTGATACACACACACACACACACACACACACACACACTCATACATATGTATTTGTATATATAATTAATATTTTAATGCATTTATAAATAAATTGATTAAATTAACATATTTATTATAATTAATAATATAATTGATATAATATTAACATAATTTTCATATGGATGAAAATATACACATATATGCATATACACAAATATACATACTACTGTTTCCTACTGTTCTTACATTTATTTTTATGTAGCAAGAACAATAGGAACAGTATATACACATATGCCTATATACACATGTGTGTATACATATATGTATGTGTATATATACATGCATATATATTTATGTAGGTATGTATTCATGTTCAGAGTCCCCAGTGCTTTGGCTGGGTCATCTTGTTTGCCCTTATTGCATTGGCCTCTATCCAAGTTAAATTGGACAATGCATCACAGCTCCAGCGTGTGGTGCCCTGGAGAGGCTGTCATCCCTGCCTTTTAGCATCATTGAAGAATCTAGGCCTTGCTAGTCCATCTTACAAATCATGACAGAGAGAACCATCTCCAGGAAAAACTGACAAAAGTGATGTTTATTCCTCACATTTATTCTATCACCTTCTGAGCCCCCACTTGGTCATTTACAGAACCTTTCTCAGGGCATCCAGGCTGTGCCTTGTGAGCCTGGTGTCCCCCCAGGCAATGCTATACTTACAACAGCCCACTTGGTCAGCAACCTGCAGGATGGGCTTCTCACCCTTTCTTCTGGGCAGTTCAGCTGCTTGGGGTTGCCTGGTCTCCTGAAGTTCTTACTGTGGTGCCGATGTTCATCTGTTAGACTAATTCCCCTGAGGATGTTAATGAGCAGCAATCGCTTAATGTGTTCACCTTTCAAGATGAAATTCTAAACTAGGATCTTCAGTGACCTAGCTCAAAAGGTGGCATTTTAAGTACCACGCCTGAGCCAGGTGGCAGAGGTGGCACATCCTGCCTGAAGTTGAGAGGGAGGGCTTTCCTGGCATCTTTAAAGTCCTGATGACAGAGGCCTTCCTTAGGTGAGCTAAGGGAACTGACAAGGGTATTAGCTAACCTGAAAGATATCCGCACAGGAATGACAAGTGGTCATCTGGCCTTTGCTGGAAGACTTTCGGTATTGAGAAATGCCTTCCTTTCCCAAGGCAATCCATTCTATTCCAGACAGCTTTAATTGTGAGTAGCTTGGCTCTAATGGAGCCAAAATCTCACTTGGGATTTTTACCCATTCCTCCTACTTCTAGTCTCTTTTCTTCCACTTCTCCATATCAGTCCTTCAAAGCTAGCTATACATGAAGCTAACCTTCATGCCTCCACTGGGTCTTCTTGTCTCTCGCCTAGACACCCTCAATTCAACTAATCCTTATTGGGCATTTTGATGAGTTCCCTCCAAAGCCTGGCTGCTTTCTTCTGGAAGTACTCCAGACTGGCAATGTCCTCCACAAACCATGATACATAGAGCTAAGTTTTATACTCCAAATGTGGCCTGACTTAGTTTGATAGTCAAAATAAAACAAATCAAATGAAACAAAAACCAAATAACAAATCATAGAGATTATGAGGCTGAGAAGTCTCACCTGAAGCTATCTTTTGCCCACTACTTAACATGTCTACTCCTTTTTTGCTGGAAACGTCTGTACTCCATGTTTGCACTCCACATCTAATTGGTTAATTCACTAAGCAGCCAATAAGTAAGTCAATCAGTAAAGAAGTATTTATTGAGCACTTGCTGAGTACAATGCCAGGCATTGTGTTAAGTACTATGGATATAAACAAGGGGGAAAAACATCATCTCTACTGACAAGGAACTTATATCCTAATGGAGGAGATAATGCATAAAAAATGCACATACAAGATCAATATAGTGTAAATGGATAATAATCTCTTAGAGAAGGCATTAGCAGTGGGAAGGACTGGGAAAATGTTTCCTTGTCTGTAATATAAGAGAATAAAAAGCAACCAGATGTGCCTGGGTGAAAACCTACCCTTCTTACTTTCAGTTGTCTCAGTGAGCTGTCCTGGTGTGAAGGTGATTACAGCCCAGAACTACTACACACTAACTAGGAAAAGTGATGGAGATGTGGGCAACGTTGTTGGATGTGCCAAGTCCAAGGTTGCCTTTGCTAAGAGTCCATCACAGATCCCCTTCCTCCTCCTGCTGCCCCCTGAAGACCATAGTACCCGAGACCCAGTTTTATCTCCCCCAGATAGTGACTGATCCATACAACCCAAACTCTCCTCTCCACATAATTGGTACTAACTTTCCAGGTCAAATATTTCCTTCCTGAGCAATAGAAGGAAGTAGGAGTCCCTGATAACATTTTTTTAGTGTAAGAACTTCTAAAGGACATAGCAACAGTGACACCCAGAGTTGCAAAGTAACCCCACTGTCCTCAGAACCCCCTCAGGGTCTCAGCCTACTGTGGGTCTCCTCCTCCTTCCTCTAAAAGTTCAAGGCACCTATAAGGTAATTCAGACAGACCTTACTGATATTCTGTAAGATGAGGAAGGCATGGGGCAGAATCTTCTTTTCTAGACTCCAAGTAAATTAGGGTATCCTTGGCCCTACCCAAAGCTGTAACATTTAGGACCAGCAGAACAATGGCTCTGAGGGACTTCTCATCTGAACTCTGAAGGGGTTGAATGGGGCCCTGGCTTAGAACATTGACATGTAGTGTGGGAGATTTCTCCCTTCTGAGCCCACATTCTGTCTTCCTGTCCTTTGCAGGGATGGGGAACAGATCATCTCTTCCCCCAGAATAATATCAATGTAGCATCCCCCTGGGGATAGTTTCACACACATGCACACACTCTAGTACATACACACCCATCCATGAAAGTAAATGAGAATAGGACTTTCTGGGGTAAGGCTGTGCCCTCTCAGCACAACTGGCAGTATTATAACAGAATGAGTACTTGATTTGGAATAGAAAGAGAGAGAAGAAGAAGCACTTATACAGCCCCTACCACATGCTAGACACTATCTGCTAAGCACTTTATAATTATCTCCTTTCATCCTCACAACTTTTTGAGGTGGGTGCTGTTATGCCCATTTTACAGTTGAGGAAACTGAGACAACAGTAAGTTAAGTGACTTGCCAAGGGTCGAACTAGTAAGTATCTGATGACATGCAGTGGAAAGGTCCTGCCCTTTATTTTCAATGTATGTGTATGTACTCTGTAACTGTCTCCTGTACTCTTACTGTATGCTGAAGAAAAGACTTTAATTGGCTTCTGAGCTGGGACTAAGAATGAATAGAAAAGCCCCTCTCTCTGTCTCTCTCTGACTCTGTCTCTCTGTCTCTGTCTCTCTCTGACTCTCTGTGTCTCTGTCTCTGTCTCTCTCTCTATCTCTCTCTCTGTCTCTGACTCTGTCTGTCTCTGTCTCTCTTTCTCTCTGTCTCTGTCTATCTCTGTCTCTGTCTCTCTGTCTGTCTGTCTCTCTCTCTGTCTCTCTCTCTTTCCCTGTTGGAAATCAAGGCAAGAATTATTATAAGCCTCTGGGGTGGAGAGACATTTAGAACATTTCCACCTAGATCAATGTGTGTCTTTGAATCCATGGTGCCGTTGTCTCTTCTGTCCCTAATGTGTTTCCTTTTTCCTGCTCAGAGATAGAATGGACCAGGCTAAGCTTGAAAATATCAGAAGAAACACCAAAGATCTTGTTGAAAAGCCCAGCAGGAGCCAGTCCTAAGGAGCATCCTGCTTGAGCTAGTCCAGCAATGGATCAACATGGCAGCTGAGACACCATGTCCACTTAGCAAGAGAACAATCCTCCATAAACACAGCAGCACCTGGAAATGAACTCAGTGGTGGGAATGTTGGTGGTCAATGCGTTAAGCTTGAGTCTCCCCTCCTCAGGGACTGAGGACTGTGTAGAAGTTTTAGAGATTGTTGTATTTTAACTCTTGTTACATCTTTTTTTTTTTTTAGTAAATATACCTCTGTAAAAACTCACTGATGTTAACTTGCTGTCAGCAATAGTGAGGAGATATCAACAGACTGAAAAATGACATTGGGAATTCATCTACTGGTAATTAACAATGGAGAGAAATACTCCAGAGTGGGTGTTTAGTCCTATAGCATTAGAAGAACGCTGTTGCTCCCCAAGGGTACTCTAGAACCCCAAGGGGGAGAAGTAGCCAGTTCTGGGGACCTGACCTATTAGTGAAGCTATAGGTTAGAGGTCTAGAGTTTCACTACACTAGCACAATGCCTGGTATATAGTAGGGACCTAATGAATATTTATTTCTTGATTAATTTATTCTTATGTCCATTCATGTAGCAGGAAATAGTTCTGATTTGATCTTACCATTCAAAAACCACTGAATAAGTGTCTCAGGCAGTAGAGAAAGAGAATGTATAGAATCATAGAATTATTTTTTGTTATTTTACATCTGAGAAGGGACCGTAGGGATCATTTAGTTCAATTCCCCCTTCATCTTACTGATGAAGAAACTGAAATCAGTGGAGGAATTGAGATGAGAATCCAGATCTGCTGAGTTCTCAGTCCATTGCTATTCCCACCATACCATATGTCTTGGTAGGGAAAAAAATAAATCAACAGAAGGAAAGAAGAAAAAAACAAAACAAAACAAAAAGGACCCAAATTCCCAAATAACAGGGAAGACAAGTCTAGGATTTGTAATTCTATGACAAATTGAACAGGAATATGATCCAGGTGGAATTCGGGGCCATTGCTTCCTAACCAATGACTGCCTCACTCCTGTTATCTTTTGTCTGGGAAAGCTGCAGAACACTGTTTATGATGAGAATGACTAATTTCATACACAGTTTAACTAGGTGGTTCAATCAAACTGTTCTTTCCTATGAAATTTGATGGTGGGAAATGATTACCATATAAAAAAGGTTTCACTCTGTTTGATTGAGTGATTTCTATAAAGGGTCTATAGCATAATTTCATGGCTGTGAACGTTAATTTTGCAACAGCCGACTGTAATTGGGTTCTAAGACAGGAGAAACAGAGTCTTGTTTCCCTGAGTTTTTGCCTCTCTAGATATATAGGGTAGGGTGGGAGGTGTCATGAGAAGAGAAGGGGACAAAAATTGATTGAATCTTACCCGAATGTGAATGTGCAGATAAAAAGTTTAACTTTCTGCTCTTAAAACTCACATAGTGAGAAACAATAAATCGCCCTGCTGATTTGCTTCTGCAAGTATGGAGTAGCTTCAAGGAGGTCTCTGCTGGGCTCCCTGGAATGTTTATAGAAGAAAAAAGCCTGCCTTGGATCTGAGGGAATCTGATGATATTAAAGGGGAGTGAATATAGACACTATATTAAGTGTTGATCTTTCCCAGGCACCATTTTCTCTTCCCCTCCATCTCACATACATTCCAGTGATTTCCAGAATAAAGGTCATTTTCTGCTCTCTGTTCTATATGAGCTGTACAAGCACAGCATTTAGAGCTATAAGTAGGCTTTGGTATCATCTAGTCCAATCTTCTCACTTTCCAGACAAAGAAACTGAGGCTCATTCATAGAGTGGAAAGTGAATTTGGATAAACAGCAGAAATCCCACAGGTATAAAAAAATAGCTGGGCACCATAAGTGAACGGGACTTGGTTGGTTTGATTTATATTTGGGAAATTGTACATGCTTAGACTTGGACTCAGGCTTCATTTTCTCCAAGATGTCCTAGGTGTGAGATTTGTTGGCCAAAAAGATGCAGGGGTGTGGTGACTAAGCTGGGGTTAAGTCCAGTTTTCATTCCCTATTTACCTACTCAGGTGTCTGCTTCAACATAGCCTGTTAAGTAAACTGAAATAGGTGTCCACTTATATAGCACAATGGAGGGGAGTCAAGCAGACAGCTTGTCCTCAAACCAAAAATTGTTCTTTCACTCTGCTTGAAGTACCACCATTAGAGCTATATTCCTTTAGATTTTAAAGGATTGTTGGTCCCCCTTTGAAATGCAAACACCCTGTGGAGGAAGGATACTTATATTTTTGTCTGCTTGCTAAGGAACCTAGGAAAAGACAGCCTAGGTGGGGGTTCTGGCAACTGTGTCTGATTATAGGGTCAAGCTTAGTTTCCAAAGAAGTGATGAGAAAATATACTTCTCTCCCTTCATTGGAAGGGTGGGGAACTATGGGTGTGGAATGCCACATATACTGTCAGACTCAGTTGTTATTTTGGTTACTTTTGCAGAACTACTTTTCCTCCTTCATTCTTTGTTTCAAGAAATGGCTATCTGAGTAGGATGGGGTGCGTTATATCTTGGAATGAAGGCAATTTAAAAGAAAAAAATTATTTATTTAATGTTGGTGTCCCCAAAGGAGAAGGAAAAAGAAAGAAGAGACAGAGACAGAAATGGAGAAAGAGGGAAGGAAAGAAGAAAAGAAGGAAGGAGGGGAAAAAGGGAGGAAGGAGAGAAGAGAGAAGGGAGGGAGGAAGGAAGGAAAGAAGAAAGGAAGGAAGGAAGGAAGGAAGGAAGGAAGGAAGGAAGGAAGGAAAGAAAAGAGGGAGGGAGGGAGAAAATCCAATATGGTATCAAAGGCCAAATTGTTGTATTTCATAATTTTGCCAAGACCCAGCTCTGAGCCCAAATGTCACTGACCTATTAAATGCAAGGAACAGATATGAGTCTGGAAATATGGGAGAGAAGAGGATTGAGCCAGAAGAGGAAAGATCAGTATTACAACATGCACTAACTATATTGGTAGTTAGTCTGTCCTATTAAAGTGGGAACAATGCAGAAGAGAAATTAATAGTTTTGCTAGCCAATCCTCTATTCAGTTGAAGTTATTCAGTGGTTTCTCATGAACATAACCAGAAAATAGCCACAGAGAATGTTCAGCCACTGTAGAACGACTAGCGGTCTGCAACGATTAGGGTCAACAGACTGCTTTCTGAACCTGGGGCAGACCATTTGAAGGCTCCATCTGGGCAGGGGGAGTGGGTATCATAGCCCTCTAGTGCTCCTCAGTGGAGCTGCCACTTAATTTCATCAGGTGACCCTCTTTGTCCTGAGCAGGGTTGCTGATGAGGCTGACCCCCGGGCCTTTCCTTTGAGCTCTTGACCAGACCCTGGGCTGGGAGGCAGCCATCCCTCCCTCTGGGGTGTAATGCTGCCCTGCCTGTCCTCCTGGCTCCAGCAGATCTCCTCAGCACCTAGCACCATACAAACCCATTCCTGCCCCACTGCCCTGCCTGCCAGCCAACAGCATCTTGCCTGTCTGTTGTCATTTTGAAAATAAATCGTGTAAACAAAACATTTTTTTTTATCTACAGTAGCCCTAATTGAATCGTCTTGCTGCATTGTTATGGAGAAACAAGGGTAATTTCCTGTCAGTTATTGAGCTATTTAGCAATTATTTCTTATCATTAGCTTGGAAATTCAAACAGCATCA
Source organism: Petaurus breviceps papuanus (assembly GCF_028583685.1). NCBI lineage: Eukaryota > Metazoa > Chordata > Mammalia > Diprotodontia > Petauridae > Petaurus > Petaurus breviceps. The sequence continues at coordinate 32,262,562 of NW_027187378.1, forward strand.
AATTCTGTTTGCTGAGTTACGGAGGCATGGCTTTATGGGATCTTCTCAGAGGAGGCCTGGCTGTTTACCTAGGCATTAGCGCTTTTATCTTGGCTTTTCCTATACCTGCCTTCTTCCTTCCCTCTGCCTCACAGCCAACCTCCCTGCCTGCCCCACAGCCAGGAAGGGGGCCTGACCTTCCCCTGGGAAAGTCTGCTGCTTTGTGGGTGACCTGACTAACAGTTGTTTATCTCCCCCTTTGCATCCTCATTAGCTAATGGAGCATGCCGATTCCCAAGCTGAGTGGCAGTACTGCTAGGGAGTGAGGTCGGGACATGTGCAGTCATTACTGGGGGAATCGGGTCACCTGTCCTGGGTCAGAATCTCTTAAGAGTTGGGAGAGAAAAGGATGAGAGGTTGCAGCATTAAATTTGCAAATATCTTTCATTTCTATGCTGGCTAAAGTCTTTTCACCATTTTCATTATCATTACCATCATCTTAAGCACCAAAAAGAACTTTTTTTAAATATCTAGCTGTATAGGATATATACAGATATATATATATAGATAGATAGATAGATAGATAGATAGATAGATAGATAGATAGATAGATAGATAATTGAGATCTATACCTATATCTATCTATCTATCTATCTATCTATCTATCTATCTATCTATCTATCTATATACAGAGAGAGAGAGAGAGAGAGAGAGAGAGAGAGAGAGCTACATATATCTAGCAAGCACCGTAGTATACCCAGGATGGCTGCTAGCACAGGTTCTTTGATCTGCTTTTCTAAAGGAAAGCAACTCAAAAAGGGTTAACCATCTTACTTTAATCAAACATATATCATGTACCTAGTTCAGGGGCAAAAGTCAACACCCTGAACTTCAGAGAATACAAACAGAAGTTAGAAGCAGACAAAAAATACAGACAGAGAAAATAACACAATTCAATAGACCAATAGATAGGGCTTCTAGCCATCTGACCATTACATACATAAAGTTAGTTACCAGAGGAAGAAGCACCAACACCTGGGTTTTCAAAGCTGGGGGGCTCCACGGCTGCCCAGAGTCTCATCTGGTCAAACCATCCAACTCTTCCTATAAGTGATTCCCAAAGCAAAATCTCATTTCAGGGTATATATCTATATCTATCATATATCTATCTATCTATCTATCTATCTATCTATCTATCTATCTATCTATCTGTCTGTCTGTCTGTCTGTCTGTCTGTCTGTCGTCTGTCTGTCTGTCTGTCTATCTATCTATCTATCTATAGCCTTCTCCAGGGTCACAGAATATCACAACCCATGTGACCCACTGCCTAATTACAAAGTAACCAAAGTTATGTGCCTTCCTGAAAAACAAGCCTCCCCTGAGCAAGCTTCTCTTGTTGGGCTCCATGAGGCCTGTGAAGGGGCAGGGAAGATTTTCAGATTCCCTTACCATAACAGTAGGCCACCGTACTTAAAGGATGACTCCAATCACAATCCTTTCCATTTTCTGGAGGTCCACATTCTAAGATGGGTGGCATTGATATAGACAACTCTCTTAGTTCTGTTTATGATCCTTCAAATGTCACCACCATTTCTCAGAGGCCTTCCCATTCCAGAAGTCCCCTCAACACCTGCAATCCTCTGACCCTGGACCACCCCTCTGCCTCTGTGGCCTGCTCATCCTGAGACTGCCCTCCACCCGTGTCTCCTTCTCCCATCACTGAACTTCTCTCACAACCTCTAGCTTGAGAAAGAGCCTAGGATAGTCATCCTGCTTTCCTCTCCCATCTTTGTTTATGACTCTGTGGACTTGGCCCCTTTACACTCTAACAGACACTTCTGCTCCTTCCCAACTCCCACCCAGACTCCTCTTCCTCCACCCCTTTATAACTTTTCAGCTTCTATTCATGTGGAGCCTTCCCTCCTTAAAATGTAAGCTTCTTGAGGTCAGGGGATATTTTCCTTTTTGCTTCTTTTTGTATTTTCAGTGCTTAAGACAATACCTGGCATATAGTATTTAATAAATACTTGTTTGTTTCACTAATTTCACGGATGGAGGGAGTACCTCTACCCTGTCAGGAATATTATAACAACGAATGTGTTGAAGTATGGAATTATTCAATTGGCAGAAGGTACAGCTGAACCAATTATCTAGGTAAATGCAGCAACTAAAAAAAAAACTTGCTCCTGTTGAAAAGGAAAAATGAGACTTTTGATGTGCAGAATTCTGGATTTATTGTATATACCGATGATGTTTACCAGCTCCTGGGCTAAGCTACATTTCCTTTGGCCAGTGTAGACAGAATCAAAGAATTTCTAATTTATCCAGAATGAATGAGAGGGAAAGGTAAGGAGAGAAAGACAGTTTGGTGGCATGATGAATAGAGGTCCAGGCTCTCCCACTACCCAATTTTCTTTCTTTAGCTGAGTGAGATTGATTCATTCTTAGGGATAATCCTGGACCATGGAGCTAACTGTTTGAACCAGTCTGAGCCTTGCCCCATCAAAATATGAACTGAGTCTGATAGTATATGTAATGGCTTATTGCCTCTGCCCTCTTCCCTGAGGTGACTTCTCTATATCAATCAATCCATAAACATTGTTAAGCATTTATCATGTGCCAAGCACTATACTAACCTATCTCAGCTGTGGCTTAGGGATAGCCTAGTGGCTGATCATAAGTTTACAAGCCTCACTTGCTTTTTAATCCAGCAGGCAGAGATACTTCCTCCTCTCCCGCTGTCTGTGTCACTAAGGGCTCACTGAGCCCCTGACCATAGCACAGAAACATTTCCCAAATCTCCATAACAGGGACAATTATTATAATTTGTCCTACACTAGGAATAGTTCTGATGACCAAAGGAATACTCAAGTCATGTAAAGCACAAAGGAATGGGGCTGAAAGAATATAATCTCCTTGAGGGCAGGGAATGTTTCATTTTTATCTTTATATTCCCATAACCTAGCAGACACTCAGTGCTTAGCAAAGACTTGCTGGAAGCCCAGTGGTCCAGTGACTAGAGTACCAGGCCTGGAATCAGGAAGACTCATTTTTCTGAGGTCAAATCTGACCTTGGACACCTACTACTGCGTGACCCTGAGCAAGTCACTTAACTATTTGCCTTAATTTCCTCATCTGTAAAATGAGCAGGAGAAGGAAATGGCAAATCACTCCAGTATCTTTGTCAAGAAAACCCCAAATTGGGTCACCAAGAGTCCAGATAGGACTGAAAAAATATTGAAAATACATGACTTTTACGTCCCTTTACTAGACTTTAAGCCCCTGGAGGGCAGAAATAGTGTCTTAAGGTAAACTTTGTATCTCTTCTGGAACAGTGTTTCACACACAGTAGATACATATTACATACTTGTGAAATTTCAAAATTAGGGAAGAACAGACTTTTCCCTATATGAGATCATGTAACTCAAAGGTGTATGTACGTAGCTCTTGAAAGATTACAAATATTATTTAATTTTATTCTCACAACTGCCCTTGGAGGTAGGTGCTACTATCATCCCCATTTTAAAGAAGAGGCAACTGAGGCAGATAGTGGTAAAGTGACTTGTCTAGGGTCATGCAGTGATTACCATTTGTGGTCGGATTTGAATTCAGATCTTCCAACTCTAAGTCTAGCGCTCTATCTACATCTACATGGCGATTGAAAGTTCTTTACACACATAATCTCATTTGGTCCTTACAATAATTATCCTCATTTTAAATATTAGGAAACTGAGGTGTGGAGAGATTAAATTATCTGCTTGTAATTATGTAGTGTCAGGATTTAAATCAAAGTCTTCCTGCCTGCAAGTCTAGTACCCAGATGTCTGTGTCTGACTACTTCAAATTCTACTCATAACATGCCCTCATTCAGTCATACTTTCTGGTCATTTCCTCAGGATTTTCTCTCCTTCTTGTTGTACAGTTGTTTCAGTTGTATAATACTCTTTATAACCCCACCTTGGATTTTCTTGGCAAAGATCCTGGAGTGGTTTGCCATTTCCTTCTTTAGCTCACTTT
>NW_027187378.1:32266567-32296865 GCF_028583685.1 Petaurus breviceps papuanus
GGCAAAGATCCTGGAGTGGTTTGCCATTTCCTTCTTTAGCTCACTTTATAGATGAGGAAACTAAGGCAAATAGGGTTAAGTGACTTGTCTAGGATCACACAGCTAGTAAGTATCTGAGGTCAAATTTGAAGGATCCAGGTGATTCCCAGGCAAAGGAGACTAAGAAGGAGTATCCAGACAGGTAGAAGGAGAGCCAAGAGGGTCATGGTTACCAAAGAAGAGAAGAATATAAAAGTAGAGGTTTTTGATAGTGTTCATATTTCCAGAGAACTCATATAAGAATGAATACTGAGAAAAAGAAACTTTGGGAAGAGCAGTTTCAGTTATTGGATACCATTAGGAGCCAGATCTGCCAGAGGCTGAGAAATTGGGGAAGATGAGGAGCTGGAAGCACAAATTACAGACCACCATTGCTAGGAATTTGGCCATCGTAGGGAGAGGAACTATAGGGTGATAGCCTGTGGGAATGGCAGGGTATCTAAACAGGAGCATGATGCTTAGGTGCAGGAAGTCAGAAGTACTGCCAGGAAGAGAATGAAGGTTGACTGGGGTGAGCCCCTGATTAAGATGGAGTCATCTGAAGGAACTTGTCAAGGCAAAGGGATTTTTCAGGGTGAGGTGGCCCCATGAGTGGAGCTAGGTCTCAGAGTGAAACTGCAGTTGAAGCATGGTGCTGAAAAGCCTGAGATATCAGAAGCACAGCTGGGAGGGGAATTATACTCTCATAAATCTTGTAGATGCCTGTTTTTTTTACATGTCATTAGTATGTATGCTACTGAATGGCAGACACCATTTAAAAGGAGAAGTAAACAAAAGAAAACAAAAAAAAAAAGCCCTTCCTTTGTATCCCACAGCTTTTAGCACAGTATCTGACATAAGTACTTAATAAACACTTTCCGACTTGTCTGTTAACTAAGACAACGGGAGAGATGGCTACAATGTACAATATTGCATAAAAGGAATATTAAAGAACTAAAAAATACAGTGCAACATGAGATCCGAGGGAAGAGGAGAAATGAACTGACATGTTAGTTATCTATTCACAAGTGTTTGTCTTACTTCGACAATTAGATGGTACGTTCTCTGTTCACTTACTGTGTGTGGGGCACTGAGATAAACAAAAAGTAGAAATACAAAGGAAGGGAAAAACCCAGTCCCTATCCTCAAGGGGTTCATATTCTAATGGAGAAAACATGTTTGATATAGTAAAAATGGGAAATAATCTCAGAGGAGAAATACTGGGGTAAGCGTGTAGGGTGCAGGAAGAGAATCAGTAAAAGACTGTTGTAGGAGGTGGAATTTGAGCTGTCTTAAAGGAAACCAGGAAAAGGACTCATTTCTATCCCACACAGTGAACAATCATATCAGAATACAGTAGGTATTGATTTCATTGAGAGTTGCCATTGAAAGGAATTTAAATTCTCATCAGACCTTGACTTCCATCCTTTTGGTGTATTTTGATATCTAAGCATTTCTAACTGTAGAATTATAACAGCCTTTGTTTATGCCTTCATTGCTTTCCAAGCTGCTGGGAATCACCACTAAAATAAACCCAGAACTTGGTGAGAAATCCTGGAATGATGGCCACTTCAGTGAGAAAGCATCTCTGGAGAGTCAGGTTGCCCGGACTGTCTGGAGCCCCACAGCATTCCTGTCATGCAGTCTCTTTCAGATGAGAATGAGCCTCTAACCTTCCATAGGTCTCTGTGAAGTATAGGAAGACAGAATCTCAGTGTGAGTGCAGCCTTTGCCAATGTGCTGGGTGAAAGGTCTGAGTATGCCGAAGTTTGGGAAATAGTTGCAATTGCTTGGAAGGTACATCTTCTTTTATGTCCCCTCCTGGGATAGAGTAAAGAACCTATAATGAATAACACAGATCTCTATAAGCACCTTTATAGTGCCAACATGAACACACTAGTATAGAGGGTTACTATCTACAGGGAGTGTGTGTGTGTGTGTGTGTATACATAGTCAGATCTGGAAGTGAAAGGAAAAACAGCATGCAGGCTAGTTTTTGCTTGGTTTCACCTGAAAAAAAGTCAGTGGGATGGCTTATCCAAAGGAAGAGACAACTCACACAATGGTAGTGGGATGGTGTGAGACAATCTTGAACAGAAGTGGGACCTTATGATGTAATTCACCATTTCAGTTGAAAACTACAAAAACATCTCAGTTCAGCCTATACCCACTTTAAACACTACCCTGAAATAACAGTTATCATGTCTACGTAGGTTGCATGTGAGTCATATATATGTGGATGGATAAACAGTCAGAACATATGTCACAGAAATGTCCCAGCTATGGTTGACATTACCACGAGTTGCTTACGCATAATTTTACTTTAAGATTTAATTCCTTGAAAGATTCAACAAGAAAAAAACTTTTTTCCAGAATCCTCTGATTATCAATATCAAATGATATATTAAAAAGGTAGATATATGTGCCCCAGAGGGGAGTCAGTATTTATTAAGCACCTATTATTCACCAGTGACTCTGATAAGCCTTGGGAATACAAAGAGAGTGTGTCTTTTGCCTTCTTGTCCCTTATTTTAAGGAACTCCCAGACTAATGGATGAGATCACATATGAATAACCATGTACAAACATGCTATATGCAGGATAAATTGGAAATAGTCAATAGAGGGAAGGAACTAGCATTAAGAGAAATCAAGAGAAGCTTCTTGTAGAAGATGGGAAAGGCAAGGAGACTGGCATCAGTGGATCACAGAGTATGTGGAGGAGAGTAAGGTATAAGAAGCCTGGAAAGGAAGGAGGCGGGGATCAGGTTGTGAAGGGTCATTTGCCATTGTCATAAAGGATGTTTGGCCTCAGAGTCGATAATGAGAAAGGAACCCTCTGTAAATGATGAAGTCATCCAAATGCTCCTATTACTGTATTATACTGGGCTGATGGCATCAGGCCTCAGAACACTGTACCATCCTTAATGAAATCTATTATTCCTCAAAAGAGCTTGACCTAATCATGCACATAGGGGGGAAAAAAACCCAGACAATTAGATGAAGAATGCCTATTGTCTAGACTATAATCTACAATTGGGTGGATAGCCCATTGAATTGGGCTGTATCTATGTATCTTGGACAAAAAGTATAGCTAATGAGCAGGACCCTGTCAGTCAAAGAAGAGTATACTAGATTGTATTTAGGAAACTATGGTGCTTTTACTGATCCCAATTATCTTAGAGAAAAATGCATCTTCTTTTTGTAAGCACTGATAGTCTTTTGGAGTTGCTATAAAGCTGGAAATCATGTAACCCCACAATCTCCAGAGACTCAAAATTTTGGGTAATCCAGTGAGCAATAGAGAGATGCTGAGTGAGAGTAAATTGTCTGTAGAGCCAAGATGAAGTCAAAATAATGACTTTACGATCTCCCTAGGCAGGAATTATTTCTACCTTGCCCCCACACCCCAACTCTTATAAACTGTTAATTTGGCTTGTTCTTATGGTTCTTACCACATTCTGCTTTGCATTGTATGTAATTGTAGACTTGTTTTTTGCCCTTTCCTTGACTGTAAGCTCTAGGATTGGATGGATTTTGTTATACTCTGTACTGCCCTGACATGACCACAGAGTATCACAGGTTTAGAGCTGGAAGGAACTTCAGAGGCCATCTAGTCAAATTCTTTCTTTTCACAAATGAGAAATTAGATTTAGAAATTCACAAATTAGAGGCCAGAGAAATTAAGTGATTTGCTCTAGGCCACAGAAGTAGTAAGCATAAGGATATGGAAGATTACACTCAATTGTAAGCACTACAATTTTAAATTTCTTTATTTCAATTTATCATTTATTTTAACATTCTTTTCTTTTAAAATTTTGAGTTCCAATTTCTCTCCCTCCCTTTCATCCCTCTCCCACCCACTGAGAAGGCAAGCAAAATTATATCAATTATACATATGTAAGCACCACATTTTAGGTAGGATGCTGATAAAGCTAGAGAGTGTCTAGAGAAGGGTAATCAGGTTTATAAAAGGCCTCAAGTTTATTCTGAATAAGGTTCAACTCAAGGAACAGACAATGAGTAGCCTAGAGAATAGAAGGCCTGGGTGGACATTATAAATGTCTTCAAGTATTTAAAGGGATATCAAATGGAAGATGAACTAGGCTTGTCCTGCTTGAATCCTTGAACTAGGAATCCCATATAGAAGTTTACAGAGACAGGGATCTAGGCATCATTAAGGAGAGGATTACAAGCAATCCATGCTGTTCAAAAGCATGATGCACCATATTGGGAGCATTTGCTATCTCCTCACTTGGGGGGGTAGATAAACAAAGACTGAATGACCCATTTTTGTCTGTGATATAGACAAAATTCTTATTCAAGGTGGGGTCAGACCTGGCCAAGTTTCTAATGGCCCTTTTTAATTCTGTGATTTGTGCTCAAGACATTTTTTCAAAGGTATTATTCATAAAATGTGTTATAGGAAAATGAAGCAGGCCAATTTTCTAATGAGAGTGTGAGGGACAAAAGGAAGGAGGACTAAGTATCCACTGGTGCCCACCTAATGTTAAGAGACCTAGAAGAAGAGCTCTAGGCTGCTGGGCCCATAGAGGGGATTTATGGGAAGACATGGACAGGAATTAGAAAAAATGGGCAATAGTAAATGACCTGAGATCTGTACTACTGAAGGTAATGCCCACTTCCAAGGTATCATAAACCCATTAAAATGTTGAAATATATATTTTACAGGTGTAAAGAACCCCGAAATAAAAGTCTGTATGCATAATGAAGTTTACAAGAAGGAGCCCACAGGACAGTGTTTTCAGTACCAGGAGTCCTTTAAACTGCAGTCAGTCTGCTTTCCACTAAAAAGTACAATACTCACTCCCCTTCCTCAACCTACCCAAGACAATAGCAATGACAACTAGAGCCAAAAATGTCCTTAGGTAATGTAATAGTAATGTAATTTAAAGATCCCTCTGTATTGGCTTGGTTTTTGGTTTGTGTTAAAACCCAGAGCTTGTTAATCCCACTTGTGGGATGGACTTGTTGACGTGAAAAGAGAGGGCTGAACTGGGAGGAGCTGGTGACATAAATTTGGAGAGACACAAGAGAGAGGCAGAAGAACTTTTTGGAAGCAGCACCCTTGGAGGCAGAGTGAGACTGAGAGGATTGCTGAGGGCCACTTTGAATTGCCCAGGACTTTTGAGAGCTGCCACCTAGAGCTGCCAAGGACTGAGGAGACATGGCTGTTATTCTGGTACTTTGTCTGTTTTGATGTTGTTTTGCCAGATTTGTCCACTAGTGAAAGACAGTCCTGTTGTTGTAGAAGTCTGAGAACCTTGCTGTTGGTTCAGAGCTACTGAGACTGTTCTGCAGAAAGAGAGTGAATTCTGTCCACTGGTGAAGGACATTGCTGTTGTTGCAGAAGTCTTAGAACTTTGCTAAGGTTCACAAGCCCTGAAGAAGGATTTTCTTGTTGTATGTTTACAGAAATCCTGGAAGAGGGTTTTGCTAATGTTTTCAGGGGTCCTAGGACTGTTCTGCAGACAGAGAATGAATTAATGAGGACACTGGCAATGCATTTTGTGGCCTTGCTAAGCTTTGTCTCCCCAGGAACAAAGATTGCTGAGAACTTGCCTCAGGTCAAGATGAAGAAAAGACCTCCATTTGGGTATTAAATGCTGTGCTTAAGCTTGTTGCAACTCTGGGGTAGATTCAATTGTGATCCAAGTGTGGGGAACTTTTGACCTTTTTGTGCTCTGTGATTGAACAAATGAATGTACTTTACTTATGATTGGAAACTAATTTCCATTTGAGAAGAGGGGCTTTGTGATAGACTAAATGAATGTATAGCCTAGGGGTGGAGTAGTATTTAGAAGAGGGACTTTGTGATTGATTAAATGAATGTAATGTCCAGGGGTGGGGTAGTACTTGATTAAATCAGGTAGTAGTTGGAGATTATTGAATCACCCTTAGTTAATGCTGTATTTTGAATGATGTCATATTTTGATCTTCTCTGTTCTTAATTTTTCACTCAATAAAATGGAGAGCACCTATGCTGGTATTTTGAGCCTTGGGAAGTTGCTTTTGCTTAGCATTACAGGTAAAAACAGCTCCAGGACCCACAAATTGGGCATTTTGGGTCCTTGTCTTATTTTTCTTATAGGAGGTCTAAAAGGATATAAGTTTAGGGTATTGATAGACTTTAACATATTGCTAATAAATTTCTCTTTAATTGGTTCTCTTTAAACCTCACCTAGAGTTTGATGGGAAAAACAATCAAAACTTTCCTTCCTTATTTGGTTGAGGCTTCTTCCCTCTTAATATCTCTCTATCCATTCATAGACAAATAGAATTATGGTCGATGGCCATCTAGCTTCTTTAATAACAGTTTAAAAAGTAAAGAAATGAATTTAAAGAGTAAGAGAAATAAATCTTACAAATGCTGGCTGCTTTGGCTGGCAGCAGAGAAGGTATAAAAACCATCTCTCATACTCCCCTTCTGCAAATTTGCCTTGAGCCCATTGTCTAGGCCATTTCTCACCTCCATGCCTGTATAGTATTTGCCTGAGTACTTATTCAACACTTGGACTGGAGGGAAAGGAAGGGAGTGGATTTGCCTGTCAAACAAGAAACAAACCCTTGCTTCAGGGTTAGAAAACTTCTGCAAAGTTGCCCTCCCAGGAAAGATGGAGAGCATCAGGAGTGGGAGCTTCACGCTAATCAGCTTTCTTGTTGCCATTTGCACTCACATCTGTATCCCTTCTCGTCTTTAATTCCCCAGCACCAACACCTTAGGTGCAATCTGGCCTATTCAGCCCCTGTTTTTCTCGTTCCTCCCCTCCCACTCATCCTGGAGAATAGGGAGTGGTCCCAGCCAATTTATTTGCCAGATATCACTCTTCCATCTGTCTGCCCAGGCACAGCTTTTCTGATGGCAGCAGTTCTCCTAAAAGTCAATGGGAAAAGAAGGAACTCTAGACTAAAGAGCCCCCATGCTCCTCTCTAGCCTTTGGATTACCCCTCCTCTCATTGATCTTTCTCTGAAGGAAGGAGCAAATCATTTAGGATCTTCATAATGTCTATTCATTTTAAATCATTAATAACTTGGGTCATAGGAACAACAGAAAAAAATGTTCATCATGATTGCATAAATAACTAACATTTATATAGGCTTTAAGGCTTAAAGAATTGTTTTTCATAGATGATCTCATTTTAGATTCACAATAACCCTGTGAGGGATTATGTGTATTTTTATCCCATTTTGCAGACAGGGAAACCAAAGCTCAAAGAGAATAAGTGACTTTTTCATGGTCTCATTGCTTGTATGTCTCAAAAACAAGATTCAAAGCCAGAATTTCCTGACCTCCTATTTAGCACCCTAACCATTGCTTCTGAAACATTAAAAAAAGCATTCACTTTTTAAAAATAAGGGTTTTTTACTTTGTTTTTTGCATCATAATTTTTCTCAGTGTCCTTACCTTTTCCTCTCTCAGAGAGGCATCTCAAATGACAACTGCATTACGCATTTATACCAAGAGTATTTGTATTTTCATTCCTGTGACAAACACAAACTAGCTCAGGTAGATGAGAAATTACACTCTGCCCTCAGGCTGGAAGATCTGGAGTCCTTATCAGCTTCTCTAAGAAAATGCCCCGTTTTATTTCTGTCTTACTGCAGGTATGTTTCTATCAGACCAACAACCAAAATTATTACAGTTTAGAAGTCTGAAGACTAAAAACTGAACCAAGATTATGTGCTCCAGCATCCCCCCCACCTAGATAGGAATGATCTTCGCCAATTTGAGTTGTACTTAAAACACATATTTACCATTTTCTGTTTGCAAGCTCTATGAGGGCTGGGGTTGAATCTGGTTCACCTGTGTATCCCCTGCAGCACCTGGCATAAAGCCTTTCACATGCCAGCAGCTCAATATCTTCTTCCTTAAAATTCAATAGAATGAGACCTCAGGTAGGTTCACCCACCGGCATAGATACCTCTAGAAAGAGACAAAATCTGATGGCTGCAGAATAAGGGTAAGGGGAGAGAGTCATGTCAAAAGCTAATCAATTATTCATCTCCTGTTCTGCATAGCACACACTGTCAGGTAATGATCTGCAATTATTAATAAATAATTTAAGCTTTAATAGCTTTGAAATGAAATGCTTAATTGCATCACAACATAATTAATGGAATTAGCAGCAATGTATTAAATGAGACTTTAAAAAAATCTTATTCTTTTTTTTAATCTTTTTTCCTCCCAACACTGAGTCACCCATGAAGTAAAATGGGTTATTGTAAATTGGTTAGTATGTGTATGTTCTAAGCTATTAAAACTTTAAGACATTTTGGAAAGAAGAGAAGTATCTTTCACCTAGGCAAGCCTGACATTAATGTCAATCCAGCGGCGTTTCAGTCACAGAACACCACATCCTGAGTCTGTCTTCCTACAGAATTTCACTTTCTCCTCCTTGGCCTTCCCTCAATGTATTCCTTTATCAGTTAATCAATCAGTGGAATAGTTTGAGTGATTTAATGAAGTTCAATGAACACTTATTATGTACCCACAGGCCAGCTAGGTGACACAGTGGACAGAGGACTATACCTAGTGTCAGGAAAACCTAAGTTCAAATTCCTCTACAAACACTTGCTATCTACTTACTTATATAGCCTTTACTAAGTACCAGGAACTATGCCAAGTAAGCACTCTTACAAATATTATCTCTTCTGATCTTCACAATAACTTGTGAGATAGATGCTATAACAATCCCCATTTTATAGATGAGGAAACTGAGTCAAACAGCGGTTAAGTGACTTGCCCAGGGTCACACAGCTAGTAAGATTCTGAGGCCAGATTTGAACTCAAAAAGAGGAGTTTCCTTGACTCCAGTCCTGGCATTCTACCCACTGTGCCACCTAGTTGCCATGAACAAAAGCACCAAGGAACACTTTTTGATTAGGGGAACCTCAGACAAGTCTAGAAGGTTGAGGACAGATAGCGTAAGGTCTGCAAATCACAACGTAAGGAATTTGGGCTGTATTTGGTAGGGCATGGCAAGCCATTGAAAATTGTTGAACAGAACATTCAGATATTCAGACATTTGAATATAGTACTGTGAAGGGATGGGAGTTAGAAGGTATGTCCCACGCTCTCAAGAAGCTTACAATTATAATTCAGCTGGGGAGTGGAACACATATGAAAACAAGTAATGAATGAATCTTCACAGGGAAATGTATCGGCAGGTATGAATTAACGTGCATAGACTGAATACTCACGTGATGAATGGATGTAAAGTCTGGTGAGGTTAATTACATCATTAATAATGTGAGTTATTAATGCTATTAATAATAATGTGCTAACAGTAATCATTCACATCCACATAGCACCTTAAGATTCACAAAGTCCTTTCCTTACAACACTTGGGAGACAGAGAGTGCAGGTATCTCCATTTTAGAGGTGAGGTCACTGAGTCAATAAGATTGGATGATTTCTTCGGACTTGGGCTGTCAAAGTAAGGCAGTGCTGTATAGTAGGAAAAGTATATTATTTGCAGTCTGAGGAATCTGGTTTCCTGTCCCTCTTCTGCCGCTGCCTACATGACCTTAAGCATTTATCTATGGTCTTCTATTCCCTGAACCTCTCTGGGCCTCAGCTTCCTCATTTGTAAAATACAGAAGGTTAGACTAGAGGGCTTCCAAGGTCCTTTCCAGATCTCGATTTTGTTATCTACTATCACAAATCTGACCTCAGATATCTATTAGCTGTATGACTCTGGGCAAGTCATTTAACCTCTGTTTCCATCAGTTTCCTCAGCTGTAAAATGAGGATAATAACAGCCTTTCAGGTTTGTTGTGAGGACTAAATGAGATAATATTTGTAAAGCACTTAACACAGGGTGTAGCACATGTTAGGTATCATACAAATGTTTATGTTTTTCCCTTACTGCTATTATCCCTTAAAAGGCAGGACTTGGACCCAGGTATTATGGTTTTAAGTAGACCAACCCAGAGGTGGTGACCTGGAGGCAAGCTGAAGCAAGAGATAGATCAATACAGATTGGAAGAGAGAAAAGTAAAATCAGCAAAGAATTATTAAACACCAACTATATACTAGGTGCTGTGCCAAGTGATGGGGGTCTAAAGAAAGAAAAAAAAGTCCTTTTTTGAGGAACTAATGGAGACAGGGATAAAGAGTAACAGAATTCCAAGCTTCATTGAGGCTGGAGGTGGCACAGAGGTGTCATTTGGTTGGCAGTTGGTGGGGATAGCTGGCATTTTCTCCACTAATACTTGCATCTCAGGATGATGGCTGAGAGGATATGTGCATTTGGGATGTGTTCCTACTCCCAGGCTCCTGTGCCTATCTTAAATTAACCTGACATCACACAGCTAATAACCTAGGTCCTCTAGAGTTCAAATCTGGCCTCAGACACTTACTAGCTATGTGACCCTGGGCAAGTCACTTAACCCAGTTTGCCTTAGTTTCCTCATCTGTAAAATGAGCTGGAGAAGGAAATGGCAAACTACTCCAGTATCTTTGCCAAGAAGACCCCAAATGGGGTCATGAAGAGTCAGACATAACTGAAATGGCTGAACACTCTGAAAACTCTAGAGTCAGGACTCTTTCCATTGTACCATACTACAAAGCACAGTTGTACCATGACCACCACCATAACACCCATATGTAGAACATATGTAGGTTAAAGCAAATGGAAAAGTTCTGAAAGCTGTGGATAAGTTCACTTATCTTGGAAGTGTACTCTCCTGGGACGTATACATTGATAATGAGGTTGACATACACATTGCCAGAGCTAACTCAGTATTTGGGAGGCTCTGAAGGAAAGTATGGGAGAGAAGAAGTGTTACACTGACTACCAAACTGAAGGTCTACAGAGCCATTGTGCTGACCTCATTGTTGTATGCCTGTGAAGCCTGGACAGTCTGCCAGCACCATGCCAGGAAACTGAATCACTTCCATTTGAATTATCTTAGGAAGACTCTGAAGATCACCTGGTGGGATAAGGTACCAGACACTGAGGTCCTTACTCGAACTAAACTGCTGAGCATTCAAACTCTGTCTCAGAGAGTGCGACCTCAGTGGGCTGGCCACATTGTTTGAATGCCGAAGGCATGCTTGCTGAAAGACTATTCTATGGAGAACTTAGGGCAAGCACTCACATGGTGGTCAGAAGTGATACAAGGACACCCTCAAGGTCTCTCATGAACTCTGGAATTGATTGTGTGCCATGGGAGATGCTGGTACAGGAGTGCTCAGCATGGCATGCCTACATCAAAGAAGGTGCTGTGCTCTAGGAACAAAGTGGAACTGAAGCCGCTCAAGGAAATGTAGTATAGGCAAATGTAGAGAATCCACCCCAAACGTTCCCATGGACTATTTGTGCCTGACCTGTGGTAGAGCATCCTGAGGTCATTTTGCTCTGATCAGCCACAGTCAGACACACTGTGGCTTAATTCTAATGTAGTGATGTCACTTTTGTCTTCCAGAACAAAGGACAAAAACTAACCAACTGCAAAAGTATCAAAATGCCTCTTAAGACTGAGAAGAATGGGTAAATCCTATAGGTATAGACAGGCACCAGCATCCGAGAAGTCAGTAATTCAGAAAAGGGTTTTAAGTGACAGTGTTGGTGATTTGTGAGATTCCATCAGAGACTATTTGCTTTCTGCTCTATGTTAGGCTGTCTGCACTGTGTAGACTCAAGTGTTGACTATACCCAGAAGCAGGTCAGGAAGGCTAGGTGAACCCTGACCTTGGCTGAGGCAGGAGCAGAGCTTCTGGGATTATGGCACACATGTATGTGTATATACACAGGCACAAGTCTGTGTGAAGGAATCACTGAATGGCCTCCTCCCCACCTCCATTTCCTTTTGTTAAACCTTTCAGTCAAAACAAACAGGTTGCTATGTGTTACCACGGGAGCAGTAACCGAGCAAGGGCGGGCTCTGCTTCTCAAGTCACCTGCCTGTCCTGTTTAAAGCATACACCAATCTGCCTCTGAATGTCCCATCGTTATCAGGACTCTGGGATGGTGTTCTCACATTTCCATAGACCCTTCATATTTATATTTACTGCGTGGTGTTCAATCACTTTAATTCAGGCTTTTCACAGCTAAAAGGCAAAATAGGTTATTGGATTTCTCTCCCTCTGTGCCAGTCAAAAGCACATTTTCCCCACCCTAACTCTCAAGCCATATCTGGAATTTTCTTTTTGAAAAAGGAAAAATATATTCTAGATCTGAACTTATATCCAATTTAAGGCTTATCATTACCCTAATACATATGCATATGTGTATGTATGCATGTATGTATTGTATGCATGTGAATACATGTGTATATAAATTCATATCTATACATTTAACAGTCTTAATTGTGTTCATATACCTATACGTTTGTATATACATACACGCGCATACATGCATGCATGTATTTGTGCATAGATATATACATGCATACATTTCTGTGCCTTCTCATGCCCAAAGTTATTTCACCAGTCAATAGCTAGGCAAGTATTAGACCTCAGTTCTATTGCTTGTAAAAAGGTACTTGCTATTCAGTCATGTCTGACTCTTCATGACCCCATTTGGGATTTTCTTGGCAAAGATACTGGAGTGGTTTGCCGCTTCCTTCTCTGACTCATTTTACAGATGAGGAAACTGAGGCAAACAAGGTTAAGTGACTTGCTCAGGGTCACACAGCTAGTAAGTGTCTGAGGCTGGATTTGAACTCAAGAAAATGAGTCTTCTAACTCCAGTCCTGGTCCTCTGTTCTCTGCACCAGCTATACATATACGTGATTCTTTTTGTGATGGCAAAGACCTGGAAGTTAAAGGGATGTCCATCAATTGTGCAGTAGCTGAACAAATTATGATATATGACTGTAATGGAATACTATTGTGCCTTAAGAAATGAGGAAAGGAATTCATTTAGATAAACCTGGAAACATGTGTATACTCTAGTACAGAGAGAAGTAAGCAGAACCAGGAGAATGAATTATGAAATAATAGTATTGTAAAGACAAAAATTTTGACAGACTTGAATTCTTTGATCAATGTACTGACCAAGCACAATTCCAGATTAAACATGATAGCCTGCCTCCTAACACAGAGGTGAGGGATTCAGCAGAATGAATACATTTTGGATGTGGATAATGTGAGTATTTCTTTTGCCTGACTGTGCATTTTTGTTACAAGGACTTTGTTTTTCCTTTTTCCTTTAAAACTGGGGGAAGTTTGGGGGGGGAGAATTGCTATTTATTAACTGAAAAATAATATAAAATGAAAAATTACACATGAAACTGTCCAAAGTACTGTTTTGGGTGGCAGAGTAGATAGATTGCCAGACCTGGAGGCAGGAAGACTCATCTTCCTGAGTTCAAATTTGGCATCAGATACATATTAGTTGTGTGACCCTGGGCAAGTCACTTAACCCTACTTGATTCAATTTCTCATCTGTAAAATGAACTAGAGAAGGAAGTGGCAAACTACTTGAGTATCTTTGTAAAAAAAAAAAAAACAAATGGGGTCACAAAGAAGTTGGACACGACTGAAACAACTGAACATCATTATACCTACCTGATCCCAGATCTTAGACCTGCCTATGCATAAGTGACATGCCCCTGCCCACCTTTGCTTTGAGAAGAGTATTCTAATAGTACAATTGCCTCTGGAAAGGGCCTGCCAACAGTCTGCCTATGTATTAACTCACCATCCCTGTAACTCTCTAGACCAGACTCTGTTTCCTAAATGAAGGAATGGAGGGATGAAAAAACATATATGCTGACTGTGGGCTAATCACTATACTAAATACTAGGTATACAAACAGAAAAGGGAAGACAGTCCCTAATTGGAAGAGGCAACACATAAAAGAATGCTCACCTTCTAGGTGAAAGGAAAAGTCAAAAGGTCATAATATTATAGTATTGAAATGGTAACCCAATCTGTGGGATCCTTGGAATAGATAACAGTGTCAAAGGACTAGAAGGCATAGAAGCAGGGCCTGGTGATCCTTCATCTCACTGGAAGGAACAGAGTTACTGCTGTTGGCAACAGAGTTGCCAAGCCATTTGATCAGTCAAGATGTCCAAATGGGTTCAGGGTGACCCTGGTTCAGGAAAGGGGTGAGGAGGAAAGAAAAAAGGTACTCCCAATGGTGGTGGGTCCTCCCACTACCCAACCATTCTGGATAGGTTCTAGGGGTCCTGGATCAGGAGGAGGGGGTGAACAGGAAAAGGAGTCAGGTAAAAATATCTGGGTCTTCCCTGCTCCCCATTCTCCTATATGTAGTCACCCCCTAGTATAATAGAAGCTTCTCAAGGGTAGGAACTGTCTTAGCTTGGGGTTGGTATCCTAAACACTTAGCATGTTTATGTACTTAATAAATTATTTTTTATGCACTCATTTGTTCATTCACTCTTGCATGCATGCATCCACTGTGGGGTGATATGAGAATAGCAGATTTAGTTCCTGCACTCATGGTCAGGTAGAACAGTTGCAGGGGTGGGGAACCTTTGGCCTTGAGGTCACATGTGGCCCTCTACAGCCTCAAGTACAGCCCTTTGACTGAATCCAAACTTAATAGAATGAATCCCCTTGATAAAAGGCTTTGTTCTGTAAAACTTGAACTAAGTCAAAAGGTCACAACCAAGGACCTAGAAGGCCAAGTGTGGCCTCAAAGCCAAAGGTTTTCCACCCCTGGAGAACTTTAAAAACTCAAGTTATTCATCTTATACTACTTTCTCCACCTTCCCTGGACCAAATACAAATGACAAAAACACTGATGCTTTGAGGAATCACCCCCAAAAGCCTGGATACGTCACTTGGAAATGTGACAAAAGTTGGTCTGTGTATGTGCGTGCATATATGCTTGTACTTGAGAGTAGGCAGAGCATGTTGCACGGTTTTCCAAAACTCTCATTGCATGTGGGGGTGTAGCCCAAATATAGTTTGCTTTTTCTGAGAGGAACATCTGGCTGAGGCCTTTGTTGATGCACCTGGCTGACCATTTGCAGGCTGTTTGGGAGATGAGGCTGGGTGAGATCTGCTTCTTCTATCCAAGGAAGAAGGCTTCTATGTTTCACTATAGTCCTCTCCAGCCTGAACCAATCACAGAACCCAGATGAAAAAGCCACAGTTTTGAGGAACCCAAATGACTTCATCCCCTCTTGCAAAGAAAGACTCTGAAAAGAGTTGGTCTGTGCCCCTATACCATTCCCTAACAGATGCGTCTAAGTGAGTGGCCCCACACCCAACTGTTCTAATTACAGTTCTTTCCAAAGATTTTACCCAGGCCCTTTCCAAGGCTCAGAAATTTCAGTGGTCCTGAGGGATGGCTGCAGAATGGATTGCCATTCAAGCAGGTGTGAGAACAAACCCTGCAGCCCAGCTGCTTCCATTGTACTGGGGTTTTATGGTGTTGCTGTTATTAACAATAATAATAATAAACATTTATTAAGCACAAAACAGGGCATGTGATGCCATGCACAGCCCAGAAACAAGCAAAGCTCCTGCCCAGTGAGTTTACAAGCCCATCATACTTTGCCTCTGTGAGCTGTCTTTCACCGTCTTTGAGAGGCAGTCACAAAAGAGTGGAAAGAATGCTGACCTGGCAATCCGGTCTAGGGCTCTAGTACTGTCTTTGGCTCCAGCTAGCTGTGTGACTGGGACATAATGCTGCATCTCTGGGCCTCATTTTCCTTACCCTGTAGGAGAAAGATAGACTGAATGATCTCTGAAAGCATTCTCATTCTCTCTTAGGTGCTTTGTCAACTTACCAAGTCCAGCCAGGAAAAAGAAAGCTAACAATGAAATGGCAGTGACTAGAGTGGGGAGGTGGACATAGCATCTGAGATGATAGCTAACCACTTCATGAAGAAATTCCCAATATTACAAGTGATAGAATTTTCATATCTTTACAGAAAAGTAAAGGGCAACTTAGGAAGAGGTGAGGGAATCATTAAAGCAATAGCTGAAAAAGCCCTGCCTGGGCTTATGAGTCAGAAGATCTGGGTTCTAGTCCTGACTCCCTCCCTAACTCACTTAGTTACTTCCCCTCCCTGCTTCTCAATTACCTTATTTGTAAAACAAGAAGATTTGGTTAGTCTCTAGTCTTCTGATTTGTATTATGGTGAATAAAATCCTGCACTTGGATTCAGAAAGACCTAATTTTAAACCCAGCCTTTAACACACTAGCAGTGTCACTCTGGGTTAAGTCCTTTAACCTTTTTCCCCTGTGCCTTAGTTTCCTCCTCTGTAAAATGGGAGTAATAATAATACTTACTTCCTCAGATTGTTGTGAAGATCAAATGAGATAATACATATGAAGTGCTTTGTAAGCCTGAAAAACCACTATATAAATGCTACGTATTTTTGTTATTAGGGCAGCTAAATGGCATAAGAGATAGTGTTGGACCTGAAGTTAGGAAGACTCATCTTCCTGAGTTCACATCTGCCCTCCAACAGTAGTAGTAAGTACCAGTGTGTAATGCTGAGTCTGTTTGCCTTAGTTTTCTTATCTGTAAAATGAGCTGGAGAAGGAAATGACAAGTCACTCTAGTATCTCTGTCAAGAAAACCTCAAATGGGGTTAGGAAGTCAGAGATGATTGGAAAACAACTCAATAACAACAGTTTCTGTTATTATTATTTAATGGTGATAGAATTGAGAAAGGGACACTCAGCTTTACACACCACAGTATCATAGACTAAAACAGGCTGGTACAGAAAACGAAGCCTAGAAACCCAAGGTACTTTGCCCAAGGACACAGATTGTAAATAGAAAAGTTGGGAGCTAGCCCAGATATACCCTCCTACCTCTCAAATAAAAGTCACAGTTTTTTGATCACTTCTAATCCTCTCTTCGTTTCTTAAGAAACAAAAATGCTTCAGGTGAGGATCTGCCTCACAAGGTCACATTCCTCACCCTGGTACTCTTGTCTCTAAGCTCAGTGGTAACTGATGACATCTCCAAAGCCAGGAGTTCAACAGTCCGTCATTCCAGTCCTGCCCTAGGCCTGACGATTCTGGATTTCCATTTGTCGTCCCTCCTGCTCTCCCCCTAGCTACACAATCCTCCATATCAAATATCACATGCCTGAATTTTACACTTTATCATACATAGCCCATCCCTTTCTCTCCTTCCTCCCCCAATGTCTTTCTGCCCAATTTTCTGGCGTCTTGTGGTTATTGCCTCTTAGTGTCCATTGGAGTCAGAATTCAGACTTCTGTCTTCAAGAGTCTCCTATTAGAATACAAATATCTCTGAGAAGGATCCAACCTAGCCTTTCTCGTGACACTGGGACATAGGAGAAGTGACTGGAAGGGTAGAGGGGAGGTGGGATATCATAGTTACGGTAAAATGTGCCTATTTCCCTATTCTTCTGGGAGAGGGTCGCTATTATATCATGAGATACGGAGGTAAAATCTGGCCCTGAATTAGGTCTGGTTAGCTCTAGTGGACTACAGTCCCTCCCCCCCCCTCCCATATACACTTACTCATCATCCGCTGCCATTCCCATCTTGAATGTCCTGGTCTCTGATAGAGTAGCTGCTGGATCTCTTACCCCATTATCTATCTTATGATGTCTCTTTTCTCACAACTTATTTCCTGGTGAAGGCACTTTATTACTGACTGTATGCTCAGTAAAAACCATTGATTTTTACTTTCTGGCCACTGTCCATTTCACAAACAGAAAGGAGCTGTCAGCCTCATTTCTTGTAGCTTGACTTTATGTTCGTTGACTCCACTACACTGACACCATCCCCTTTCCTTATGCCTCCCCTCCAAGGATTCCTATTGCCATAGCCCATGACACATTCCTCCCCACACCAAAAAAAAAAAATTCAGCCAGGGAAAAGTGTTGGAACTGGAGCTGAGAAATATTTAGATTCGATTCCCACCTCTGACATTTATTTGCTAGGTGATCTAGCAAAGGTGAAATGAAAAGACTTTTAATCTCTCTGAGCAACAATTTCTTCTTTTGGAGAATGAGAGTGACAATGATACCCATGGCACCTCCCTTACAGGGTTGACGTAAGCCTTAAGATCATGCATATAAAAAGCTATATAAATGTCAGCTGTTATCCATCGATTTAGGATTCCCAAATTGGCAGTACGCGGGTTTCTATATTGACTGTGCCCTGATCAAGGAGGGACATGCTTGGGAATATAGGCCGATTTCCCAAAATGGGAACATGGAAAAGTTAGTACCCAAATTCACTCTCTATTCTTCCAAAACATTTTGATTTAATGTTGATTGGTAATCCAGTTATTCCTTTAACAAACATTTGAATGCTTTCAGCACCAGGTAGATTTTATACATGTCATCTGAGGGATCCTGGTGAAAGACCCAAATGTGTTCTTTATGAGCCTGCTGAAAATCCTATCATCTGAGATCTGTTATTTCAAGTTAAGTATCATTCCTGCAGCAGCCCCAAATTAAAATGCAAATATCCCTGGAAGGAGAAGTATATGAACACATTATTGAGCCATCGATAATTTAGCATAGATTAGTGTAGTTTATTAGAGGGGAATATTAAGTGCCTACTATGTACTATGCTAAGAACTTTACAAATAGCTCATTCAGTTGTGAAAATAACCATGGGAGATAGGTGATGTTATCATCCCCATTTTATAGTTGAGAAAAATGAAGCAGACAGAGGTTAAGTGGTTTGCCCAGGGTCACACAGCTACTAAGTATCTGAGGCTGGATTTGGAGTCGAGTCTTCCTGATACCAAATCCAGCCCTTTATCCAATGCACCACCTAACTACCTCCATTAGTCGGATTGTTTGATCTTTGTCAAAATTATATTGGTCGGTCTTAATTTTCTCATCTGTAAAATGGACTAAAAAATCTCTAGAATCCCCTCCAGCTCCCAAAATGCTGCAAAGAATAAATCTCTAATAAGAAAAGAGAGAGAGAGAGAGAGAGAGAGAGAGAGAGAGACTTATTAATGTTCCAGACACTGTGATAAGACCTGGGAATACAAAAGCAAAAGAGTTAGTCCCTATCTTCAAAGGGATTACATTCTCATAGGAGAAAGACACCTCATGGAATGGAGCCAGAAAGAGGGGAAAGTGGAAAAGTCCAGAGAGAGAGGAGTGGAATTGGGATAAAAGTAAGCATGAATGGCTTGAGCTCTTCATGAAATGTTAGTTCTGGGCATGAATTCACAAGGGATCAGGGTAGCAGTGAGGAAGATCCCATCCAATGCCCTTTAAGGAAAAAGTTCTTGAAGGATATGTCACCACAGACTAGCATGCTACAAAACTTCATGGAATTTACAATCAATTGCATGTATGAATCTCCCTATTCTCCAGTGGTATGCTGGAATTCCTCATAGCAAAGAGTAAGATAGTATCCTAAGGGGAAATAGACACACACATTATATATAATTATATATCATATATAATTATATTATATGTATGTATATATGTGCTTCTACTTCCAGTTGTATTACAGAAAAAGTCACCCATCGCCAACTTGTAAAATTATGCACATACACACACGAGCACACACACACACAACCATCAGAATATGAACGTGAGAATGGGTAGATGTTTGTCGGCTTTGTCCATAACCTGACAGCGTGAATAACACAGGTAGATTCCCACATGAGGACTTTGGAACAAGTAGTTTTACCCGCTTTGGTGACACTGACCTGAGGCCAGGAGCTGTTTTCCCTTTGTTTGTATCCTTGATGCTTCCTTGGTGCTGCTGATTGTGGTAAGCACCAATCACTATTAACAGGACAACTATCACCATGGACAAGTCACTTCACTTGGTGTAAGAGGAGAAACAATAGACTTGGAGTCAGGGAGGCTTTGGGATTGCATCCTGTGCTATCGTGAAGCTGACTACTAGTATGACATTGGATCTCTATTGCCTGGTACATATCACAGTACATGGCAGGCAAAGTTTATTTTTTAGTAGATGTCACTTGTCTTTTGGGGTCATGATTGCTTATCTACGAAATGAGAAGGAAGGAAGGAAGGAAGGAAGGAAGGAAGGAAGGAAGGAAGGAGGGAGGGAGGGAGGGAAAGAAGGAAGGAGAGGGGAAAAAGGGAAAAAGTAAAGAGGGAAGGAAGGAGGAGAGAAAGGAAGGAAAGAGAGGGAAAAAAGAGGGAAGGAGGGAGAGAAGGAAAGAAGGAGAGAGGGAAGGCACTCCAGCCATAACAAGGAGATGAGATAGGAGTGAAAGGCAGTGGTGTCAGTGAACAATAGAACATGCCCAACTTTCATCACTAGGCTAAATCCACTTCCTTCATTAAAAGCGTTCACATTGTGGATTCACTCCTATGTTAACAATGAATGAAAATCAAATAAAAGGAAATGTAGGGGGAGGAGGGGGGCAAATTCAATTATTTCTTTTATGCCCAATAAGAAACCTGTCTCCCTTCCTGAAGTGCCATGAAAAAGGCGAGGTTTTTGTTCCCTGGCTTTATAACCTAGCCAGGCAGCCCAGATCCCGGGAGAGCGAGCTCAGTAGAGCCAGACGCAGCGGCAGCCACGGCAGCAGTGGTGGTTTTATTAATCTCCTTTCCTCGGCAGCTCCTGCCCTTGTCCCTTTATTGCTGGAGCATAGCGGGAGGTGAAGGCCTGCAGTTGAGCCTGTCTGCCTGGCCTCTGGGCATCACCCTCGTCCGCCTGGGTGGCCCATCTCCCTTAGACTCGCTGAGTCTCTGGATCTTGACTGCCCTGCCTCCCACCGCCCTCTGCTCCCCACTTCCCTCCGCCCCCAGGCCTCTACCCGGTGCCCCGAGGCTACTCTTCCGGGGAAGGATGCTGCAGTCAGCGTGTGCCAACTAACAGGTGTTCATAAAAGCAGGATCCCTCTGCCTGCTGCCTGCGCCTGCCGCCTGCCTGTGTAGAGCATTTTATTAGGCAATCATATATTTTCATTAGTGATGGTGATGAAGCACTTAGGTTTTATGGGGTGTTTTAATGTTTCATTTTGCCAGGGTTCTTTATCAGAGCACTTGCCTGTTTCCGGCTGGGACAGTGGCCTCCTGGGTGGCAGACGATCCAGACGCTTTTTTGCCCAGGCTCAGGCTTCCTTCCCATCTGTTGGTGGCCGTTAGAGGCCATGAAGTCAGTGGTGAATCTTACTTGTAATTTTAATGTCCTTGTTATAACCTGGACCCCCCTGGATCGTTACTGCAGGTTAATGGCTTAAGTGAAGCAGGGACAAATTAAACTACCTGCTGGTGAAAGCCTGGGCTATTGGCTTTGAGCTCTGAGAATGAGACAGTTGGAGCTGGGTCAGGAGGAAGGCAGGTCTCTAGCCAAAGGATGGTAGGTTTAGAGCTGTAAGTGGTTTGGGAGATCAACTAGTGCAGCCCTGGAGAAAACTGAGGTTTAGGAAAGTTGTGGAAGAAGCAGAATTTGAACTCAGTTCCTCTGACTCCAAATTCAGAGCTCCTTTTCATACACAAATGTATTGTCTTGTACAGCATCAGCCATGTAAAGGTACTGCAGAGGAAGATTTTTATCCAAATTTGGAGATTATCCATTTACAGGAAGAAGAGACAGGTACCAGATATGAAAGCAGGAATGGTAGGAAGAAGTCCAGGGGTATTATAACTAGGGGAGAAGCAAGAGATAGATGCCAGTGTTTCCAAACAAAGATATTAAGGGAAGGCAGGAGCAGAGCCAGAGCAAGGAGAAAGGAAGCAAATAGCTTTGGGAGAACAGACTTGCTTAGCTTTCTGTCTCTCTTCTGCTGGCATAGGCATTGACCATGCTCTTCCCCAACTTTGCTTAAAGTGGAGCATGTGTGGGATATGCACAACTGGAACAAGTGGGACTGAAGGGGATGGCAGACCCAGGTTCAAGTTCTGCTTCTGAGAAGGCTCTGAGAACTGTTCTCCCATCTGACCATTCTCTATCATTGATTTTTAGAGCTGGAAAGTTGGGATTGTCCTTCGTTCTCGAAGAGGACCATGGCATGAGGGAGCTGATGACATAACTTGCTGTTGACTTTGATTTGAGTGAGGAAGGACCCAGCAATGTCGGTGACCTTGCACAGCCCTCCTTCACTCAAAGCAAGGTCAAGGGCAAGTCATATCATCAGCTCCCTTGTGTCATGGTCCTCTTTGGGAACGAAGGACAAACACAAGAGCTGGAAGGTGCCCAGGAGGGACTTGTCCAGAGTGGGTGTTTCTGTTCACTTACCTAGGTGACTGTTAGGGAAACAAGTCTAGATAGCCACTGAAATCTTTTCCAAGTTTCTCATTCTGTGAAATGATATCAAATAATGATATATCAAATATCAAATTTGATATTGAGGAGTGAAATGAGCACAGCCAAGAGAACACTGTATATAGTAGCAGCAATATTGCTTTTAAAATGACTTTGAGTGAATAAGGTATTATGATTATTATAAATACCCAAATTAACTGTAAAGGACATATCAAGAAAGACACTATCAGCATCCAGAGAAATAACTTATAAATACAAGTATGCATAGAATAATTTTAAATATATATGCATATATATACCTATTTGTGCCTAATGGTGTCTACTGGTTACCATCTCTAGGGTGGGAGGAGGGAAGAAAAATAAGAAATTTTCATGATAATTTTGTTGTATAAATATTTCACAGTAGATTTGAAGTTTCATATACAATTATCTTTTATTATACTATGTTATAGAAACGTTGTTTTATTCCACAAATTAAAAAACAAAAATTTTAAAAATGAAATGGATATCAAAATGAGAACCCCAATGAGAGAGATGGAGACAGAGACAGGAGAGAGACAAAGACACACAGATGCACAGAGAGACAGATATAGAAAGAAACAGAAATGAAACAGGAAAACATATAATGCAACTTAGTTATATGAACTTTACTGCATATCCAATAACAGGAATTGTTTCTTGCACTGTGGCAATTTCTAACCAATATCTGATAATGCCATTTGAGTTTCTCAGCAAAGGCCATCACATCCATTGATAGCCCTCAATCCTGTTACAGTGGCCCACTGAGGAGAGATGCCACTGAGGCATCCCTCACACTGCACATTCCCTTGACCATCAGAGTTTGTGTCTCTGTGTTCCAAAGTCACCTCAGCTTTGAAGTCTAGGCCTTAAGACTCAAGGGATTTGCTCTGCCTCCTGTCCTGGGAGAGGAACAAGTACAGTTCTTCTTTCATTTATACCTGAGGAGAAAACTGAAACCAAACCAGGGAATCTCAGTTGCAAGTCAACCAAATTAATGACCCAAAGGGCACTTTATGGGGCGGCCAGGTAGCATAACAAGTAAGAGCACCGGCCCCAGAGTCGGGATGACCTGAGGATCGAATCCGGGCTCAGATACTCAGCACCACACACAGAAATAACTGGCCGTGTAACCTTGAGCAAGTTACTTAACCCCAATTGCTTAAAAAAAAGGCACTTTATTTTCAAAATGTCTTCAACCAATAGCATATGTTGAATTTCAGACTTCTAAGAAAACACGACATGCGGACTTCTCTGACACCCTTCCAGCTCTCTGTATCTTTGCCACTGTTTCCTTGGCTTAGGAAGCATGGAGGGGCCATGTAGGTGGTTAATCAGACTTTGAGTGTCTTCCTTCCACTTTGCTTTTGCTCTTCCTGTTCCTCCACTTCCCCATAGATAGGTAGCTCTTACCTTCCCAACCACCCCTTAAGGTTTCCCTGCGACCTCATTCTGGATTGAAAGACTGCTGATATGCCAGATAAGGACAAGTGATGCCTTTTAATACAGACCTGGTGATAGATTATGTCTGTCTCCCAAGGACCAAAGGGGAAAGTTACCATAAAGCTGGCCATAAGGTGATAAATTTTTTGGCCGGAGCAATTCATGAAATTTTTGACCAAGGCATGGAGGGGTTGTGATCTGTAACAGTGGAGGGAAGACACATAATGAAATCATAGATATTTTGAAATATTGAAGTATTATAAAAGAGGACACCTTAGGTGTCTGTATAAATGAAATATGAATTCATAGGACAATATGATGTCCTCTTAAAATGTAAAAACTCCTTGAAGCCAGAATATAAACACACAATATACATAAATATATACATAGATATATGTGTACATGCTGTATATGTTATATATAACTTATGTGCTATATATATGCATGCACACATATATTGCATGCATATACATATGCATGTACATTTATGCATTTAGTATCTAGATGCAATATGTTTATATGCATATAATATGCATACACACATGCATGTGTATATATAGTCTATATAGTGCAAACATATGTTTATATATAAATACACATGTAGTGTATATTTATATACATGCATGGGTATACAAACATATTTGTATGTATACATAATTTCCCTTTCTCCATCACTAACTAAGCAGAGTGCCTTGAAGTAAATCAAATTGAACTGATATATAATGTTTATTGAATTTGTTAAATTGAATCTTGGAGGATTCTTGTGTCCTCTTAAGTAAAAGTAATAAAGCATAGAAAAGGCTTGTTCTCCTCCCTATTAGGAAGAAGGCCCATATATCTCTTTTCTCCTGTAACTTGAGACCTGAAGACATATACAGACCTGGAATATTAGAGTCTATTAAATAAGCAGCTGGAATCCTCCCACACTTTACAGGGTTCCAGTGTGCCTTACTCCTGATCTAGACAGCTACAACATCCACTGGTGTTTCCAAAGGCTGCAATGGAGAAATTTTACACTTAAAAGCAAAGACCTATGCCCTCTGGGTAGTAGATGATTTATCTGTTCAATAATTCTCTCTGTTGCCCCCAAAAGTACAAAGGAGAAGTACTGCTCACCCAGGATTCCATTCAAGGGATTCATGAGTTGATCCTATCCCTAATGGTAGCCCACTGAGAGGCAATGCAATCAAGTGTAAATAGCACAAAATTTGGAATCGATACTTTTGGGATAGAGTCTCAGTTATGACATGTACTGTGTGACATTTGTTAATTTACTTAGCCTTTCCATACCCTGGTTTCCTAATCTATAAATAATAAGTATACTATAAATAATAAATAAGTATACTATAATCTAATGATAAATATATTATAATATAATAAGGTATAATATTAATAATAAGTATACTGTCTACTTCATAGAGTTATTATTAGATTAAAATAATGTGTAGAAAATACTTTGCAAACAGAGCACTAATATTCAAATATTATTATTAGATATTTTTCTTGTAGCTTGTGTTTATTCTTTCCTACCATTTTCTCCCCTTTTGTGTGATGATGTTTAATTTTTTTTTCTATGCAAACTTAGCAGTTCATGTAACAGAAATTATTGCCTTAGATTTCTATAGTTTTAGTTTGGAATAAAATCTTCCTCTCTGTGGATGACATACTTATAAGGATTATTTTTCCTTCCTTTGGGAAGAGAGAGGATGGGGTTAGGTTTAGGGATGGAGAGGAGGAAATCCTTAGAGAATGAAATACAGGGGTAATTTACAGAGCTCTAGTTATCATTTCTTTCTTTGTTCTTTTTTTCCTTCTATCTTTCTTTCTTTTCTTCCTTTTTTTTCTTTTGTTCTTCCTTTTTGCTTAGTAAATAATATGGAATGTCCACTCAAAACAGCTTTACAATTTATTATGTGAAAATAATACAAAAAAGTAATTAAGATAAATTAAAGAAGAAAGAAGAATTCATTATTTTAGTGGCTTCTAGGCTGAAGTAGTGTATATGTTCAAATTTGTTATCTCTAAGGTATAGTCCCAGTTGCCCTGCCCCAATTTCCACTCAGATATCCTGATGCCACCAACACCACCACAGGCACACGGTAAAATGTGCAATGCTTAGCAGTACATCCTATATACTCCAGTTACCAATATATTGAATTGGAATAAAAATGAGAATAAATACCGGTCATAGTTGAAGGAATCAAAAGTTTAAACTACTCTCCTTCAGTCTCTGTGCATCTTTGAGAAAAGCACAGTGCAGAATGGCACACACATTTACGCTTCTCCATTTCCTTTTTGTATCCAGATTAACCTCCTGCTCGGATACAAACTATAACCTTGAACTCGTTCAATTGTGAATTGTTAAGATTCAAGATTCCTCTGTGGTGTTTACTTTAAGACCAAGGATTAGAAGTGGCTGTGTGAAAAGAAGCTTTGTAAATTATCAACAACAGCTATACGGGGGGGAAAAACTATGTTGCAAAGAACTAATAATAATAGAAATGCAAATCAAAACAATTGAAACTTCACCTCATCCCATCAAAGTGGCAAAGATAAGGAAAGATGGAAAGAACCAATATTGGAAGGATTATGATAATGGGGAGCAAGGCATTTACTAAGTGCCTACTATGTGCTAGGCACTGCATTGAGTGCTTTACAAACAGTAAAATGGATGAGGTGTTCATGGAGGACTAGCACCTCTGGTGTGAGCTCTTTGCACGGCTCCTTATCCACTCTGCTGCCCATCTCTCACCCAACTCTCACCTGTGGCTCCAAGAAGCTGTAGCATGTGCAGCAGCCACAACCCAGTAAGACCATCTCAGCAGACAGGCTAAACCAAGTTGAGGGTAACCAATGGGTCTCAAACCTGCCAGTGAGTTAGGGGGCTATCACCCTCAAGCAGTGGAAAGGGCAGATAAGAACAATTTGTTCCAATAGCCATGAAGGTGGCTGATGCAGATTCTGTGGAGCGCTTAGAGCTTGGTCAGACATCAAAGACCCCAATTTCTTTGCATCCTGGGCCATCATCAGTGATCCTGAATTTTATCTTGCCCATGGACTTGGGTGACTGAGAGAGTGAGAGAATGAGGCTGACAAATTTGCGTAACTCTTCCTCACTTAAATCCAATTCATGCAAAAGTTAAGATATCACTCATGATGTCATTGGTCCTCTTCAAAACAAAGGACAAAGAACAATTAATATCGCATTTTGATCCTCATTTGAAAATAGGCAATGAATACACTGTTTATGGATCTCTGCATTAGTCCATTCTGGGTAAAAAATTGAAATTATGTGAAAACATTCTCTGAACTGTTTATACTCTTAGATTCAATAATCTTATTACTGGGGCAGGTTATAAAGGGCTTTGAATGCTAAACAGAGGATTTTAAATTTGATCCTGGAGATCATAGAGAGTTTGTTGAGTCAGGAGTGGTGTGGTGGGATGACATGGTTGGATCACTTTGGTAGATGAGTGGAGGAAGCACTGGAAGAGTGAGATTTGTGTGGCACAGAAACCAACCAGCAGGTGTGGTGTAAGGTGATAAGAGCTTGTACCAGCAAGCTGTTGAGAGATGGAGACATGTAAAGGTGAAATTGACAGAGATAGGAAACTGGAGGTTAGGGCTAGATAAATGACCTGGGAATCATCTCCATACAGTTGATGTTTGAATCCATGTATGTTGACGAGATCACCAAGCGATATGTTATAGAGGGAGAGAAGAAAGGAGCATAGTCCTTTGGGATTTCCACAGTAAGTGGTCATGACATGGGTGAAGAGCTAACAAAGTAAACCAGAAAGGATTGGTCAGATAAGTAGGAAGAGAACCAGGAGAGAGCAATGCAATGAAAACTTAGAGAGAAGAGAGAATCAAGGAGAGAAAACTTAGAAGAGAGAATCAAGGTGCTTCAATGTCAAAGGATGCAGAGAGGTCAGGAAGGATGAGGATTTAGAAGGCACTATTACATTTGGCAATTAAGAAGTCATCAATAAGTTTGGAGGGAGAAGACTTGGGTGAATGACAAATTAGGAAGGCCAGATTGCAGAGTAAGAAGAAAGTGAGAAGAAAGGAAGTGGAGGCACCCATTGTAGATGGACTTCTTGAGGATTTTAACCACAAAAAGCAAGGAGAGATATGGTACAATAGCTAGTAGGGATGATGTATCAAGAGAAGTTTTCAAGATATACATATTTGTAGGCAATAGGGAAGCAGCCAGTAGACAGGGAGAGATTGAAAATAAGTGAGCTTGTAGAGAGTATAGCGGGAACAATCGGCTAGAGAAGACAGGATGGAATGGAATCACTTGTTCATGAAGAGGCATTTGCCTTGGAAAAGAGAAGAGTCACCTCACTATGTGAGATGGAGGGAAAGGCAGAGATAGTGTCAGAAGACCTCTAGGAAATATGAGTCGAGGAGGAGGGGAGAAGAGGAAGTTCTCAGTGAATGACCTTAATTTTTTTTTTAGTGAAATATGAGGTAAAGTTATGAGTTGAGAAGATGGGGGGAGGAAGGGGAAGGTATGAGAGGTTTGAAAAGGGATGAAAAAATGTTGAAAATCTGCTGTAGTAAATGGGATAGTGAGTCAATTATAGAGATGTTAAAATGATGACCTTGCTGCAGTGAAGGTCCAGTTGAGATTGCAGTATGTATTATTAATTTATGCTGAACCCAATCATCATGGTTTCACAATTGTTCTCTAGATTCATTCAGCAGACCATGAATGGAAGGGTGGTGGGAGTAATCCATTTCTGAGACAGACACACAAGGCAAGAACTTCAGTAGATAAGGGGACAAGGAATTCAAGAAAAGAGAGAAGTATAGAATTGAACTGGCTAGCCAAGTAATCAAAATGGGGAAGGGACAAGAAGGCAGCCAGTACAGAGGTGACAGCATTGGAAAGAACTAAGGAGTGGAGGGATTGGATGTCTTGGTGAAGACAAAAATTGTATTTGGGGTTGTAAGAGAGGGTGAGACAGAATAACAACATGTGAGTAGATAAAAGAATTTCAGAGTTCATAAATATGAAAGTGCACCATTTTCAGATAATAGCAAGATCAAAAATATGACTATCTCTGTTGTATAACTCAGGCAGAGTAGAGATGTAGGTTATAGAAAATTAGTAAATTGAAGAATTGGGAGGTTAGAGTATTTGTGGGAGTATCAATATGTATTTTTAAATTCCCTAGTATGAGTATAAAAGTTGGTGAAGA
This sequence comes from Petaurus breviceps papuanus, assembly GCF_028583685.1. Classification (NCBI taxonomy): domain Eukaryota; kingdom Metazoa; phylum Chordata; class Mammalia; order Diprotodontia; family Petauridae; genus Petaurus; species Petaurus breviceps. The sequence continues at coordinate 32,295,416 of NW_027187378.1, forward strand.
AAGACTGTGATCCAAGCAATGAACTCTGGGGAAAGAAGAACACTGCCAGCATCCTGGAGGTGTGAAGAAAATAGCTACCAGAATTTTTTATGTATTGAATGACCTTCAAGAGAAGAGAGGTTACTGAGTGATGATTGATAGAAGAAAACCTAGAAAGGGCAATGGAGAGTGAATTGATAATTAATTTATGAAATTGGAACAGATATACCTGGTTCACCAGGGAACCAGCTGGGAAAGACCATAATTGGTAGTGGGGGACAGGGCAGCAATTACATTTTAATTAAATACAGAGGATATGGGGGCAAAAACAAACCAACAAACATAGGAAAACAGAGATAAGTGGTGAAAAGTAGTACAAAGGCTAGATATTGTCTATCTCAGTTGATTTTACTGAACAGTTTTTCTTTGTTTTAAGAGAGAGGAAGGGAAGGAAACGTTTATATAGCACATTTATATAGCACCTACCATTGCCAGGCACTAAATGCTTTTGCAAATATTGTCTCAATTAACTCTCACAAGAGCCCTGTAAGGTACTGGTGTTCTTAGCCCCCAGTTTACACTTCAGGAAACTGAGACAGACACAGATTAAGTGACTTGCCCAGGTTCACACAGCTGCAATGTGTCTGTGGCTAGATTTGGACTCAGATCTTCTTAAATCCAGGCCTAGCACAGTTCTATCCACTGAGCCACTTAGCTGTCTTTGTAGAAAGGGTTTAGTGATGGTGATGAAGTGGAGTATATATTGGGAATTATTATGATATTAAAACCAGGTATACTATCAATGTGAAGTATGACCTTTGGTGCCGAGGTTGGTTGGTGCGCTGATTAGTTTTACTGAAATGCTTCTCCCTCTTCTTCCCTTTTTCCCTCTCCCTCACCTCTCCTTCTTCTGATACCCCTCTCCCTCCTCTCTCATTCCTCTTCCCTCCCTCCCTCCTTTTTTTTCTCCTTCTCCCTTTCCTTTTCTCTTTTCCTCTCCCTCTTCCTTTCCCTCTCTCATCATCCCCTACCCCTTCTCTCCTTCCTTCCTCTCTCTGTCTCTCTCTCTTTCTCTTTCTGTCTCTATCTATGTCTTTCTCTGTCTCTGTCTGTCTTCCTCTCTCTTCCTCTCTGTCTCTCTATGTGTGTCTCTGTCTCTCTCTGTCTCTATCTGTCTGTCTGTCTGTGTCTCTGTCGCTCTGTCTCTGTCTATCTCTTTCTGTCTCTGTCTGTCTGTCTCTGTCTCTGTCTCTCTCTGTCTGTCTCTGTCTCTGTCTGTCTGTCTGTCTGTCTGTCTGTCTGTCTGTCTCTGTCTCTCTCTCTCTCTCTGTCTCTCTCTCTCTGTCTCTCTCTGTCTCTATCTGTCTGTCTGTCTGTGTCTCTGTCGCTCTGTCTCTGTCTATCTCTTTCTGTCTCTGTCTGTCTGTCTCTGTCTCTGTCTCTCTCTGTCTGTCTCTGTCTCTGTCTGTCT
>NW_027187378.1:32296965-32434465 GCF_028583685.1 Petaurus breviceps papuanus
TCTCTCTCTCTCTCTGTCTCTCTCTCTCTCTCTCTCTCTCTCTGTCTGTCTGGAAATTAATGTGATGCTTCCCATGCCTTCTTCTCCAAGGTTATCTTGCATCTACTTTGTATGACTGGGACTGTTTTTGCCTTTTCTTTGTATCTTCATCAATTAGAACAAGTGCCTGCCACATAGAAAGCACTTAAATGTTTCTTTATTGAAGATGCTAAAATAATTTATTAGTGGCAAAGCTAATTTTTGACCAGTGTTGAGGGGAGGAATCAGTAAAATCCTAATGTAAGACAAGCTATTTGAGCTGAACTATTAAAGATGATTTCATCTTTCCACAGGTGGAGGGGGATGAGTGCTGGGGGTGGGGGAAAGGGAAGGCAGAAGGTAATCCAGACATAGGAAGGGAAATGAGAAGATGTTTGGAGGCAGGAGAACACAGGCTGTTTGTGGAACAAACAGTGGTCTCGTTTGTTTGTAGTGTAGACTATAAGATGGGGCAAGGGAGTGGCGGGGCAAGCTGGAGCCAATCTATAAAAAAGCCTTGAAGTTAGATGAAGAAATAGGTGAAGGACCATTTTTAGTAGAGAATAAGAAACTGCTGAAAATTTCCGAGTAGTGGTAGAAAAAAATCCATTTTCATCCACATTTGTAAAAGCTCTACCAACAGCCACATTGCCTAGACTTTGCCTGAAAGAGTTCTCTGTATGGTAGGCTGGATTCCCAGTCCTATTACTGCTTGCACTGTGCCATTAAAGGTCAGCCCTCCCTGGGGCTTCAGACCTCCTGGGAGCACCCGCCCAAGAAACCTAAGTCCCATGTTTGACCCAATAGCAACAGAGGAATGAGAAGAAAATGCAGACAAACTGACAGAGAATGAAGGATTAGGTAGAGGCTGAGGGTTTCTTTTTAGCCTGGGGATGAAACTGCCTTTGTAGGCTAAGATCATGAATAATCAACCAGTCCACCATTACTGTGTTACCTTGAACTTGAATTTGTCCCTTCAATAGCTCATCTCACTTGCCTTGTTCCTCTCCTCCCTCTCCCCTAGGCCACCCATCACTTATTTACAGAACTTTGTCTGACTGATACGCTTCATCACAGCAGGATGAGAACACCCTACCTCATTCATTCCTATGGCACTGGTCAGTTAAATAAAGTGTGTCCAGAAAGATCATGATTGGTACCTGTGTGCATGCAGATACATCATGAGAGCTGGGAAAGGACCTTAAAAACCATCAAGGCTAACAGCTTCATTTATAGAGGAGAAAACTGAGACCAGAGAAAGAAAGGGATTTGTTTGAAGGCAGCAGAGAGTTTGTGGACAGAGCTAATACTGGAATTCATATTCCCTCATTTCCATTGGTCTTTTAGTCCAGTATTCTTTCCATCAACTCACATTGTCCCTACCACCCCACCTCATTTTTTTTGCCTGCATAGGCTAATAGGAATTTTATTATGTTACAGAGGCTAATAAAACATATATGTATCCAAGTCTACAAATATTTGTTATACACAGACACATGTGTGTATGTTCTCATGTGTATAATCTTTCCCTATAGAGGATTCATAGCATAAACTCTGAGAAAAGCAGGAACGAAAACCTAGATCACTATAGCCAAGTGGCTGTAAACAGGCCCAAACTTTATTTGATCATTTATTCCAGCACTCTCCCATAAACTGCAGTACAAATCTCATTAAAGGTGGACCAATTTAACAATTGTAAACCATTTCTGAACAAAATTGGAACCCAGCTTACATATATGCTATTCCCTGACTGAGGCTTAGTTAGAGCTAGTACAGCTCATTTCTAATGTGACCTCATCTGTGACCCTCTACATTCTGACCCCCTACATCCTTTACTAAGCACCTACTATATACCCAAACCTGTGCTAGGCAAAAAGTAAGACCTTGTGTTTGTTATTTACAAATTCATGATTTAGTTGGAGAGACAGGAAATATATACACACATATACACAATGAGTTAAATAACAATACAACTGGGATGGCTAGGTGGCTCAGTGAATAGACCACCAGCCCTCAAGTCAGGAGGACCTGAGTTCAAATCCAGCCTCAGACACTTAACACTTACTAGCCAAGTAACCTTGGACAAGTCACTTAACCCCAACTTCCCTGTCCTCCCCCCTCCAAAAAGCAAAATAAATAAATAAATAGATGAATAAAAAGTGAATGAATGAATAAATCAATAAATAAAAATATAACCATTAGAGAAATGTCACAGGGCAGTGACTGTGTTTTTATTGTGTAAAAAAAAACAATACAAATAAACACATGTATATCATATATGAAGAAAGAGGGAGAGTTAAACAATTACCATTATTTGCATAGTGAGTGCTTCTATTCATCAGTGAGCAAACTCTTTCATCCCTAGGAACCTTGCAGAATGCAGAATGTGCTTTAGGTATGTTTTCTGGGCATGTTCCTGAGCTGCCTCTGGAAAGGGCAGCCCTGTGATTGAGGAGGGAGTAGAAAGCATTCAATCTTGACTCCCTCCCCTTCGTGTGATAATTTCCATGAACCAAGGCAGCCAATGATAGAGGAAGCCAAAGATGTGAGAAAGGGTTTTGAGTAGACGCTTATCATATTGAGGCCAAATGCAGGCTGAGCCTTTAAGATAGGACGGATGTCAGGTCTGTTCATTGGGGAAGGGAGAGACCCTGGTCTTCTATGTATTTATCATCTTTACTTCTTGACTTTGCTGTTGTTTTCTAATTTTTTCAAGCAGACACATTGCATATCCTTCCTGGCCTTAGGACTTTGAACTCACAAAAGGTCCAAAGTGTATCAGGTCCATCTAAAAATCTACTTTTCCTAATTTTATTCCTACCCAGGTGTTGTGCCTGACAGGTAAGACCCATCACCCTAAGTCAGTCCATGATCAACTCTAATTGGTGACATTTGACAACAGGAAAATTCCCTGTTACTCCAAAGTGTAGGTGCTAGTCAGAAGTAAAGCAGTTCATACTTCCTGAGGTAGTGCTATAATCATAGTCAACAGATAAAGTCCCAAGGTTACAGAGTAAAGCAGTAGAGATAGAACAGAGCTGAGAACCTGTCTTCATCCAACTCCAGAAGCAGTTAAAATGAAATTATACAGAGCAGTGTCAGGGACTTGTCATGAGGTGGATGTTTAACAAAGACTTGCTAATGGCTTCCCTGATAGTGCCTCTTTAGGCTTGCCTTTTAAGGGAAGTTATGAAAGGAGGAAAAGAGTATCCTTTATCATCTCATGTCCAGGCTATTTCAGTAATATCCCCAAACTCTTTTAGCCCTGATTGCCTTATCTGTGAAATGGGTATGATAATAGTAGCTGCCTCACAGAGTAGCTATGAGGATCAGATAAGATGACAGAATTGTATGACATATTGATGACAGAAACTGTCTTTTACCTCTCATTGTATCCCAGCACTCAGCACGATGCCAGGCACATCGGCTCTTAATAAATGCTTATTAAATGAATTAATATATAAAATGCCTTACAAATCTTAAAGTGCTACATGAATGCCAGCTATTGCTAATACTGCTGCTGCTGCAACAACTACTACTACTACTATTGATACTACTACTTGCCACTTGTTCCAATCCATTCTGCCTAATTCCAGAATGCTCTTCCTTAAATATCCCTTTCATCATAACACTTATTGCCTTTTCATAATTTTTCAATGATTCTTCAATGTCTTGACCTAAGGTAGCCTAATTTGATGACCAGACAAGATAGAAGGGTCAAAGTCTTAGACATGGACATGGAATCAATCTGTAATGGCAGGGAAGAGAACTGAAGCGAGAAGTTACCAAGAAAGAAGCAGGGGAGCACAAAGGAGCAGTGCTACAAGAGTAACAAGGAAGTTTCTGCTGTACTTGGAATACAACACTAAGCTTTCTACTGCGTGCCTTTATTGGCTCTCTCCCATGCCTAGAATGTCCTCTCTTCAAGACTCAGCTCAAACTCCATCTTCTGCAGGAGGCCTTTCTCAACCCTCTGCCTACTCCTTCCCTCTAACATTACTTCCCATTTAATTTTTAAAAATACACACACACACATACATAAGAATGTATGTATGTTTGTATGTATGTGGTATTCAGGGAACACTAGCACCTCTGTAATGAGGGCTTTCCAAGCCCTTTTCAGGGTTGCTCAGCCACCTTTGGTGTCCATCTTCACCCAACTCTCACCTGTGGCTCCCAGAAGCTGTAGCGTGCACAGCAGCCACGCCCTGGTAAGACCATCTCAGCAGATGGGCTAAACCATGTTGAGAGTAACCAACAGGTCTCAGACCTGTCAGTGAGTTAGAGGGATGTATACTCCAAGCATGTGAAGACATCGCCTGACAGAATGGATGGATGAGAATAATTTTTTCCTGTGGCCATTTCCTGCAGCTGAAGCAGGTACTGTGGAGTGCTTAGAGCTTGGTCAGACATCGAAGATGCCAAGGTCATCCACTGCATCCCCTGACCATCACCAGTCATCTCACATTGATCTTGCCACTGGATTTTGGTGACTGAGAGAGTGAGGCTGACAACTTTGTGTAACTCTGCCTCACTTAAATTTGATTCACAAACAAGTCAAGATATCACCTGTGATATCAATGGTTTTCTTTGAAATGAAAGATGAACTGCAATATGGATATGTACATTTGTGTGTATATGTACACAGATGTATGCACATATATATTTACATATATCTTTTATGTAAATTTGTTTCTCATTCTGTCCCTCCTATTAGAATGTGAACTTCTTGGGGGCGGCTAGGTGGTGCAGTGAATATAGCACTGGCCTTGGAGTCAGGAGGACCTGAGTTCAAATCCGGTCTCAGACACTTAACACAAAAAGAACTAGCCATGTGACCCTGGGCAAGTCACTTGACCCCAACTGCCCTCCAAAAAGCAAAAACAAACAAACAAAAAAAGAATGTAAGCTTCTTGAGGGAACAGATTGTCTTTGCCTTTCTGTATCGCCAGCCCTTAGCACTGTGAGTGGCACAGAGTAAGAGCTTAAGAAATTCTTGTTGAGGGGAGGCTAGGTGGCACAGTGAATAGACACCGGCCCTGGAGTCAGGAGGACCTGAGTTCAAATCCAGCCTCAGACAATGCAAAATAAACTGTGTGATCTTGAGCAAGTCACTTAACCCCAATTTCCCTACCTTCCCCTCTCCAAAAAAAAATGCTTGTTGACTGATTAATTAGTAAAGTGAAATTCTAGCAGATGGGAATTAGCAGTCACAGGATATCTTTTTTGTGGAATGGGCTGCCAGCATGGGCTTCGGGTCTTAGAATCACAGATCTAGAGCTAGTGGGGTCCTCAGATGCCATCTAATCCCTTCTCTTCATTTTACAGTGGAAGAAACTTAGGAAAAATTTAAGTGACCCAAGTTCTTGTTGGTAATAAGCACCAGCAGTGGGATTTGAACCCAGGACCTCTAACTTTAGAGTCAATGTCCCTTCTGCCATACCACACCACCTTGCCCACTGAACCCTATTAGTGGCTAGCTTTGTCAGACTACTAATACCCCTCTCAGATGCTGATCTGACTAGATATGTCAGCCAGAATTGACACCCATTTTCCAAAGGATCATTTTCAGATTCCTTAGCTTGGAATTAAGTTAGAATGTGAGCTCCTGGAGAATAAGAACTATCCTCATTATTCTACTTAGATCCCTAGCCCTCTGCTCAGTGCTTTGCACATAGTAAGCATAATGGTTAGCTCCAACCTAGTCTTCAAGAACCCTTTTTTTTTTAACTAGACTAGCCCATGTACTGTCCCTGAAATAAGCCTTATGTAATTCTGCTGATCCACCATTAAGCTACTGAATCTATCATTGCTTCACCCTCCTTAGTGGTTCCACTCATATCCCTGAGGGCAGGCCTCCTTGGTGGAGCCTTGACAATCTCATTCCAATACAATGGTTCTTTCCTCTGAACCATCTGTCACTTCAAACATATAATTTGGTCTAGTTATCTTTTCATGAATATAAATTCTGTTTCTCTAAACTGATTGTAAACTCCCTGAGGACAAGGATGTGTCATATTTTTCTGTGAGCCCCCTCACACACATACACACACACACACACACACACAGTGCCCAAGCCCATAGTAGACACTCTGATGCTCAAATCTGTCATTTGATTAATTACATTCACAAACAACATGAAAACAGTGACTTGTTATCTCTATGGGGTCATAAGGTTTCATTATTTTTGACCAATTTCTCCCCTACCTCCCCTAAAAATAAAACAAAACAGAAAAAGTCCCCTAAAGTATTGGTAAGCCATGTGCAACAGGCACCCTACTTATACCCATCTTATGTAACTGGCACATTATGGGTAGAGAATTGTTGTAATTTGGGGGGATGCTCTGTTTACTTTTCACATTTAATTCAGCCAGCGGTGATGAAGCTAGATGGGGCAGTTTTCTTGCCTTTTCTCCACTCCACTCCCACTTTCTCAGTAAGTCTACATTTGAATTCTAAGCCAATTTCAAGGGCATACACGATATACTGGCATGTAGCATTGGTATGATATGGCAGTAAATATGCAAACTATCACAGAGCATCGGAACAAGACAATTTACAATTCTCTAATGTCCTTCATGCCTGGCGCTCACACAGGCTTTTCCCAGGGGAGTCAATCATGAGTTAAAGAGCAAAGGGAGCTGTGTAGAACTGATTGCATGGAATACAATAATTCAGCATCTCAAAAGAAAGGGTGGGGCAAAATCACAGAAGAGGAGATATAGTGCTAGACACAAGGTGAGCTAGAAGGGAATGAGTCAGACGCCATCGTAATAATAGCTTACATGTATATGGTGTTTGAGTGTTGCAACAGACTGTCTCATGTGAATCTCACATAGATCCTGTGAAGGTAGACACTATTATTATTCCCATTTCACATATGCAGAAAGCAAGGATCAAAGATATTAAAGTCTTGCCCATGGTTACAAAATCATAGAATTTGAGAGTTGGAAGAGACCTCACTGGCCATCTCATCCAATCCATACACCAAAGGAATCCCCACTGTAGCCTCATTAGTAAGTATCTCAGGCAGAATCTGAATTCAAGTATTATTGATTCTGGGTCCAGGGCTCTATCCATTATATCACACTGCCTTTCACAAGAGATAGAACCTAGTCAATGAAGTAATTGGAGGAAATGAGTTAGACAGAGGAGGGGGAGGTGGGACAGGAAACATGTGGAAATAAAACTGACAGCTGAATGAAAAACTTAGGTTGTGAGTAGGCATTTATTCGACTTTATGGTTAATTAGATGAAAATTAGAGCTGAAAGTTATTTTAGTGATCATTGAATCCAACCATGTCGTTGGATTGATGGGCAATTGTTGTTATTTAGTCATTTTCATCATATCTAACTCTCCATGATCTCATTTGGGGTTTTCTTGGCAAAAATATTGGGATAGTTTGCCTTTTCCTTCTCCAGCTTATTTTACAGATGAGGAAACTGAGGCAAACAAAGTTAAATGACTTGTTCAGATTGACATAGCTAGTAATAGCTTCCTATTCAGGAAGAGTACTCTTCCTTGACTCTTCCTAAGCCTGGCACTCTATCCACTGCACTAACTAGCTGCCCTATCAATGGGCAAAGGTAAATAGAAAGAAATATCTTTTTCGGCTAGAGAGAGCTAGATAAAGTGGTTGCTTCATTGGGGCTGCAGTCTAGGAAGATCTGAGTTCTAATGTGACCTCTGACACTGACTGAGTGACCCTAGCCAGTCTCTTAACCTCTATCTGCCACAGTTTTCTCAACTTTAAAATGGGGATAATGATAGCACTCCCCTTCCAGGGTTGATATAGGGATTAAATGAGATCATATTTATGAAAAAAGGTCTTAGGACAAAGTAGGTACTTAATAAGAGAGGCTTATTTTCTTCCTTCCTTTCATTTTCCATACATGAGGACATATTGATAGAACAGCTACACTGATATCCAATAATGATTCACACATGGTGAGCATCTGCTGGTAAACCCCGGGAAGTTTAGGGTTTAGTGGACATTTTTACAGAATAACCTTGTGTGTTTGGTAGCATGGAACAGTTAGTCTCCTTAGTGGAGGCTGAATCGGTTTATGGCAGCCATCCAGAGATGTGCTGGAACCAGCTCAAACCAACCCTAAAGATCCAGTTTTAGTGGCAAATGCTGCAAATCAGGGCTTGATTTATCATTTTGTTGTCTGTCTAGACTTAAGAAAATGATGAAAAAAATACATATTGCTTAGATTAAACTTAAAGCTATACCTTGAAAGCCAGTGCTAAAGCATTTACCAGCACACCCCTAAAGCCTAAGCATGAATCATGCTTTGAGTTGCCTTTCCTAATTCCAGTAGATCACAAAGGAGCTTTGGAACCTGCTTCTGGCTGTGTGTGACTCAGGGGGAAATAGCCTGTACTTTGAGACAACTTAGAGTCCCTTTGTTGACCCAGAACTATGAGAACTCCATGGATGCATAAAGAGGAATAATCACTTGTCTGTCTCTCTCTTCCTTTCTTGTTATAAATCATGTCAGTCCATGAGCTCTTTCTTCATTTTTAGCTGCTTCCCAAGAGGAGGGTAAAGGAAGATGTGACTTGTCTTATTCCTCACCCTGCACTTTGACCTCCATGTGGCCATGAGCACAAGGCATATAAAGCACATATCCTACCTAGGCAAAAATGAACCAGACAAGAATGTTGCATCCTGATCTTAGATAATCAAGTACCTATCCCAAGATGGAAATCCAAATAGAACTGAACAGAAGCACCCAACACCTACTCTAAAATTCTTTGTTTGTTTGTTTGTTTGTTTGTTTTGCCTTTTGGAGGGAAATTGGGTTAAGCAACTTGCCCAAAGTCACATGACTAAGTTTTTGTGTTAAGTGTCTGAGGTAGGATTTGAACTCAGGTTCTCCTGACTCCAGGGCCATTGCTCTATTCACTGTGCCACCTAGACACCCCAAAAATGACTCTTCCCTCTTTTTTTTTTGCTTTATGGAAGGCAATTGGGGTTAAGTGACTTGCCCAGGGTCACACAGCTAGTATGTGTTAAGTGTCTGAGGCTGAATTTGAACTTAGGTCCTCCTGACTCCAGGGCTAAAACTCTTCAAGAAGACAGTGGCTAGGAAGAGAATAGATACAAATTTGGCTATTTTACCAGCAGTCATATACTAGGAGGTGTTTTGACAGTAAAGAGTTAAAATCAAAATGGAAAATGTCTAATTTAGCAATCCTACAAACAGCTTTATGTTCTGATAAAGTTTAAGTATCAGCTTCTTAGCACATTAAAAGTCTTTTAAAAGGAATCCTGTTTAAGTGATTCCATTAATGTGTGCTTCAAGTCCCTATGTTTCTTTCAAGTATAGCATTTCTTTGGTGTGTAGGAATAAATTACCTGTCCTATACTTGATTAATATTGGACATTTAGTACTTTTTTTGCATCTATTTATCAAGGAAACCCTAGTTGTTAACTATAACCTAAACTATAATTTATTCCTACATATACATAAGCTAAATATAAGCTAAGCTAAATTTATCCCTAATTAGATGGTATTGGGCTTTAATCCCACCCAAAGTGTGTGAGAAAAAGGAACTTAACCCCTCTGTCCCCAGCATTGGATACAGAACAATAAGTGAGTGCATTTCTTTGGTCCATCAGCAATGGGTTCCTCAATGTTAGATGAAAAGTACTCTTCCCATTTTACATATAGAAGGATTTTTATTTTACATATAAAGGTCATATAATGAATCAGAGGCAAAGTTGGGAACCGTACCCTGGTTTATAATGGAGGGAATGGAGGGGCAACAGCACAAGAGGTAAAAGAGAAGCTGGATGGGAAGTAGGTGGTCATGAAGCCTAGCCAGGGTTGCAAGGGGTCCTTTGCCCTGCTAGGTTATTTTGAGGAGATGCCTTGTCTTAAAAATCCTTCCCAATAGCCATTTATAAAGCATAGGTCTACATCCCTCCCCAGGAATCTCCACTGGCCCCCTGTTTTCTCTAGAATGAAATGATAATACCTCCAGCCCACCTTTCCAAGTTTATTCATATTACTCCCCTTTGCATGCTCTCTGTTCCTACTTGCCATTCCATATACATAACATTCTATCTCTCATGGATGTCCCTTTGTACAGTCTGTCCCCCTTTCCCCTCCCTCACCATGCCTGGAAGAATTTCCTTCCCCTTAGAATCCCCAGCTGCCTTCAAGACTTAGCTCAAGTTCTTTATACAAGAAGCCCATCTGCATCCCCATCCCCCACCTCTAGTTGTTTCACCATCAAATTACTTTGTATTTTCCTTGTACATATTTCATGTTTGCTTGTCTATGTACATGTTGTTTTCCCCCAAGAGAATGTAAGCTCCACAAGGGCAGATAGTGTTACTTTTTTTAACTCCTAGTGCCTGGCACATAATAGATACTTAATGAATAGATACTTAATAAATTTTTACTGAATGCATGGACACACATTTTTGGACCCCATATTTTAGGAATATTAATTAACCAGAGTTGATTTAGAGGAGGGTGGTCATGGTACTGAAAATCACACTAGGCAAGGATGTATTGAAAGAAATGTAGTTATTCAGCCTAGAGAAGAAAAGGCTTAGGGAGATCATGCCAGTGGTCTTCAAGAATTTGAAAGACTCTCTTCTAGAAGAGGGATTACATTTGTTCTGGACCCCAGAAGGAAAATTTAGACCAACAGGTAGGAGTTAATTAAAAACTTGATATAAAAAAAGAATTCACCAATGGAATGAGATGCTTGCAGAGAGTGAGCTCTTGTGGGATCATGATTTCCACTTGTGGACGCCAAAAGTGGATTCACTGCTTAGATGCGAGGTAGATATCCATTGTTCCTTTGAAATTCTAGGATTCTCTTCTTCTCCATCACAGCCCAGGAGGCAGCATGTGGTGAATAGGGAGAGGAGATTGGGATGAAGGACCATAGCATACTAGGCACAGTTCTCCTACCAGTAAGCCACCAGATTAGTGTACATAAGGGAAATCCTAGGCTTCCTTCCCTCCGGCTTATTTTGCCTACCCCAATGCACCTCTGAGGGGATGGCCTGAAAATAAATGAAGCTAGGGAAAGTCGCAGAAAGTAATCAAACGTATTGTCTCCTGGTGCCTTGTCCTGCTCATTAACTTATTGTTGAGATTCATTAATCCAGTGTAAAACTGTAATTAAAAATAATCTCCTTTTCTTGACGGAGCTGTGTATATGCATGGGGGGGTACGAGTGAGATGGAGGGAAGAACAGAAACAGAAAATGAATGGGCTGCTCAGCATATTTAGAATATGGTGGAAGCTCTTCACCTGCTTCTTTCTTTCTTTATCTTTAGAGGAGAAGCCATGAGTATTAGCTTGTAATAATAATCATCTCTCACTTTTGTAAAGCCCTTTATACTCCTCAAAACACTTTTCACAGCTATCATCTCACCTGATCATCCCAACATTTCTTACATTCTTATTCAACAGAAAGGGATGCTGAGATCTGGAAGAGTAAAGCAATTTAAACCCAAGGTCACATAGCAAGTCAGTGACAGGCTTGGGACTGGAACCCATGGGTCTTGACTCCCAATCCAGCTCATTTTCCCCTATACCAGGCCATGTGTTCAAGGCTAAACTTCATCAATTGATTTTAGGATCTGGCATTAAGGAGAACCACAAGTATCCTAAATTGATGTGACACTGGGGCAGGCAAGCATATGCTTGGAGACATCCTGCACGTCATGAACACCCTCATCATGCAGGATCTAAACAGCCAGCGAGGACATCCATTCTCATAGATGGAACAATAGTTCAAACTTACTAAGCAAATTTGTTGTGAAGTTTACCAAAAAGTCTTCTACCTGTAATCCTACAGAGTAAGAAGTATAGGTAAGGGCGGCCAGGTAGCACAGCGAGTAAGAGCACTGGCTCCAGTGTCAGGATGACCTGGAGATCGAATCCCGGGCTCAGATACTTAGCACCCACCCAGAAACACCTGGCCGTGTAACCTTGAGCAAGTTACTTAACCCCAATTGCTTAGGGGCAGCCAGGTGGCTCAGTGAGTAAGAGCACCAGCTCCAGTGTCGGGATGACCTGGGGATCAAATCCAGGCTCAGATACTTAGCACCCACCCAGAAACACCTGGCTGTGTAACCTTGAGCAAGTTACTTAACCCCGATTACTTAAAAAAAAAGTATAGGTATTGTTATCCCAAATTACAAATAAGAAACTTAAAAACATTCAGAGAGGAGGCTAGATGGCTCAATGAATAGAGTACCAACCCTGGAGTCAGGAGGACCTGAGTTCAAATCTGGCCTCAGACACTTAATACTTACTAGTTGTGTGACCTTGGGCAAGTCATTTAACCCCAAGTGCTCTGCCTTCCCCCTCCAAGACAAAAAAATTCAGAGAAGGCAAGTGACTTTCCTAAGGTTCCATAGCTAATAACTGTTGGATTTAGAATTCAAACATAAGCCAATGATCTTTCTGTTATACAATGCTATTGTTTCTCACTGGTTTGTTCTTCAGTATTCACACTAACTGGGAGCATGGGTAAACTGTAGCAGAAATAACTAATCCCTGTTATCCTCCCACTTCTGTGTTACCTTTTTAATTTATGGAATAAAGCAAACATTTCCACAATAGATTTCTATTATGCTCAACTTTCTATTCCGTATAAATAGACAATGAAGTTATCGTGTAAATTTATTTTTACCTCCCCCCATAACCCTAGACATGGTTACCATTAGACAAAGATAGATAGATGATGGATAGATAGATAGATAGATAGATAGATAGATAGATAGATAAGTAGATAGATTTTTTTTTCTGTACATACTTCTGGTTTACCTTTTGTGTTTTCACCTTACCATCTTCCTTTCTTTTCCCCATTCATCCATTACCCCTTTCCAGCCTAATGCCTACTGACGTAGTGATAACTGATGAAGTCTAATGTATTGTTACCTCCCTTAGGCCTCTGCTGGGCTTTAGACGAGTTCAAACTTGTGAAGCACAGTGAGGAAGCTTGAGCCACTACATGGAATGGAAAACTCTGAAATAAAGACTCAATGGAAGACTGTGTTTAACCTCTTGAATCACAGCATCTCAAAGCTGGAAGAAAGCATAAAAAAACTCATCTCATCTGCATGTGAATAAGAGTCTTTTCTACAATGACCTTAATACGGCTCATCTGATTTTTCCTGAGGATCTCTAGCAAGGGGAAACCCTCTTCCTAAAACATCCCACTCCACTATGGGATAGTCCTAGTGAATAGGAAGTTCTTCCATAACTCTAGTCTGATTTTTCCTCACACCTGGCACATAGTAGATATTTATAATTTTTAACTATTTTTTAAAGCTCAATTTTATTTTCCGTTCCAGATTCTCTCCTTTCCCCTATTTCTTCATCCAGTCATTAAGAAGGCAAGAAATACAAAACCCATTACAAATATGAATTCATGTAAAACAAATTTTCTAGTCTGAATTTGCAACTTCCACTCATTACTCTCAGTTCTGCCCTCTGGAGCTAAATATAATTAGTCTATTACTCTTTCATGTGAAAGGCCTTCAAATATTTGAACTATCGAGTATCCTCTAAGTCTTCTCTTATCTAGGCTAGACATCTCAAGTTCCTTCAACTGTGAATTGGGGATAGTTAGGTGGCTCACTAGGCTTATAGTGCTGGGCTTGGAGTCAGGAAGACCTGAGTTCAAATCTGCCCTCAGACACTTACTAGATTGATGAAACTGAGCAAGTCAACTTGACCTTAATCTACCCTAGTTTCCTCATCTGTAGAATAGGGATAATGACAGGATCTTCCTCACAGGAAAGATCAAATGAGATAAGATTTATAATATGGTTAGCACAGTGTCTGTTACATTATTAAATGATTGTTTCTTTCCTTCAACCATTCCTCATAGGTTGAGGACTGAGTTCTACCCACCTCACTCAATGTTCTTAAATGTAGCAGAGGTCATACGTTATGAAGTTTTCAATGTGGAAAACATTTAAGCCCTCTGTAAGGTGTAAAAATCTTTGATTGTGTCAAAAAGGGAATGTCAGTATTGGCTGACCAAACAATATGGGTTGCCTCATTTAGCAAAGGAACTTCAGACATTACTCAGGTCAGCAGTAGACCAGTCAAGCAGTGGAGAACTCCAGTCTTAGGGGTGCTTTGAGGAGGCAGACTCTTCCATCAGTACCAGAATATGCCAGGAGTAGGGGTAAGTGAGCTCAGAAAGACTGTTGCATTCTTCTCATCCCCACTGATCATGTCATCAGAGTGTCTGGAATAGTAGGACATAGTAGGAGAAAATGCATTTGGCCAAAAACAAGATGCACCAGGAATTTATTGAGGAGAAACATAGATGCAGAGAGATAGACGCCCAAGAGAGGAAGCAGTTTTAAGGAGCATGATCTCTTATACCAGAGAAGAATATTGTCTATGGACTCAAAAAAGGACTTCCATTAACCAGGATTTTGTTCTCACATGTATGTTTCTTTTGAAACTTTAATCCCACTTTAATCTCATGGACTTATGTGTAGTCATAGAAGAGTATGGCCCAGATATTGGTGGGGGTTTAAGGGAAGGGGAGAGGAAGGAAATTGTACTAACTTATACCCCATTAGCAAATACACTTTCTAAAAGTTAATTAAGTCTCATTGATAATCGATGTGGAAAACACCGGTGGGGGCTCATAATGAGAGTACTAGAAAACTCTACTCTTTAGGATTAACCACAGATCCCTGAAGAGAGAAGAAGTAAGCTGCTCTTTGGAGGCTATAATTCCAATGGCAGTTGAAGAAGGTATTGATCAATCAATAAGTATTTATTAAGTACTTCCTGTTTGTCAAATACTGTGCTAGGTGCTGAAAATATAAGTACAAAGAAGAGAATATTTACTCCACTTTCAGTGACCTTACAAAGAAGCCCTGGAGAAGATACTACAGATTGTATAATCAAGCCCTGTACCTGACTTACCTCCTCTTGTTACTGTCTGGCTTATCAATATCCTTCCTAAAATGTGGTATCAGAATTGAATAGCATATCCCATATAGAGTCTAACTAGCACAGAATACAATTATACTATCACCTCCCTAGTCCTGAGACTATGGGGTCTCTTAATCTATCAATATTGTTTTATTAGAGTTTTTCATTTCTTACTTTTGTTTTATTTTTGTAGTCATCACAAACCATTGACGTTTTGAATTCAAAGTCCACTAAAATTCCCAGATTCTCTAAGATGAATATCTATGTAGACAGACTGCTTCCATTTTGTACACAAGAAGTTGATTTTTTGAACCTAAGACTTTTTACATTTACCTAAATTAAATTTAAGCTTAGTTCTTAACCAACAGGGAATATGTGATTCTCTCTGGATTTTTTAATTTTCTTCTGCCAGGAAAACACTGATATTCCCCAACTCATTCCCCATATTCCTTTCTTACTTCCTTCATCCCTTACCCCTATGAGAATGCAAGAGGAGATTCAAAATTCTATGAGCAAAGCATTATAGAAAGAAATGTGGGAGGGTAGGGACTTCTGTTTATACTAGGATTGTGCTATTTCTTTCTTTTCTCACTGTTTCTTCTGCACATAACTTCCACTCCATACTCCATCCTTTTCCCTTTTGTCCTCTTTCTCTATGACCATAGTAATCCAACCTTCCAGGGAAGTAAAGGTAGGTTAGATATGTGACATTAGGGGTCCTGAAAAGGATTACCAGACCCTCAAATATATCTCCCACCTGCTTATAAATACAGCATTTTGGGGGGGTTGAGGGAAAGCTTTTTTACTCCACAATGATAGAGGAAGCTTAAAATGTAAATGTTCTCTGGAGGAATTCATTGTCATGACCCTGGCATGCAGTGTGGCCCAGGGGAAGGGATGTTTGACTTTGCAGTCAGAGGATCTGGGTATAAATCTTAGTTATGCCAGTTACCACCTGTATGACCTTGGGTAAGTCATTTATTCCCTTTGGGTCTCGGTTTCTTCACCTGGAAAATGAAGATTTGGACTAAGAGGCCTGCCAAGATCCCTTCTAGCTCTGAATTTATAAAATTAACTTCTTTGGTTTATAAAGACACCTTGACATGACTTCAGAAGGCACTCCCTTCCCCAGTGCAGATTACACTCTTCTGTCATGTCCTGAAAGAGGCAACCTTCATGAGTTGTTACGGACCTCATAGGGCACTCCTTGGTAATCAGCCTCTGAACTTAAATAAATTATTCTTTGGACTATTCGAGACCCATGATTTCTTTCTGGGCCATATTTGAAGCCTTTCTGTCTTGTCAGAACTTACCAGAATTTGGGTTCATGACCTTTGAAAACTCAGGGTTACTTCTGTGCCAGGAAAAGGTGGCAAATAAAGGCTTTAGAGCAGGGAGTAAATTCATACTTATATGTATTTTAACTGCTTTTAAATCCTTTTCTAAGAACAATGTCCAGTAGTGGGGAGGAGGGAGAAAGGAAGTCAGCAAGCACAAGGACATATCTGAATATCTGAAAAGGAAAAGAAATAAACATCACATGAATCAGGGAGGGAGAAGAGTAGGAAGCCAGGGATAAATTCTACCTCTGTTTCTATGCTTCTGACCTCTAATCCTTAATGTTTCATCTAAGAAATGATCTTGGAAAATCATCTTAAGTGCCATCAATACTCTTTTTGCCTAAAATTAATTAGAATTCACTTATTTTTGTATAGTTTATATTGCCCCTCCCTTTAAAAATAGAAATGCCCTGAGGGGACTCTTTCTCCTTGTAGTTGTATCCTCTAACATCCAGGAGAGAGACTTATGCTTTCCAAGTACTAAAGAGGTCTAAGTTCAGTTGATATACATAATGATGTTGCCCAACTTCCTCTCTTGCCCAGAGAGAAGATTTAGCCCCCTCCCAATCCCTCACAGGTCCCATAAATTCTATTGAACTTAACAAATGCTGAGTTACTCTTATGAGTATATAAAAGTTTGAGAGCTGTCGTACTTAAGAAGACTGACTACCAAAGGATTTTTTTTTATCATAGGAACTCATGACATAATCTATTAAGATGTGATTGATCTCTGTATTGACAGTGGATATAATTTTACGCCACCAATCTCATAGATCTTTAATGGAGCAAAGTATCATATGTCAAGGAGACAGCTTGGTACAGTGGAAATAGTACTGATTGGAGTCAGAGGACCTAGGTTTGAGTTTTCCCCCAATGCTTGCCATTTGTGTGACCTTGGTCAATATACCTTACCTCCCCAGGATAATGTTTCCTTCTCTGTAAAATTAGAAGGTTGGATTAAATGGTTTCTGAGATCTTTTCTAGCTCTGGACCTACTGTACTCTACATTGTGCACTCTCCAAGTGTGGTCTGGTTACTAAGGGTCTCCAAGACTCTTTCAGGGTATCTGTGAAGTCAAAACTATTATCATAATAATATTAAGATATTTTCATATCAAACATAGTAAATATATATATACACATATATATGCATATATGATATATGCATATATATAATATATACATATACACAGCTATCTATCTATCTATCTATTCCACATCAACAATACCTCTCTTTGGAAGGGGCATACTCAATAATTTTTAATAGTATCAAGGAGATTTGAGATTAAAAGTACCAGGGAACTGGTACTTTACATCTATGTGGAAGGATTCCTTCCATAAGGAAACCATAAATCAATGATTTTCAGAAACAGTGAATTTTTACTAGGTGTGCCATGAATTGTACAGAATTTACATTTCCAAATATATGTAAATACAGGAATCTCTAGCTTCTACCTTGGGGTGCTGAGATTCCTCAGGGCAAACACTAATAATGAATCCAGAGGGAGAAAAAAAATGTTTGAGAATCAAGACTGGAAGGGGCCCCTGGATTACTGAGTCTGTCCTCCCCATTTTATAGGTGGAGAAAACTGAGGTGCAGAAAGGCAAAGTTACTAGTCCCACTTTCTATAAGTGACAGTATGATGGGAATGCCAATAATAACTCACTTTTTAATAACGAGCATTTGAAAATTTAGAAAACACTAGCCTGTCAGAGTGGATAGGTAGCCTGGCATAAAGCCAGGAAGACTGGGCTTGCATCCTGCTTCTGATACATATTGGCTGGGTTGATCAATCTGTCAGTAAATATTTATTAAGCACCTGCTATCAAAGCTATCACCCTTTGTAGATAATACTTAGAGAATCCTAGAGAATCAACTAAAAAAACTACTTGAAATAATTGACAACTTTAGCAAAGCTGCAGGATATAAAATAAACCCACATATATCACTAGCATGTCTATATATTACGAACAAAGTCCAGCAGCAAGAGATAGAAAGAGAAATTCCACTTAGAATAACTGTAGACATTGTTAAGCACCTGCTGTGTGCCAAGAACTAGGGATGCAAAAAGAAGCAAAGGACAGTCCCTGCCTTCAAAGAGCTTGCAATCTAACGGAGGAGACAAGATGCAAATAAATATGTACAACCAAGCTATATCCAGACAAATAGGACATATTTAT
This sequence comes from Petaurus breviceps papuanus, assembly GCF_028583685.1. NCBI lineage: Eukaryota > Metazoa > Chordata > Mammalia > Diprotodontia > Petauridae > Petaurus > Petaurus breviceps. The sequence goes on from NW_027187378.1 coordinate 32,315,450, forward strand.
AAGAGGGAAGGCACTAGAATTAAGATGGGGGGGGGGAAGTCTTCCTGTAGAAAATGGATTTTTAGTTGGGATATTGTAATGTAATGCCAAGGAAAGGCAACTTCCCAAGGTTCAGAATACCAGCATAGGTGCTCTCCATTTTATTCAGTGACAAATTAAGAACAGAGAAAATCAAAACATGACATCATTCCAAATACAGCATTTACTAAGTGTGGTTAAATAATCTCCAAGGACTACCCCACCCCCGGACCTTCCAATCATTCAATCACTTACAAAGTCCCTGTTCTAAATACTACTCCACCCCTAGGCTGTGCCTTCATTTAGTCCACCACAAAGCTCCTCTTCTCAAATGGAGATTAGTTTCCAATCTAAGTAAAGTACATTCATTTGTTCAACCATAGAACACAAAAAGGTCAAAAGTTCCCCACACCTGGATCACAATTGAATCTACCCCAGAGTTACATCAAGTTTAAGCTCAGCACTTAATACCCAAATGGAGGTCTTTTCTTCATCTTGACACAAGGCAAGTTCTCAGCAATCTTAGTTCCTGGGGAGATAAGGCTTAGCAAGGCCACAAGATACATTGCCAGTCTCTTCATTAATTCATCCTCTGTCTGCAAAACAGTCCTAGAACCCCTGAAAACATTAGCAAAACCCTCTCCCAGGATTTCTGTAAACATACAACAAGAAAATCCTTCTTCAGGGCTTCTGAACCAACAGAAAGGTTCCCAGACCCCTGCAACAACAGCACTGTCCTTCACCAGTGGACAGTATTCACTCTCTGTCTGCAGGACAGTCTCAGGAGCTCTTAGCTGACAGCCAGGTTCCAGGACTTCTTCAACAAAAGGACTGTCTTTCACCAGTGGACAAATCTGGCAAAACAACATCAAAACAGACAAAGTACCAGCAAAACAGCCATGTCTCCTCAGTCCTTGGCAGCTCCGGGGACAGATCTCAAAAGTCCAGGGCGATTAAAAGTGGACCCCAGCAATCCTCTCAGTCTCTTTCTGCCTCCACGAGGTGCTGCTTCCAAAAAGTTCTTCTGCCTCTCTCTTGTCTCTCCAAATCTACGTCACCAGCTCCTCCCAGTTCAAGACTTTCTTTTCACATCAACAAGTCCATCACACAGGTGGGATTAACAAGCTCTGGGTTTTAACACAATCAGTTTGAAAACCAAGCCAATACAGGGGAATCTTTATATTCCATTACTATCACAGATATAAAGGAGTCCAGAGAAGTCAACAGGCAGAGATGAGGAGAGAGAGCATTCCAGGCCCAGAGGACAGCTCAAAGAAACTGAGTCTTATTCCTAGAACAGCTGGGAGGTCCTCATCACCGGATCAAGGAGTATGTGTTGGGTAGTAAGGTGTGAGAATCCTGGAAATCTAGGAGGGAGCTAGGTTATCAAGGACTTTGAATGTCAATCAGAGCATTTTGTACTTGCTCCTGGAGGGGATAGGGAGCTATTGAAGTTTATTGAATGGGGAGTAGTGGTGTGAGTGGGGATGTGACATGGTCAGATCTGTATTTTAGAAGAATCACTTGGGTGGCTGAATGGAGGATGGATTGGTGTGGGAGAGACTTGAGACAGGTAAACCCACCAGTAATCCAGGGGTGAGGTGATAAGGGCCTGAGACAGAGTGGGGGCTTTGTCAGAGTAGAGAAGGGAGAATATTGGAGAGATGTTGCAAAGGTAAAATTAATAGATCTTGGTAGCAGATTAGATATGGAGGGTGAGAGACAGTGATGAGCTGAGGATGATTCCTAGGTCATGAGTCTAATGGTCTGGGAGGATGGTGTTAACCTCTACAATAAGAAGGAAGTTAGGAGTCAGGGGAGGGGGCTTTAGGGGAAAAGATAATGCGCGCCATTTTGGACATGTTGAGTTTAAGAAGTCTAGTGGACATACAGTTTGAAATGTCTGAAAGCCAGTTGGTGATGTGAAATTGGAAGTCAGTACAGAGTTTGGGGCAGGAAAGGTAGATTTGAGGGGCATTAGCATAGAGATAAGGCAGATAGGTTGTGTAGAGGATAGAGTGCCAGGCCTGAAGTTAGGAAGACTCATCTTCCTTAGTTCAAATCTGACCTCAGAACCCTTACTAGCTGTGTGAACCTGGAAAAGTCACTTTACCCTATTTGCCTCAGTCTCTTTATCAGTAAAATGTGCTGGATAAGGAAATGGCAAACCATTCCAGGATCTTTGACATGAAAACCCAAAATGGGGCCATAAAGAGTTGGACATGACTAAACAACAACAAGAAAAGCATAGAGATGATAAAATCAAAGTGAGCTAATGAGATCACCAAGTGAAGCAGTGCAGAGGGAGAAGAGAAGAGGGCCCAGGAGAGAACCCTGTGGGATACCTGTGGTCCAAGGCTGTGATCTGGACGTCGATCCACTAAAGGAGACAAAAGAGTGGTCCGATTGACAGAAAGACTCAGGAAAGAATGCTATTCCAAAAACCTAGAAGAAGAAAGGATCAGGGAGAAAAGGGGAATCAACAGTGTCTAAAGCTACAAAGAGACTGAGGATATTGAGGATGAAAAAAGGCCACTGGACTTGGCAATTAAAAAATCATGGACAACTTTGCAGAGAGCAGTTTCAGTGGAACAGCGACTTTGGAAACCAGATTGTAAGGGGTTAAGAAAAGAGTGAGAGGAGAGGAAGTGGAAGCACCTATTATAGGTGACCTTTTCTAGTTTAGCCACAAAGGTCAGAAGAAATATAGGATGGTAATTAGAGAGATGCAAGGAACAAGTGAGGATTTTTTGAAGAAGAAGGAGACATAAGGGTGTTTGTAGGTAATAAGGAAAAAGCCAGTAAGGAATGACCAGGTGTTAGAATAATTGTCATGGAGTGGAAAATGCCACTTCTTTACTCAAAGGTGACTGGAGATCAGACTGGAACCAAGCAGGGCACAAGATGGAAGGCAGCCATAAGGGAGATCCCAATACACTTCTTCTCTTTGAAGATGGGAGATAAGGCAGGAAACTACACCACAGGAGATCAAAGTCCTACTTCTCACTGACTTTCCTCTTTCTTCTTCCTCAAGGGACAGTTGCAGCAGGAGATGGAAGGCCTGAGGTCAAAGGAAAGGTTAGCCCTCTTTGCACCAGAGCTCCTTCACATAGAAATTGGGGGAATCAGGCTGACAGAAGGAAGTTGCCTTGTGCTGGCACAAATGAGTCTCTCCCCAGGCCTTGAACAGCCTTCCCTCAAGGGACAGGAACTGCAGGAGATGAAAACTGTGCTATCAGGAACATCTCTCTGGTTCTTCTTTTCACCCTAGGTGTTACCCTGAGCAAATCTCCTTAAATATCCTCAGAACTCTGGGCATCTCTCTATGTCTCCATAGAGGAACTCCTCAAGCTAATGATGTCATAGGTCTAGTCCTATTCTTAAACCTTTTCTCACAACAACCCTGTGAAATAGACAGTATATTATTAAACTTCTATTTTAGATGAACAAGGCCCAAGGCTCAAAGTGTTGACATGACTTACCCGCTGTCACATAGCTAGTAATCAACCAGAGAGGAATTTTCAGGAAAAGACCAAGAATCTTCCCAGTATTCCATCCTCAGTCCCTTCTCAGGGGACTCATATTCTAGGTGTAAGGCTACTCTGGCCACTATTGCCCAAAGGCCAGGTAGGTTATATTTCCTTCATTGCCTCAGGGTTCTCCAGTACTCTTAAAGGGGGATTATGGTGAGAGAGTGTGCCTAGGCTTTTAGCCTAATGGCATTAATGATGTTCCCTCAAGTATATGGGGGTAGTGTCCTGTACCAAATTAACCACCAACAGTTGTAATAGCTTTTACAAAGGAATATTTAATTCAAAAAGTATAATAAAAATTTACAAACAAGTTGGCTCAATTTTGGTAAAACATAGTCACTGTCCTAAGTTCAAAACTTGTCACCCTCTAGGTTTCTCTCCTAGACTGGCTACAAAATTCCACCAGCAATTCTGGCTCTGAGGTAGCTGTAACTCAGACTCTGGGGTCTCGTACAGGATTGCTGGAGGGAATCGCCATGGGCACTTGAAACCAAGAAGGATAAATGAAACAGAAAAGAAATAAACACCCCAGAAGCATTTTTCTGTTCAGTTCAAGGCACCCTCCATGTGGGTGTGATCTTCACCCATTAGATGCACCAGGAAAGAGCGTGGAAGAATGAAAATGAGATGGTCCCAGTCTGACAGTTTTAAAGACAGTCTGTTCCAGCTAATCCAAGGAGACTGACCCCACCTAGTTAGTAAAAAAACAATACAGGATGTAGAGTTGCCTGCATGTTAGAAGACCTGGGTTTGCCCAGGTCAAGCCCCTTATATATGTAAAAATCCAGATTTTACCCCAGCGATGGGATAGTGATAAGAATAATAGGCACCAGCAAGAAGACTTACATTTGAGCAAAATGTAGGTAGGGGGACAGAGACGGGGGTGGGATGGAGGGGACTTGAACCCTGAAAAATGTGTAGAATTATGATAGGTGAGAGGAGGACATTCTTACTTCTCAGGGCAAACCTCTCACATAGGAAGCTAGTTAGCTGAAAACTATCAAAAAAAAAAAAAAATGCCCGCCCATAGGACAGAACCCATTTGGAGAGTCAGTTAAAGCAAACAATTTAATTGAGTCAAGTATCCCTTGCCTATGCCCTCTATAAATCGTAGCAGCAGGTGGTATTAATTGAAATTGTTTAAATAGCCTCTATTTATTTGCTAGGCATTTGGTGGGGGAGCAGAAACCATTTGGGAGACCACTAAGGTCATACATTTTGCCTAAGGGGGGACCCCTATCCCCCCAAACCAAGGGGCTGACCAGGAGCTGCCTTCCCCGTCATTTCAGGAACAGTGCCAGATCAGCGTTTTTATTTTATGTCTTCTGATTTATCTGTTCTGCGAAGCTTTCATTTCAACTTGGAGAATGCTCAAAGTAAAGCTCACCCTGTTACAGACTTAATTGGACCATATTTCAGTCCCAGTGCATCTGTTCAGTGTGGCTTCCTTATCTTGGGTCCATAAACTTTTATTAAGTTATATATCAGAGAATATACATATATATTCCACTAACATGTTTCTTTCTTTCCTTCCTTTTTTCCTTTCCCTTTCTACCTTTCTTTCTCTCTTTCTTTCTACTTTTTTCTTCCTTCCTTCTCTCTCTCTCTCTCTCTCTCTTTCTCTCTCTCCCCTTCCCTCCCTCCTTCCATTCCTCTCTTCCTTCCTTCCTTCCTTCCTTCCTTCCTGATGTAGTGCAAGAAAACACGGTATTTGAAGTAAAATAATCATAGATTTAAACTAGAAGTCATGGTTAGTTACTCCAACCTACTCATTATTTTACAAAAAAAGGAAAGTGGGATCCATAATAATAATGGCTAGCATTTAAATGGTGCTTTAAGGTTTGCAAAGTTCTTTAAAAATATTATCTCATTTGATCCCCATTTTCTTTAACTCCATTTTATAGATCAAGAAACTGAGGCAGAGAGACATTAATTGGCTTGCCCAAGCAGTAAATATCTGAGGTAGGATTTGAAATCAGATCTTCCTGACTCCAGGTCTGGTGCTTTATCTACTGAGTCATTTAGGAAAAACTAAATGGCTTGCCCAGGGTTGCACAGGTAGTAAGTAGCATTAAACTAGGACTAAATTATCTCCGAGTTTCCTCCCTACATCTAAATCTATCCTTCCTTCCTTCTTTCTTTCCTTCCTTCCTTCTTTCCTTCCTTCCTTTCTTCCTTCCTTCTTTCCTTCCTTCCTTTCTTCTTTCCTCCCTTCCTTCCTTCTTTCCTTCCTTCCTTCCTTCTTTCCTTCCTTCCTTCCTTCCATCCTTTTTGGTGTATTTATTTCCTCATAAACAAAGACCCAGGGGGACTTCAAATAATATCTTCTCTATTCCTCCATACTTTGTTTAAGCCAGAAAAGACTGATGGGGTGACATTAACCTCAATTTAGTGCAGCCATCAGAGCAGTAAAGCTTAGATTCTACTAATTTCCATTCTGGTTATTGGGTGTGTTTGATATGCTAATGCTAAACATTACCTCCCAACCACTTCCATCAAATTTACTTTTCAATAGCATAGCTCAGTGAGGGAGGGGAGAAATGTCAAAGGGAGGGGAAATTCTGAAAAAAAAATTATAATAGAATTAAAGCCATACAGGGAAAACTATTTCCTCCATCCTGTTTAATAATTTGGAAGATCATTTTAAAGCAGATGGAAAATTACCACTGCTACCCAAAGGAAACTCTTCTCTCAGGGCTATGATAACCCAGGCTGATGTTTCTTGGTCCGGTATCTTAGTCACCAAGGACTGCAATTAAGTGGAACTGGACTAAGGACTTTGATTAGCTGAACCAACTTTAATATCACAATCACTCTGCCCAGGATAAACTGAAACTCTACCTTGAAAGCCAACCAATCCCCACCAGAACCTCCTACCCTTACCCACTTCCTTTATACTACACTACGACTTGAACAGAAAGCAGCAGAGTAACGTTTTCTTTTAAGGGTGTCTGAGAGGCAGGAAATCCCCAAAGGAGAATAGTCTAGGACCCAATGACCAGTCATCTATTTGACTGGGAAAGTTTTGTTCCTGCATTTCTGATAACTCTAAACTATGTTCAGGGAAGTTTGCTTACTTTAAAACTGCATGTAGAATTTCCACCTTGGTGTCCACTGCATATAAAATACTCATCAAAATTCCCAAGGCCCAGAGCAAAATTTTTTCTGCATTACTTGAACCTGCATATATCCATACATCAGTAGTTAATTGGATCCACTGCTTAACTTCAGACCCTTTGATACAATTTTCCTAACAGATCTTTGGATTCTCATGTGTCTTCACCTACAACACTCCTGCCTTCCTATCCCCCCTTAACTCTTTTGTAGTTTCATATTTACTTTACCTGTTGATGTGATTGCTGGGCCTCTACTCTACTCAGCACCTGTAGTAGTCTTTTATACTATCCAAAAACCATTCCAAAATTGGAAAAAAGAGGAGGGTGTTGTGTCCCTCCAATTTATATAATCCTTCCAAATAAGCATAAACCAGGGATACTTACCTTAGTGGGTACTATAGATCCATTTGTTAGTCTAGTGAGGTTTCTGGACCCTTCTCAGAAAAAAAAAATATTTTAAATGGACAGAATAAAAATTTATAGACTTGAAAAGGAAACCAATTATATTGAAATACTGTCATCTTTTCAAAAAAAAATTATTACAGTTCAAAAGTCTCAGATGAAGAAGCCTCAGGTCATGAAGTCTGCTGACAACACGTATAGATCTCGTCTCTGATAACAATGGGAGCCAGTTGATTCATTTATTTCTTTTTTCAAATAAACATTTCAAATAAACATTTGCTAAATACCTGCATTGGGACTGCACTGGGAGAGACTATTGTTGTTGAGTTGTTTCAATTGTCTGACTCGTCATGACCCCATTTGGTGTTTTCTTGGCAAGGATACTAGAGCAGTTTGTCGTTTCCTTCACTAGTTCATTTTACAGATGAGGAACTGAGGCAAACAGGGTTAAGTGACTTGTGCAGGGTCACATAGCTAGTAAGTGTCTGAGGCCATATTTGAACTCAGGAAATTGAGTTTTCCCAATTCTACCAGTGTGCTATCCATTGTGTCACCTAGCTGCTCCACTGTGAGAAACACAGAGATAAATAAGATATGGCCTGAACTCAATAGGAGATGACATGAAGACAAAACTATAAAACAAAATAGAATATGAAAAGGACACATAAGAAAGGTACAGTATAAGAGTTCACAGAGTAAGGATACCTGGGAGTCTTGGACTGAACCAGGTTTGAAATCATCATGGCCGGTATGGGTTCTTCCTCAAATGTACCAACATCAATCAGAGGAAGATATTGAAGATGGCTGCTTGGGTAAACCTCTAGAAAGAGAACAGAGAATTATAGGATGAAACAAATTTGGAGGTGGGTTTTTTTTTCGTATTTCTAAAAGTGAAGAATGGGTATTCCAGGGTAGAATTTTCAGAGATGGAAGTATTAAAATTGCCAGGAAGTTTCTGGTTGGAGAAACAATGTTACTGGTGAGATTACTGAGAAGATGGCCAGGGAGTGTAGTTAGCCAGACTAATGGATGGAGATTGTGGAGGGTTGCTAATTTTAGGCAAAATATTTTGTACTTTATTCAGCAAAAAATAGGGATCTGATGAAGATTTTTGAGTAGTAGAATGATATGACAAGATTTTCATTGAGGAAAGATTAGTTTGGTAGCAGTTTGGATAAATTGTAATGGAAAGAGCGTAGAGACAGTAAAGTAAGTTAGGAGATGATGTCAATAACCCCTATGCTTCAGGATAAGGGCTGGTACTAGACTGGCAATGGGGAGGAGAGGACAGAAGCAAAGGATATTGCAGTGGCAGAGTTAACAGGAATTGATACCTTACTGAGTAGGATTGGTAAGTATGAATGAAAGACAAATGAAATCAACACTAAGGTTATGGACATGGGACAGGATGTATGTTAGCGCTAGTAAAAGAAATAATGAAGTCAGATAGACAAATAGATTCAGAGATAATTAGTGGGAAATTAGAGGGAAAGATAATAAAGGTAGTTTCCAATATATTGAGTGTGAACTACTGGTGGGAGGTTCAGGTGGAGATATTCTGTAGGCAGTTGTAGATGGCCTGAAGTTCAGAGAAGAGATCACAGCTAAAATTACATGTTTGGAGGCAGTAGTTGAAACTGAGAATGAATGAAATTTCTAGAAGATAGGGACTAAACTTTGGGTTAAACTCACCTTAAAGGAATAGACAGAAAGCAAGGATAAACTGGGGTGAGAAATGAATGGTTAAAGATATAGGGAGATTGTGTATTATTTTGCTGGCCAAAATATGGAACCAAAGACTGAATTTTGTTATTTTGTGCTTGTTTTTGCTCCTGACAAATCTATATACTAAAGTCAAGAATGTGGTTCAAGGTGGGTAGAGGGTAATGACTTGGCCTCTTTTGATTAGTTTTGTCTCTGAATCATTCAAGGTCTTTTTTTTTCCCTGTTTGGTTGTATCTAATTATGCTCTCCCCAAAGAAATCATTTCCATAGTCAAGTTTGCCTCTATCTTACTCTTTGTACCCCAATGGTACCTTTATACCACAAAATGTCCCTTCATTCCATGGATTTTCTGACCCTAAGACCTCCAAAAACTTTTCAAAATATAAATGAATAGATGTTGTGAAAAATTATACTCTGCCACACTTCATCAGGGAATGCTGAAAGAGAATCTTGAGAGTAAAATGGGTTTCACAGTCCAGTTTCTCCTCACAGGGTTGTTATGTGAATAAAATAAGATATTTGTAAACACATAGTATAGTTTCTCATGCATAGTAGGTACTTAATAATAGCAGTTATCCAACTTTTATGGGGTTCCTTTGGATTAGTGCCCCTCAATAGGTCTTGGTGACACAATATCTCCTAAAATGTTACATGAGAGATATAAGGATTTCCTAATTCTCACTCAGACTGTATCTGGGACAACAGATAGTGATACAATATCAGATATAGGAAATTATGGGATAAAATGCATACTGGCTCAGGGGAAACTCTTTCTGACTTTTCTTTAGAGCCTTTAATTGGTGTAGTGGCTCATTGCCTTAGCAATAACTATAGAGTTGTACTCCCACCCTGATCAGGGAGTGGCTTTCTAATCACTACATTTTAGCATATAGGAGTCTAGATGGATATCAAGAGATCCTGAAGAGCTAAAGTTCAGATTCTCAGCTATAAGCTAAAAATGATATGGAAGAGCCAACTCATCTGATGAATCTCAGTTAAATGACAAGGTGATTTGTCCACAGTGGGAAATGGGGTTTTGATGCCTTATTTATAACAACAGGATTCAAAAACACCAGAGTTCAAATCCAGCCTTAGATAATTATTAAGTGTATGACCCTGGGCAAGTCACTTAACCTTTTTCTGCCTGAGTTTCCTCAACTATAAAATGAGTATAATAATAGCAAATATTTCCAAGACTCCTTGTGTAGATAAAATGAAATAATATTTGTAAAGAACTAAGTATAGTGCCTGGTACATAGTAGGCACATAATAAATGAATGTGAATCTATAATGCTCGGATGACCTCAAAAGAATATGGAAGCGTTTTTTTACAGTTGAGGGAGAAATGGGGCTCCAGAGAGTATGCAATGGTTGGACCTCATTTTCATCTGAACTGGTTCAAAGGTGGAAGAATACATGCACATATAACTGGGTATAGAAATTCATCTAATCCAACAGAGAAGTGGGGAGGGGAGGGGGAGCCTGAGGAAAACAGGGGGAGGTGTGGTAAGAAGGAGGTTAGATTAAGGGAGGCAGTGGTCAGAAGCAAAACAAACTTTTGAGGAAAGAATAGGTTGAAAAAAGAGAAGGATAAGTAGGAGAGAATGTAATAGAAGGAAATGCACAGTTAACAATTATAGCTGTGAATGTGAATGGAATAAATTCACTTCAAAAATGGAAGAGGGTAGCAGAATGAATTATAAAGCAGAATTCAATATGTTGCCTGTAGAGACACTTGAAACAGAAATACATACATAGAGTTAAAATGAGCTATTACAGCAGAATCTATTGTGCATCAGGAAAAGTTTAAAAAAAAAGACAGGAGTAGCAAATATGATTAAAACAAAAGCAAAACTAGGCTTAATTAAAAGAAATAATCAATGAAATTACTTTTTACTAAAAAGCATTATAGATAATGAATTAATATCAATAATGAACATATGTACATCAAATGGTATAGTGTCCATATTCTTGAAGGAAAAATTAAATGAATTATAAGAAAAATAGATATAAAACTATTCTACTGGGGGACCTCAATTTACCCATCTCAGATCAGTCTCTTCATAAAATAAACAAGAGAGAAGTGGAGGAGATAAATAAAATTTTAGTAAAGATAAATATGATGGACCTCTGGAGAAAATTCAATGGGAATAGAAAAGAGCATACATTTTTTTCTGCAGTAATGGCACTTTTACAAAAATTTACCATATATTGGGGCATAAAAATCTCACAGCCTAATGGTAAAAAGCATAAATTTTAAATGTACCATTTTGGGATCAAAATGCGATAAAATTATATTTAATGAAGGGCCATGGAAGTATACATTAAAATTATTTTGAAAGTAAATAATCTAATCCTAAAGAAAGAGTGATTCAAAGGATAAATCATAAAAACAATCATAATTAAATATAATGATGAGATACCATACCAAACTCTATGTGATGCAGCCAAATAAGTACTTGGGGAAAATTTATATCTCAAGATACTTATAGCAACAAAAGAGATGAAGTACAGATCAATAAATTATAAAAAGAAAAAATTAAAAGTCCCAGTTAAACACCAAAATAGAAATCCTAAAAATCAAGGTGAGATTAATAAAATTGAAAGAAAACCATTGGGGAAAAAAAAGCAACTATGAATAAAGAAATAAAGCCAGGAGAGGGTTTTGTGAAAAAGAAAACCACAATAAAATAGACAAATAATTGGCTAACTTGATTTACAAAAGAAAAGAAATAAGAAACCAAATTACTAGTATAAAAAATAAAAGGAATGAATACATAACCAATGAAGATGAAATTAAAGCAATTATTGGGAGCTACTTTATCCAACTATATGCCAATAAAACTGACAATTTAAATGAAATGAATGTTTAATAAAATATACTTTGCCTAACTCAACAAAAGAAGAAACAGAATACTTAAATAACCCTATCTTAGAAAAAGAAATCAAACAAGCCATAAATGAGCCCCTAAGAAAAAAATCCCAGTACCAGAAAGATTTACTAGCAAATTCTACCAGACAATTAAAGAACAATTAATTCAGATTACATATACACTGTTTAAAAAATAAATAAAAATACTTACCAATTCCTTCTATGAATCAAATATGGTTTGCTTTCCTAAATACAGGGAGCAAAGGTAGAGAAAGAAAATTATAGACCAATTTCACTAATGAATATTGATGCATATATTTTAAATAAAATACTAGTAAGGAGATTTCAGCAACATCATAAAGATCATGCACTATGACTAGGTTGGATTTATTTCAGAGATGCAGAACTAGTTCAATATTAAGAAAACTATCTGCATAATTGATTATATCAACAAAAACAACAAAAATAAATATTATTTCAATAAATGTAAATGAAGCCTTTAACAAAATATAATACCCATTCCTGCTAAAAATGCTAGAAAGCATAGGAATAAATGTAGATTTTCTTAAAATGATAAATAGTATCTATCTGAAACCAAAAGTAAGCATTATCTGTAATAGAAATAAACTAGAAGCCTTTCCAATAAGATCAGAGGTGAAGCAAGGATGACCATTAGCACCATTAAGATTCGGTATTTTACTAGAAATGCTAGCTATAGCAACAAGACAAGAAAAAAAATTAGAAAAATAAGCATAGGGAATGAGGAAATAAAACTTTGACTTTTTTTTAGATGAGATGATGGTATACTTAGAGAACCCTAGGATGTCAACTAAAAAAAAGTAGTCAAAACAATGAACAACTTTAGCAAAGTTGTAGGATATAAAATAAACCCCCACAAATCATTAGCATTTGTATATATTACCAGCAAAATCTAGCAACAAGAGATACAAAGAGAAATTCCATTTAAAATAACTGCAGACAATATAAAACACTTGGGGTACTGTGCCAAGATATACACACAGGAATTATATGAACACAATTATAAAACACTCTCCACACAAATAAAGATAGATCTAAATATTTGGAGAAATATTAATTGCTCATGAGTATGCTGAGCCAATATAATAAAAATTTCCAGTCTACTAAATTAATTTTCTTGAGTGCCATACCTATCAAACTACCAAAAAATTGTTTTATAGAGCTAGAAAAAAATCATAACAAAATTCATTCAGAAGAACAGAAGGTCAAGAGCCTCAAAGGAATCAATGAGGAGGGGGTGGGGGTGGGAGGAAGGCAGAAAGGGAACCTAGTAGTACTAGATCTCAAACTGTATCACAAAATAGTAATCATAAAAAGAAAAATCAGGGACTGAATAAGAAATAGAATTGTTGATTAATGGAATAGATTAGGTACATAATATATAGAAGCAACTGAACACAGTTCCCTAATAGGTCAGGAGCTCACTATTTAATAAAAATTATTAAAAAACTAGAAAGCAGTTTAGCAGAAACGAGGTACAGACCCACATTCCACACTGCATACCAACATAATGTCAAAATGGGTACATGAGTTAGACATAAAGGATGATAAAATAAGCAAATTAGGGGAGCATGGAAGAAATTACCTGTTAGAATTATGGACAGGGGAACACAAAACAAGAGATAGAGTCATGGGACATAAAATGTATAATTTTGGTTATATAAAATTTAAAAATTTTTGTGCAAACAAAACCAATAAAGCCAGAATTAGAAGAAAAGCAGGAAATCAGATGAGTGGGGACACTATGGCAAATTTCTCTGATAAAAGTCTCATTTCTCAAATATATATAGAACTGAGATAGATGATAGATAGATAGATAGATAGATGATAGGTAGAGATATATCTATAGATGTATATCTATATATTATATAAAAATAAGAGGTGTTCTAAAGTTGCTACATGATTAAAGGCTATGAATAGATAGCTTTCAGTGTAAGAAATCAAAGCTGGGAATGAATATGAACATGAAAAATCACTAAGAGAAATGCAAATTAAACAACTTTGAGGTACTCCCTCATTAGGTTGGCTAAGATGATAGAAAAGGAGAATGAAAAATGCTGGAAGGATATGAAAAAATAGGTACACTGGTGCATGGTGATGGAGCTGTGAACTGGTCTGACCATTCAATAGAACAGTTTAGAACTATGCCCAAGGGGCTATACAACTGCAGCCCTTGACCCAGCAATACCACTAGGAGATCTATGCCCCAAGGAGATCAAAGAAAAAGGAAAATTATCTGTACATACAAAAATATTTTAAAAAGCTCTTTTTGTAGTGGTGAAGAATTGGAAACTGAAGGGATGCCTATCAAATAGGGAACTGATGAAAAAGTGATAGTATATGAATGTGATGGAATATTATTGTGCTGTAAGAAATAATGAAGGGGGTAGTTTCAGAAAAACCTAGTAAGATTTATATGAACTGATGAAAGGGAAGTGAGCAGAACCTAGAGAACAATCTATACAGTAATAGTAAGACTGAAAGACTTAGTAACTCTGAGCAATACAATGACCCACCACAAATCCAAAGCATGCATGATGTAAAATGGAATCCAATTCCAGATAGAGAACTGATGGACTCAGAGAGCACACTGAAGCATAATAGCTTTTCCCCTATTCATTCATTCATTCATTTATTGGCTTATTTATTTTTTCTGGAACATGGACAATACTGAAATATGTTTTGCTTGACTATGCATACATACATACATACATATGTATATGTATATATGTGTGTATAAAATGGTTATCATATTTCTTGCTTTTTCAATGAGTTGGGGAAGAGGTGGAGTGAAAGAGAGCATTTGGAAATTAAAATACAAATAAAAATAACTAAACAAAACAAATTTCCTCCTCATTTCCACCTTTCAGAATCCTCTTTCAAAAACTAATTTCAGAAGCTGTCTCTTCTATGAATCCTTTTGTCATTCCAAAGTTTTTGGCGTTCACTGTCTCCTTGGATGATCATGTATTTGCTTCTATTTCCAGTTTGTAGAATGTAATTACATTCTATAATAAAATGTAATTTCCTTGAGGGCAGGGACTGTTTCTTTTTTTTTTTTGCCTTTGCCTTTGCTTCCCCAGTGCAGAGTGTTTTGCACAAAGTAAGCATGAAATAAATGCTCATTGATTCTAATAGATATAGATAGTAACAACCAAGCAGCAACATAGGTGTGGGACTGCCCTGACTATACATTTACCCCAGCCATAGAACTTCTCTATATGTGTCTTCCATGCGCGGTTCTCAGTCACACATGTTCTCTGCACATGTGCCCTCCCTAACTGGTGATCTGCAACCTATGGGACAGTGCACTCCATATTTACATTGGAGATATAAATCTTTATCTGTCACTTTTCTATGTTTTTGATTTAATTTTTGTTTGAACTAATTGTTTCAAGCTAAATACATTAGTAGGGGTTCATGAACCATGGTTTTGAGTAGGTTCTGACCAGCAGAGTACCTTTAATAGGAAATAGATATTCTGGTAGAAAAATAGGAGAAAGGGTATTCCAGGGGATACAAAGAGGTTGGCAAACCTAGACAATGGTGCCTTTGAATCAGAGAGGGAAAAGAACATTCAGGGAGAAAGGGTAGTCAACAGAATCAAACATTATATTTAACTCAAGGAGGAGAAAAAAAGACAATGGATTTGGCAGCTATTAGATGATTGGTTACTTTTGAAACTAAGTATGGTGGCAATGAAAAGAAGACTGCCAGGGATTGAGAAGAAAATGAATGAATGGTAAAATAGGTGAGGCATCAGTTGAACATAACTTTTGAGAATAGCAATGAAAGGGAGGAAAGAGATCAGTGAATAACAGTATGGGCAAGAGAATTAAATAAATATCACCACATCTTAACTGAATGATACTCTTGCTTCTTAACGTCAGAGCCCCAACAACTAAGAGTTAAAACATCTTTGACAAACCTGAGCCACAGACAATACTCACCTCTCTCCCGACTATTATTTTCCCTTCTCTCTTTTGCCTCTATCCTTCCACTTAGGTTCCTGTGGAACTTATAGCCAATGCTTCCTCAACCTCCTTCCCCTCCTCCCATTCACACTGACTACCCTATTAGAACATGTCTTCTTCCGACTGAACTTCCTGTTACAGATCTTTCTTGATCTACCTTTGCCTCCCAATCAGAATTTAGCAATATTATACCCACAGTCCCTGGGGTTTGCTAGATTAAAAAAAGTAGGCTGTTAAACTGTGTATGGGGGTGTAATAGGTGATAGCCAACTTCTCTTCAAATAACATTGGTATCTGGCATAGTTGATATAGGGTTACTCTCCAAGCTAGGAAGACCTGGGTTTAAGTACCATCTCTGACCCATACTTGTCACCTTCGACAGATCCATTAACCTCTCAGAGTTATCGGCATTTCTCTAAGACTATAAGTTACAAAGAAAATGCTGACCTGTATTGATAGGAGTTCCCTAGATCAAAGAAGATCAATGAAATCACAAGTCCAGTCTCTATCTCTGTCCTGCTATGGTTTAATCTACCTAAACAAAAATGGTTGAGGAGCGGAAAAGACTTCTAATTTGTAGTAGGTGACTCTGGTCACCCCCAAATCACAACACTACAGCTGTAAGTCATTTTTTGCTTCTACTTATGAGTCAAATTGAACCTACTTCTGCACAGTCTCCCCAGCAACCTTTGGATAGAAAGGTTTGGCCCTGTTCCCTTATATCTTTTGACCTCCACAGAAATTCTTGCCTCTAATCAGGTTTCTCTCTTACTCTTTTCCCCTTCACAGTCATGCAAGAACACAGTCAAATATCTTCCTTCCGTGGCTTCTCTGACCCCAGGATTTCCAAGTGCTTTGCAAGATATAAGGGAATAGGCCTTGTAAAAGATTGGTCTCTGACACCTTGGAGATGCTCCAAACTTAGCAACTGCCCCAAAGGCCAAAGCTCTGTCAGTGGCCCAAAGTAAGAATTAGCCCTGGCTTTCTGGCCCCTAGTGATCTACTCAGTTGTCTGTCTGTGCTCCATATCCACATGATGGTTGCTTTTTGAATTACGGACTTTAATAGGCTTGTATTTTACAGCCCAAAGTTACAGAGTCTAACAATTTGAAATATCACCACCGCAGTCGACATTCCCTTCAGAACTCTACATATTTAAAGAGAATTTCAGTTACCAGCAAAAATGTCTTTGGAGAGAGAAGGGAGGGGGAAAAAACCTACTGATTTAATGTTTTATCAGGAGGAACGGAGAGGTGGGGGGGGAGACTTGCAGAACATCAAACAGTCTCAAATGTGGGAAATTTAGCAAGGCAGGGAGTGCTACAAATTGGTGGATTTAAAAGTCTGAGATTTAAACATCCCTTTTGTTTTTCCAAGTCCTAGATATTAATAATACTATTGTGCAAATGATAAGGCTTCCCTAGTCAGGAGAAGGGGAAAATTAAACATTTGCATAAACCAATTGATTGCAATTCTGATAGTGGAGAGAAACTGAAGTTCTCAGTCCTGGTTGTTCCCTCTGTAGATTGTCTTCTCTTAGTGGCCTTTTGCTCTGAAAAGTGCTGGAGGGGTTTAAAACTACTAACCTCTAGTGCCTTGATCCATCTTCAAGTGAGGATGCCATGCCAGGTTCTTTTTTAACTCACTTCTCTTACTCTCCCACTCACTCCCATCAAAAAGCACCTGTTTTTTGGCTACATAGAGAGACCTGGAAGGGAAGGTGATACTAGGGTCCCAATTACAGGCCAAACAGCTTACTGGATACACTCCATATTATGAGAAAGAGGTCTGTGCTTGATTCTGCCTCTGGAAACCAACTTCCACATTTACCCTTTGTTTGCATTCCCATGACCACCCTAGAAAAGACTGTCATTGCTTCTAGCCTGAATATCTAAAGCCCTCTTCTGCCCTAATAGCCCATCTATATTCAATCTCCCTCCCTCTAACCAGCGGTGGGGAACCTGCAGCCTTGAGGCCACTTGTGACCCTGTAGTGCAACTTGAGGACCTACAGGGTCACATGTGGCCTCAAGGCTGCAGGTTCCCCCCAGTCCGGCACCCCATCCTGTACATTACAAACAAAACTAATCCTTCTAAAACAACACTTCTATTTTGTCACTGACCAGCTCAAGAAACTTCATTGGCTCTTCACTGCATTTAAAATCAAAATCCCTCTGCTTGGTTTTCAGGGTACACCAGAATTTATTTTTTACTTCTCCAACACACATCCATATCTTTCATTACTCTTCAACCCACAATCTTTGTCCTAACAAGGTCTATCTCCTCACTGTTCTCATACGATTGGCTCATTCTTTCCTTTAGACCAAGACAAACACAGCTGCTCTTGTCTAAAGTGTCCTCCCTCTCATTCATAGACCCAATTCTTCCCATCCTTCAAGGTCCAGTTTAAATCTAAACATTTCCCTGGCCCCTTCAGTCCACACTGATCTTTTCCTTCTGTAAAATCCCTCAGTATTTATTGTCTCTGGTACACATTTGAGCATTTGAGTAAATACCAGTTTTTATATGTTTCTTATATTAGCTTTGATTCCTCAACAAGATAGTGGAGGTCCTTGAAGACTGGAAATGTCATAAACCTCTTTTACTTTGAATTTTCCATATCAGGAAATGATGCACAATAAAGGTTTGTTGAATGACAGATTGACCACTATGGCTTTCTCCTGTCCTATCTGTAATATGGCATAAAAATAATGATGATGTTAACTAGCATCTACACAGTGTTTTATGGGTCACAAAGTACCTCTGAATATTTATCTGATTTGATACTCACAACTATTGTGTAAAATAGGTGCTATTATTAACTCCATTTTGTAGATGAGAAAACAGAAGCTGAGAAACATTAGGTGACTTCCCCAGGGTCACACTACTCATAAGTGTCTGACGAAGGATTCAAACCCAGGTGTTCCCATCTCCAAGTCCAGCATTCTATCCACTGAGCAACCTAGCTTTCTTTGTCAATTCGCAGATCTTCTATTAGAAGGAGATTATAGTGGAAAAGTCTTCTCACCTTGTGTGGCATGAAAAAGGGGCATCAACCTGGCCTGGAAATCCCACATTTCTGTGATTTCAGTAGCCTGCCAAAGCAACAGCAGGCTGTAATGAAAGCACCACCTATTGAGGTCTGTAAATATTGCTTTCAAATAGCAACCAGCTTGGTGCGATGCAATTTATTTCTAACATGATGATGCACGAGTTGAGATGAGTGTGCGTGCCCTTGTATTTTAAATGTATTTTGCACATTATCACCTGATGGCATATTTAGAATGCGTCTGATATGCTGCTGCTTTTTTTTTTTTAAGATGCATAAGGCCAACTACGTTCTCTTTTCTCCTTCATTGAAGTTACTAGTGCTATGTGGGAACAATAAACCTCTAGGACCAGGATGAGAGGGGTGGAAAGTGCTTTGTAAAACTTACAGTGGGGCAGGAAGGTGGCATAGTAAATAGAGCACTGACCCTGGAATCAGGAGGACCTGAGTTCAAATTTAGCCTCAGACACTTGATACTTACTAGCTGTGTGACCCTGGGCAAGCCACTTAACCCTGATTGCTTTGCCTCCCCCCTCCAAAAAATAAAAAATTTAAAACTTACAGTGGTAGAAGCAGTTGTTAGCATTTATATAATGCTTTAAGCTTTATAAAGCATCGGAATGAGAATAATAGCATTTACATAGCACTTTTAAGTTGTGAAGCATTTTACAGATATGATCTGGGAGGTAGGTGCCATTGTCATCCACCTTTTACAGATGAGGAAACTGATGGAGACAACAGTAAAGTGACTTGCTCAGGGTCACAAAAATAGTGCCTGGTAAGGGATTGGAACTCAGGTTTTTCTTAACTTTAGGTCCAACATACTGTCTACTGTGCTACTTAGGTATCTATATAATATTCAATAAAAGTAATCAAGTATTTATTAAATATCAAATAAATATTAAATTTATTAAATAGTACCTATTCCAGGTACTATGCTAAGTTTTGGGTACACAAAGAAAGGCAAAAGATAGTCCCCACATAGTAATAATAACAATTATAAGGCAATTTGTGGGCTCAGCATGCTAAAGAGATGGAACGATGTGATTTTAGTTATTGTCATACATGTTCAGGGGAAAGTCAGCTATTATAATGGTACTTGTTTACTGCATCCTGCTCCCTCTCACATACGACAAATGTGCCATCATGTCCTGCAGTGCAAAAAAAGGATCAAAGCTTAAGGTATGTCACATGCCAGCTGGACTGGCTTTAGGCCCAGTGTAAGTGAAGTCAGCCACCCAACAGTTACACTAAACACTGGCCGTGTGGAGAGGTAGCACACCCGTATTGACTTGAAGGTGTGTTATTGGAACTGGACAGAGAATGTATACTTTCTGGGATTCTTAGGGAGATGCAACAGTCAACATCTGATCATCTCCCTTTATGTATATCTAGTCACTTTTCTCTGGAATCA
Source organism: Petaurus breviceps papuanus (assembly GCF_028583685.1). Classification (NCBI taxonomy): domain Eukaryota; kingdom Metazoa; phylum Chordata; class Mammalia; order Diprotodontia; family Petauridae; genus Petaurus; species Petaurus breviceps. Next base: position 32,335,591 of record NW_027187378.1, read on the forward strand.
CATAGGTTATTGGATTCCCTGTGGGGTCTTTGGATGGATTGTACCTCATTTGATTCAAGTCACCATCTCAGCTTAACTCGGAACTTCTAGGTCATCTAAACTCAGTTTGTAGCAGGCTATCAAATCAGACAAGGATCATGCATTATGTAATGAAAACATTTTATTAGGACTAAAACAATTAGCAAAGGAATGGAGAAAGTGATCTCTGTACATACACTGGGGGCTGAAGTCTCATCTCTAAGCAAATTGCATAGGAAATAATCTGAGACTGAAGCCCTAAATAGAGAACTCTCTCTCTCTCTCTCTCTCTCTCTCTCTCTCTCTCTCTCTCTCTCTCCCTCTCTCTCTCTCTCTCTGTGTCTCTCTCTCTCTCTCTCTCTCTCTCTCTCTCTCTCTCTCTCTCTCTCCCCCTCTCTCTCTCTCTCTCTCTCTCTCTCTCTCTCTCTCTCTCTCTCTCTCTCTCTCTCTCTCTCTCTCTCTCTCTGTGTCCATCTATTTCTCTTTGTCTGCCTGTCTGTCTCTCAGCTCTCCGTGCACCGTGGGGTCTCAGGAACATGTCAGAACTCTTGGCCTCCCAGATGACACCATAATTGTCTCTCCATGCAGCTTCCTACAACAAAGTCCATGTCTCATAACACAATCATCCTGAACTATAGGTATATTCAATTTCTGGGAAAATGGAGTCCTTGGAATTTTCCTTAATAAGTGATTGATTTATGTGTCTAAACATTATGGGATATATAGTTGTACATAACCTTTTTACATCTATAAAAATCATTGTGCTAGACACTGGGGATACAAAAATGAAATAAAACACAATATAGTCCCTATCCTCAAAGAGATCATGCTCTATTAAGCTCCTTATTATATATAAATTCATAATATGAGAGCAGAGGTTCTCAAACTTTTTATGTCATGAACCCCTTTATCAGTCTAATGAAGTGTATGGAACTCTTTAGAGAATACTGTTTTAAATTCATATTGCAAAATACATAGGTTCGCAAAGGACATTAGTTTATTGAATTAGAGTTATCTAATTATTTTAGAAACAAAGTTAGCAGACACCAAGTTAAGAATGGATTGATAAAGTTTCATCATAGCTCATCAACTGTTTCACTCTTATGAATTCTTTGTCTCCTCCACAATGTGTCTTCCAACCCCTCCCTTCTCTCCATTCCCAATTCTATCCACATTGCTCACACTTATGGCAGATTACATAGCCTCATACATCACCAAGAAGATTCAGGCTGACACAAGCTCTCTGAGCCCACATCCCACATTTCTCAAACTTGTCTTAGCATCATCACCCTCTCTTCCCTCTGGTCAAAGAAGTGATACACTTACTACTAACTAGAACACCTATGCCTTTTATTCCATTCTTTTCAGTTTCCTTCAGGGCCCTGCTTTAGCAGTTTATCTCATTTCTCATCCATCTTCAACATCTTCCTCATTAATGACTCTGGCCCATCTGCCTATAAGCAAACTTCGTTCTCTCCAGTTCTTAAACTACTATACAAATTTATGTATTACACTTGACTTTTCCAGCCCTTCCAGTTACCATTATAATTCTGTTTTTCCATTGTTGGCCCTATCTCCTGAAAAAGTTTTCTATACCTGATGACGTTACTTCCTCACTCTTTAGCCTATCCAGGTTTCTTTCCCCATTCATCTATTGAAATGGCTTTCCCCAAGATCATCAATGTCCACCAATGACTCTTTCCTAAGAACCACATATATATTTTTTGTATTTATTCTGCTTTACCTCTTTTCAACTTATGGTAGTGGTGACTTTTCCCTTCACTAGATACCTCTCCTACATCGAATTGAAACATTATACTCTGCAGATTTCCTTCTGCCTCTTTAACCACTTGTAAAATTGGGATCCTGAAGTTTCCTAACTTTGACTTTTGAATACATCTCTAATTTTCCTAGATTTGCTATAGACTGTTTTAGGCAATAAGATGTAAAAATCCTAGCTCACACAAACATTCTATTTCATAGGACGTACAAGTTTGGTCAGTCTAGTAGTAATCATATAATCAAATACTCAGATAAATCTGTGTTCTCCTTGATTCAGGAGTTCCTCCCAACAATGTGTATCTCAGTCTATTAATGCTTGCTCATTCTGTGTGACTCATATCCACAACCTACCCAAAGTTTGTCAGAGAGGTCCAGCCAATGTGCTGGGCACCTCAATGTCTCCTGATATTGAAGGTTAACCAGTGCAGCACTCTGGATGTTCACCAGTCATCCTTCGCTCTCATCACCTGACTAATCCATGTTTTCTTTTCAATGACATCCTTTTCAAATTTCTTTTCAATGTCATCCTTTTCTCTTGTTCTTTAGAAATCCTCATTGGTCATGGGCTACAGTCTGCTCATACCCATCATATACCTTTCCATTGCCCTCTATATGATGTTCATCTTTAATTCTCCAAAGATTGTGGTGTTCCAGGTCTTGCTTACATATAGCAATACAAGTAAAATATTTTTTATTGAAAAGTTTGAGGATAAATAAAAAATTATTTGCAACTTCTGGAAAGCAATCCAGCTCCCTCATTTTTTCCCTTTCAGCTCTGGGTTTAGCTCACTGTCCAGATGTGTTGACTGTCTCAGATAGTCATAATTTTGGAAAACTCTATAGGGTATTCATTCATATGCATAATGAAATATTATTCATCCATCCGATCTTTTTTTGTGTGGATAGAGACATTAAACTACTTTATGTATTCATAGATCTCTTCCAGGAGGCTCTGCAATGTCCTAAGTTTTGATGAAATCAATACAATGTTATTCACAAATAGGAACATCTAGAGAACCTCAAAACTTCAGCTAGACTCTATCCTTGCTAGATCTCCATCGCAGAGATGAATATTTTTGGTGAACATCTATCATGATTTTATACCTCAAACATGGTGGTTTCTGTTATCATATCTCCCAAAGAATCATGAGTGATCTTGGTCTATGGATGGGAAACATTTTATTTTAGAAGATCCTGAAAAATAGTAGATTTTTTTCCTATCATTTTAATGCTTTCTTTCATGATCAACAAGCAATAAGCATAATAGAATTGTATATTCTCTGTATTTTCAATCAGTTATGGAATGAGAAAGATATGGTCCTTTTTCAGATATCATTTGGAAAAGCTTGCTTATTCCCTACTAAATAGTGTCATCAAGGATGCATTTAATTTTTTGTATAGATGACACTTAGATGATTTTGCTATTATGGTAGAATGGGTGTATGGGTTGCTAATTGGTGAAGTTTTCTCCATTTTTTTAGAACTCAATGAAGTCAGATTTTTTCACACATCATTGGTGTCTTCCCCTTATTTATATAACATATATTATATAATACCATGCCTTCATACTCATATCACCTTTAGTATGGATCTTCTCTCTATATAAAATGTCCCAAAAGTCTTAGTGTAGTTTTAAGCTTTAATAGGTTAAGACTTTTAGGATACCCTGTGTACTTTATCCAATCTGGCTACATTTAACTAAGTCAAAAGAAGCAATGTAAAATTATAAGCTAGAATTAAGTAGAGGAATTATTAGAAAAATTAGACTTGGCCCTAGTCTAATGCTAGAGACAACATGCAAACCACTATTTACAATCCATCTGTATATTATATCTGCATACATACATATATATGTTTATATATACATGTATGCATGTGTACACACATATGATAAGCTGGAAATAATCCTCAAAAGGAGGACACTAGAATTAAGAGGGATTGAATAAAGTTTCCTGTAGAAGGTAGGATTTTAGCTGGGACTTGAAAGAATCCAGGAAATCCAGGAAACAGAGATAAAAAGAAAGAGCATTCTGGGAATGGGAACAACTAGGAAAGACCTGTGAGAGTCTGACGATGGAGTACCTTGTCTGACAAACACGCTTCCTCCTTCTGTGTCTAAAGTCCCGTTCTCTCTTCTGAGTACCAGACCTTCATCTCCCATCACCTACAGGATGTCTCTTCCTGGATTTACTGGCACCTCACTGCACACCAGATCTTCAAACTCAGTGTTTCTAAAACTAGGCTTATTCTCTTTCTTCTTAAATCTTTTCCTTCTGACCTCACTATGTCTGTCAATGACGCCTCCATCCACCTGTTCTGCCCTGTTCCCAACTTTGGTATTATCTTTGACTCTTTCGTCTGCCTACCCTCTCAAACATGACTAACTGGCTACTAAGCCCTCTGAATTTCACCTCAGCAGTGTCTTTCTCATACCTGTCCTTCATTCTCTATTCCCATACACCTTACTTTAGTATTAACTCTCATCACCACCCTTCTTGACTATAGTCATAACCTTATAGGTTTCTCTCCTTCTTATTAACTCATTCTCTTCTTTAAGTTGTTGCCATCAGATACTGTTGTAGTTCCAGAAACCCAGAGGCCAAGTCCAACCCCTACTTACGCAAGAACACTCTCTACAACATGTCCCCCACCCCCAAAGTACGTGTTCATCCCAGCCTTCACCTGAAGAATTTCATTGAAGGGAATACTATTATCTTCTAAGACACAGCATTCCGCTATTGGATAACTACACTTATAAAGGAAGTGTTCCTTCTTAAATGGAGGCTGCCTCTTTTCTGTAGCCTCCTATTATTGCTCCTCTTTCTGTTCTTTGGGACTAACCTGATCCTCACCCACATACTTGTCCTTCAAGTACTTGAAGGCATCTATAAGGCCTTCCCTATACCTTCTATCCTATGGGTTCCATGGCCCCAGTTACTTGCACAGATCATTGTATGATGTGATCTTGAGTTCTTTGTTATCCCAGTCTCTATCATTTTTTCTATTGTGTTTATCAAGATCCTGAAAAAAATGCGGTGGTTAGGAAGAAATCAGTGTAGCAGTCATCTGACCACTACCAGAACACATGGGATTTTCTATCGCCCGCCTCATTCTGGACACAACCCTCTTTTAAAGCAGTTTAAGTTTGTTCTTTTGGCTTCTCTTTTGTATTATTAACTCACATTAACTTTACAGGCCACTACAACTTTCAGAATTGTTTTTTTACCTTCCATCAAACCATATCTTTCCTATCTTGTGTTTGTGAATCTGATCTTTGGATCTAAGTATAAGACTTTACATTTATCCTTATCGAATTTAATCTTATAGTATTGGACCCAATGTTCTATCTAGCCTGTTAAGATCATTTTTGGATCATGACATTTATGCCAGATGTGAGTTCTTCCTTTTGGCTTCATGTCACCTGTAAATTTGATAAAGCTGCCACCTAGGCTTTCATCCAAGTCGTTAAGAAGAAATATTAAATAACCTAGGGCCAGGCACCACTCCCATAGAATAGAATACCTGAGATCTCCCTCCAAGTTTCCACTGAGGAATTAATGATTATTTTTAAGAGGTGGGTTATTCAACTAGTTCCTAAATCTATTTTAAATATACTGTCACCTGGCCCACACTTCTCCATTTTGGTAGCTTTAGATGCTGCACTTGAGGATCTGGTTAAAATCCCATTAAAATAGTTATGTCACCTTCCTCATCTACATACTGCTAACCTCATTTAAAAAAAAGAGGAAATAAATCTAACCTGTATGAGTTGATGATCAACACATTCTTTTCTACATGATCATTGAGCATCCATTGGTAGGATTATAGTCATACAACCTTATAGCTGGAAGGGAGTTCAGAGGCTACTTGGTCCAACCCATTCATTTTACAGATGAGCAAACCAATTGGCTAGAGAGCTTAAGTTGCTTCTTATGTGTTCTTCTTATACATAGAATCAGAGCTGGAGTTTGATTCCAGGTGTTCCAGTCCTAAATCCAGTGCTTTTCACCTTGTAACACATATACTCTTTCTAATTAATTAATTTTCCAAAAGAAAATTTGGAAGCAATTAGGGTTAAGTGACTTGCCCAAACTCATGAACCTGATCAGGTCCTTCTGACTTCAGGGCCAGTGCTCCATCCACTATGCCACCCAGCTGCCCCTGCCATATGTGGTCTAAAATTTTTTCAGTAATCAATATCTAATTCTCTATCTTATTTTATAGGCCCCACTCTTTTTCCCTTCAAATAAAAGTCAAGATAATAGTTGTCCTTCTTTAATCCTGTCTCCCATCCATTCTCCATGATCCGATAAAGATCACTGACAGTGGTTTCACCTATGACGGTTCTTTCAATTTCCTAGATTGTAGTATTTGTCTGATCTTGGTGACTTAATTTTGAGGTTTCAATTCTCTATTAACATTTTGCAGGCAACCAAGTGGCATAGATAGAGTGTTGTCCTGGAATCAGGAAGACCTGACTTTCAAAGATGGCCTCAGACATTTACTGGCTGTACGACCTTGGGCAAGTCACTTAACCTTTGCCTCAGTCTCCTCATTTGCTAAATGAGCTGAAAAAGGAAATAGAAAACCACTCTGGTATCTTTGCAAAGAAAACCCCAAATGGGGTCCCAAAGAGTCAGACATGACTGAAAAACTACAAACATTTTCATTTAGGCTAAAGATTATTCTCTTTGCCAAAGAAAACAAAGTCAAAATAAGCATTGAATACTTCTTTCTTCTTCCTGTGTTCCATTGTCATCATCCTATCCAACCGGAGAAATGGCCCCATCTTCTTTTCATCTTCCTTCTCCCTCTATGTCCCTCCCCCCCCCCAATAGCCTTTACCAGCCTCAGCTCATCTTTAGGCATGGTCCTTAACAGGATCATGCTATATCTTTGTATTATTCCTCTATTACTTGTCCTTAATTTTGCCTTTAGCATTTTAAGATCAAAGTTGTCTGATGATTTCTCTGTGCATACATATTATTCTCTTTAGAAATTGCCCCCTCTTAATTTCATCAGAACTGCTACTATTTTCTCTAATTTGTGAATTTGTTTTGATGAGATGGTACACATCCCAGTCTTAAAAATTTTTCTTCTCAGATACATAAATGAGAACCTGCAGTCTTCCAGTGAGCATTTCTCTCTTGCCACCTTCCTCCACTCCCTCCATCATGATTCAGTCTCTTCTCATGATTCCCTCCTCTGACACCTTTGTCATTCCTTTCATTGATGTTCTGACCCCTGGAAGTTCTCTCTCTTACCCTTGTCTTCCCTCCTCTATTCCAAGTTAGTCTATCTCAAGCAAAGTTCCCTTAAACAGATGAGGGCAGGTAGTTCTGACCTTGGTGTCACACAGTTCCACTCACTGTCCTAACCCACAGCTGTTGTGATGTCAGCTGAGTGAGGAAAGAATAAGACACGTTCATCATAAAAAGAGACAAATAGTCAGGTGCTAGTGACCTGGGCTTCTCCAAACTGTACCTTGTATGGGTTCCACCCCTCCCCACCTCCACCTTTTCCCTATCAGGCTACAAGACTTATGCAACATATTTTTTCCCAGTACCCCCTCACATCTGCTACCTTTGTATATTTCTGGCTTTTGATTTCAAGAAAGCTTACCAGTTAGTTATTTTCTTGGCTGTCTGCATTGCTTCGTCTATACCTCTATTTGATTTTGTTAATAACTAGTAATCCCTGATAACTCCACTTCACTTAAAGTTCTACTCATGTTGCCTAATTCTAGCTTAGGAATACCTTATAGCCTTCAAAGACCAGGCCAGTTAAGTCCAAGCTCTGGCAAGTGCTGTCAAGCTGGTGACGAACTATGTTTCTACTTTTATAGGACTAACACTGGCTAATGTTAAAAATGTTATCACCAGATTATCATAGGGGAGTTTTTTTGCTTTGTTTTGTTTTGTTTTTGTTTTTTCAAGCCTCGCAACTTTGGAATACTCTCAATTAAATTATAGAATAGTTATGATATATGATAGTGAATGAAGTAAGAGATCCTTAAAGTATCTAAATGTATGAAGAAATATAAGCTATGTTTTCACACTACACACACACACACATATACACACAAACACGAACACATATACGCATACTCATCCCACATAAGGACTGAGATAAAGAGTTCAAGAGGCTAGGGATCCAGAATCTTTCTTTCCCTCATTATGAGTTTTATTCAAGCTATTGCCAACATACACTCTTTAAGAAACGGGATTATTTCATTTTTCTTCTCTTATTCCTAATATTTAGCACAGCATTTGGTACATATTAGGTGCCTAATAAATACTTACCATTGCCAAGAAAACCCAAAGGGGTCATGAAGAGTCAGACATGACTGAATAACTGAACAACAAAATTTGATTCCACAGCAACAAGAATTTATTAAGTGCAAGGTACTAAGCTTTCCAGATTGTCCTACTATTGACCCCATTACCCATTATGGCCTGGTCCCAGCTGTCCTTTAACTGGCTGGACTGGGAGAATAAACAATGGACACTTCCCCTGATTTGTTATTAATTCCAACCAGGACCCTGCTGTTAGGATGCTGTGCATGGCTCTTGCCCTACTCACCTTCCCATTATTTCATTGAATCCCCAGTTTACAAGTAGGAGAGAAAAAATAAACATAAACCTTAAACAGTCATTAAATATCAACACAACATTCCCTTTACTCATATAGGTGGGGGCTGTTGTTGCATTTTTTCCCGGCTGATGGAAAAGCAAAGAATAAATCATTCCTCTTTCAACTACCCCAAAGGAGTGTTTGTTATCTGCACTGTCTGAGGCTTTGTTCCTCAGCTAAAATCTTCTTCAAGCTGAAAAAAAATAGACATTAAACCTGGAACCACAACAAATTGGCCCTTGCTCCTTTCTGTTCTTGCTACCATTGATGTCCCACTTGTGGCAGACAGCTCCTAGAACAAAACAAACACTTCTCCCAAAGGGAAAAAAAAAGCCTTTGGCAGATTGTGCTTCCCCATCCTTTTAAAGCACAGTCATTACAGGACTGGATTGGTGGCAAACATTTCCATCAAATACTTAAAAAAAAAATAATCATATTTCTATTCTCCAGGCAGAAAGCTTCACCAAATTCTCATTTCCAGGCTGACTATTGCGAAGAAATGAAGATCCTTGCTGTTTTCAGTACCACATGATCCCAGCCCTTACCCAGGTGGTTCCAGTCCCTTCTCCTGTTCTCCAAATGCTCTTTGTGGCTCATGCCCTGACACCATCTCCAGAGAAAGTAGTTCTCTCAAATAAAGAGACATCTCTTAAACTGATAGTACATGTTAACAGGGCAGCTACATGTCACAGTGGATAGAGTGCCAAGCCAGGAGTCAAGAAGAATCATTTTCATGAGTTCAAATCTGGTCTCAGACACTTTACTAGCTGTGTGACTCTGGGTTAACCCTTTGTGCCTCAGTTTCCTAATCTATAAAATGACTTGGAGAGGAAATGGCAATGAGTCAGCCACGACTGGATAATGACTGAACAAAACCTACAAAATATGTTAACAATGCATCCTTCCTATGAAGAGTGGGACCTAGTTCTACACAAGCTCTAAGAACCCATCTCCTCCAACACAACTATTTTACATACCATTGGACCATAAATTTAGAGGAGACTAAGTTTACAGACTTATAGCTAGCTTATTCAGGGCCACACTATTAATACCTGATCAATAATAGCCTACTACTGAGGATCCTGACTCCCATTCTATGGTTCCATTGTATATTTATTATTCTGAGATGCTAAATTTTCCATCACTAGAGGATATAGGAATCTAATTCATCAAAATTTTAATAGGGTAGGGGGGAGAGGGAGCGAATAAGATTTTATTAAGTGCCTACTAAATGCCAGGAACTATATGAAACATTTTACAGATATCTTATTTAATCCTAATAATACAAGCCTGGTACAGTCTTACATGGATACATAGGAATGTATATGTCTGTACATGAGTATGATTGTTGATATTTAAGTATATGTATGTATATGTAAGTATATGTGTACATGTATAGATGTCTGTGTGTATGTGTGTATATTGATATATATATATGTATTTGTGTATGTATTCACATGTGAATATGTATACACACATATATATTTGTGTATCTGTGCTTAATTGTAGCCTTCTTGGGGGAAGGGGGGAAGAAGGTGGGAAAGAACAAAGTAAAATTGCACACCAGAGAACAAAAGAAAACTTAAAAGGAAGCAAAGAAAAGATGGACAGCTCTGAACACAATGCACGGTATTTATTATATCTGCTTTCTTGAAATGGAAATTTATTGCTATATGTTTTGAATCCTCTCTTACATTCTGCCATGAACATGACAATGCATTTTTTTTTCTTTTCTTATTGTGTATTTAAGTTTAAAATAAATTGATTTAAAAAATCCTAACAATAACCCTACAAGGTGGGTGCTATTATTTTTCCCATTTCATAGTTAAGGAAAGTGAGGCAGACCTTAAGTTCTTTGCCCAGAGTCACACAGATAGAACTGTATGAGATTGGATTTGAACTGAGATTTACCTGACTCCTGACCCAGGGTTCTACGCACTTCACCACTACTTGCCTCTATGAATTAATTGTAATTGCCAACTAAAACAATCATTTTTAATCCTTATTCTTGAGCATTCTACAGTATTTGCACTGCTGACCACATTCATATTTAGAATACTCTCTCCTCTCTGGGTTTGCATGCCTCTGCTCTTTCTTTGTTCTCCTCCCTGTCTGACTGTTCCTTCTCTGGCCCTTGCTGGCCCTTTGTCTGTTTCATACCTACTAACTTCAGGTGTCCTCAAAGACTCTGTCCAGAGTCTTTTCCCTTTTCTCTCCATATTTGATCACTCTCCCTACTCTACTCTTATCAGCTGTTATGGATCCAATTATCAGCTCTGTCCAAATGACTCCCAGATCTATATATTCTTCCCTAGTCTCATTTAAGCTCCAGTCTCATATCACATACCTCACAATTTGAACTCGATGTCCTATAGGCATCTGAAACTCAACACATGGAAAATAGAACTCATTCTCTCTCACCCTCAGTTCCCCCCTCTCCTGGACTGCCCCATTACTGTCAGAAATTCCACCATCCTTCTCATCATCCAAGTTCACATCCTCAGTATCTTTATCAGCAACTTACACTTACTCTACATATCAATCACTTGCCACAACATCTCTCATGTGTCTACTTCTCTTCACTGACTGCAGCTATTTCTCTAGCTCCGGTTCTTATCACTTCTCAAATGGACTGTTGCAATATCTGTCTAACTGGGCTTCCTGATTCAAGGGTGTTTTTATTCCAATTCGTCTTCCACACAGTTGGCAAAAGCAAATTCCCTAAAGCATAGGTCTGACCATGTCATTCCCTCTCTCTATAAACTGTAATAGTTCCCCGTTACCTGCAGGATCAAATATAAACTCTTCTGCTTAGCACTGAAAGCTCCTCATATACTTTGTATCCTTTCATTCTTATATATTACTCCCTTCCATTCACTCAACTATCTAATCATACTGTCTTGCTTGCTTTTCCTCACTCCATCTCCTACCTCCATACTTTTGCACTGGCTGGCTCCATGCCTGCCCTGTACTCTTTTCTACACTCTGAACTTTAAGACTCAGCTCATGTGCTACATTCCTCAGGAGGACCTCTCTAATACTCTCTTCTTCTACCACAGTAGCTACCTCCTTCTCCTCTCAGGCTTCCTTTCATCTACTCTCTTCTGCTGCATCTTTTCAGTCATTTCCATCACGTCAGACTCTTCCTGACCCCAATTCGGAGTTTTCATGGCAAAGATGTTGGAATGGTTTGTCATTTCCTTCTCCAGTTCATTTAACATTTGAGGAAACTGAGGCAAACAAGGATATATGACTTGCCCAGAGTCATACAGCTAATAAGTGTCTAAGGCCAGATTTGAACTCAGGAAGAAGAGTTTTCCTGATTCTAAGGTCAGTGCTCTATCCACTGCACCACTTAGCTGCCTATTTATGTACTCTATGTGCCAATTTAAATTCATATTGTATCCTTCATTAGAGAATATGCTCCTTGAGGGCGGGAGATGTTGTTTGTTTTTTTGTTTGTTTCTATCCCTGATGTTCAGTACAGTGCCTGGAACATATAGAAAGTACTTAGAATGCTGATTGAATGATTTAGAGTTGTATATTCAAATAAAGTCTGAATGACTAATTATCTTGGATGATGTAGAAAGGACTCATCATTTAGGTAGGGGGTTGGAGTAATGGCCTATAAAGTCCCTTCCAACTCTGAGATTCTATTATTTTAATTTCTTAGGCACATATTATAGCTAAAGATGGAACAAGGAAGAACAATAAGTTACCAAGTCAAGGTTTTGTTTATATAAATTTTGTAAACAATAATCACAGTTTATTAGGAGCTCCTTGTTTTCATCAGGGGTATGGGTACATGAAAATTATTTTGGTTCCCTAGAGGGAAATTAAAAACATGATCGTTTGAAGCACATTTTAATTTCATGATAACCAACTCTACAGTGAAGGTATAATCCCTTACAGAAAGCAAGCATATGGTCATCTTCCTGCCCAATACAAATATAAATGGGCACTAGTTGGTTGGCATATACTGTTTGGTCCTAGCCTTCATTTATATGGGATATATGTATTTATGAGTTTGTCATTTTATCACCATAAGGAAATCTCCCAGTTTATCACTCTCTCTAATAATTCACTTCTGCAACTTATCAAAAAGCAAGCATTTCTTAGGCACTGCTTATATGCCAGGCATTATAGTAAATATATGAAAATAAAAGGTGAAACCTGAGAGCATTGAGAACTGAAGAGACTTGCTCAGGAATGGCCATGCAGTCAATTTTTGTCAGAAGCCAGACTTGAACCCTGTTCTTTTGATTCCAGGGCCAGCTCTCTGTCAACTCTGCCATGTTGATATCTATATCTATATCCATGTCTATATCTATGTCTATATCTGTATCTCTGTGTATGTGTGTATATATGTACATAGGCATATAGATATTTTACACAAGCATGTACAAATATATACATATATACATATGTATATTTTTGCATTTGTCTATATATGCATATTGTTTTAGTCATGTCTGACATGTTGTGACCCCATCCCCATTTGGGGTTTTCTTGGCAAAGACACTGGAATGCTTTACCATTTCCTTCTCTAGCTCATTTTACAGATGAAGAAACTGAGGCAAACAGGGTGAAGTGAATTGCCTGGGACCAAATAGCTAACAGGGTAGATTTGAATGCAGGAAGATGAATCTTCCAGACTCCAAACCTGGTATCCATCCACTGCACTGCCTAGACACGCTATAGGAAAGCATGCACTGTTGCAAAGTAAAATAAACACAATCAGGAAACCAATATACTTTGTGAATGAATACATGAACAAAGATTTATTAAGCATGCTATTTACAAAGCAATGTGCTAAGTGCTGGAAATAGAAATAGAAAATCCCAAAGTTCTTGATCTCAAGTAGCTCCCATTCTAATGGAGAAGATGACCAAGAGAGGAATTCCAACCACAAGTCCTATGGAAGGGCTCCATAGTCCTTAGAGTGAAGTGGCAAAGCAGAGGGTAAAACATTTTCACAAAATCACTACCTTTTCTGATTCTGACCCATTTGGCAGTACCAAGCACTTTGGTCTCACAATGGCTTTCTTTTCTGGGTCTTCAGTAGCTGTATTTGTGGAGGAAACAGTGGATTCATTATCCATGGAAGCAGTGACTATAATCACTACAAGAATCTAAATTGGAATAACAATAAAAACTGGATATGTTATCATTGTAATAACCATGTTCAACATTGTAGAAGAGCGCTAACATATTAGAGAGGAAAGGGTGCAAAGGTTTGAAGTCAGAGGACCTAAATTCAAATCCATGTTGTCACTACCTGTGTGACCTTGGAGAAATCACTTAATCTATATGGGATTCAGGTTTCTCACCTGTAAAACGAGGGGGAATCAGACTAGAGAATTTATAAGGTCCCTTCCAGATCTAGCTCTATGATTCTATGAGATAATGCACCTTCCTCCCCTCTTGACAGAGATGGAAGGTTCAGGAGGTGGATTATCAACTGTAGACTCAGATTAGTTTGATTTTAGTTGGTTTCACTGACTTATTTTTCCCCTCTCTTTTTGATTCTTTTATGTATAAAAAAATAATGATCTGGATCAGGGTAATATTTAGAAATGGAGGTAAGTAAAAACAAAAAAGAATAAAAATTGAGTATTTAAAAAAAAAAACAGGGACTGAGAGAATAAACAATTTGCCTATGGTCATATGGTAGGGAAACATTTCCACCGCTCATATCTTCCTTCACACCTACTATGCCATATAAACATGTGTCTTTTTATACTTTTAAAAGCATTATTACACATATAATCTTATTTTAGTCTAACAGGTATTATATTCATTTTACAGGAGGAACACTAAAGGCACAAAGATATTAAGTGACTTATTGAAAGTTCTATAGAAGGTTAATTACAAAAGTACAGACAGAATAATACAAAGTTAGGAATGGAACGTCATCTTTTCCAGACTTCTCCATTTACAGAGTACAAAATAGACCTAGGGAAGGGAAGTTACTTGCCCATTGTACAGGATCAGAGATTTAGTGGTGAAAGAGATCTCAGAAGTCAATTTATAGATAAAGAAACTGAATACCAAAGACATTTAGTTCAATTCAATTTAATTCAATTCAATAAATATTTATTAAGTGCCTACTTTGTGCCAGGTATTATGGTAAACTCTGGGGATACAAAAAGATGGCAGTCCCTGCCCCCAAGGAGCTTACAGTCTAACAGAGGAGAAGACATGCAAACAAAAAAATAAAAAGCAAGCTATATACAGGATGGATAGGAAGTATTTGAGAGGGAAAGTATTAGAATTACAAAGGGTTAAGGAAGACTCCCTGTAGAAGGAAGGATTTTCTCTCTCTCTTTATCTTCTCAATTTAGGACTTTCTACTTTACTGAGAAAATCATGCCCATTCTTTGTGAGAGTTTCCTCTTTCTTATCTCAGCACCCCTTGACATCATCTTCCATTATTTCTTGCTTCACCCTAATCTATGATGAATAAGTGGCCCTTTCACTAAGTCAGGTGAGCTCCTTTTGATCATACACCCATTTTCTGTAGTATATTGTCCCACTATCTTCACCCCCTCTCTAATTTTAAATATTTCCCATCTATTGGCTCCTTCTAGGATGCCTATAACCATTCCCAAGTCTCCCTTATCCTTATAAAGGCCTCACCTTTATCTCCATTCTTAGCCAGACTCCTTGAAAAAGACATCTTTCTTTGATGACTCCATTTCTTTTCTTCTCACTCTCTCTTAAATCTTTGACAATACAGTTCTTGATCTTGTCACTTAGCTGGAACTACTCGCTCCAAAATCACCAATGACCTGCAACATCATAACTGGTCTCTGGGAGAGGCAGGAAACATGTTTAAAGCAATCAACGCTGACATGATAACCAATCCTAATGTACTGGTAAAGCATCCTTATGAGGCCCAAAACAATATTAATTGGACACAGGGTTTATTACCCTAAGGCAGCTAAGGAAAGTGTACTGTTTCCCCATCCACAAAGAAGAATATAGCTAGATGTTTTCAGGGCTCATGATATACAGATTAAAAATCTACAGAGATGCTTTTGGAAGAAGCAGACATTACT
Source organism: Petaurus breviceps papuanus (assembly GCF_028583685.1). Classification (NCBI taxonomy): domain Eukaryota; kingdom Metazoa; phylum Chordata; class Mammalia; order Diprotodontia; family Petauridae; genus Petaurus; species Petaurus breviceps. The sequence goes on from NW_027187378.1 coordinate 32,351,085, forward strand.
CCACAAAGCAGCAGTCAAGACTATCATTAGATACATGTCATTAGACTTGTTGGGTGCAAGTGAAAATGTGGTTTACCACTGCATGGAGCCCAAGAAATGACTAAGGCTTAAGAGTAGGATCAAAGGAGCCTCCATGAATAACATTCAAAAAATACTATGTCGACATTCTAGGGTACAAAAATGTATTAAAAGTTGATCAGATGTCTAGCAAAACATCTTAAAGCCCCTCCCTGTCATGTACTCTGTGATCCAAGGTTTCTGGTCTCCTTTCAGTTCAGTTCAGCCATTTTTCAGTTGTGTCTAACTATTTATAACCCAATTTGGGGTTTTCTTCATAAAAAAATACTGTAGTGGTTTGCCATTTCCTTCTCTAGCTCATTTTACAAGTGAGGAAACTGAGGCAAACAGGGTTAAGTGACTTGCCCAGGATCATACAGCTAGTGTCTGAGGCTGGATTTGAACTCATGTAGATAAATCTTCCAGATTTCCAAACCCAGTGCTCTATCCATTGTACCACCTGACTGTTCTCTAACCTTCTTGCTGTTCCTTGAGTAAAACACTCCACATGTCCCAAATCTGGGCATTTTCATTGGCTACCTGCCATGCCTTAAATATCCTTCCTCCTCATCTCTACCTCCTTGCTTCTTTCAAGTCCCAGTTAAAATTCTACCTTTTCCAGGAAGCCTTTCTAGATTCCTCTGACTTCTTGTGCCACCTCTCTGTTGATTATTCCCAGTTTGTCCCATATGACGTTTGTTTGGGCATCATTGTATACACATTGTCTTCCACATTAGATTGTGAAATACTTGGGAGCAGGGACTCTCTTTTACCTTTTTTTTTTCCCTCGGCACTTAGCACAGTGCCTGGCACATAATAGGTAATTAATATTTATTGACTGACTTTCATGTAACTGAACTTCACTCTTTCATAAACTAACAGATGACAAAACCACTAAATACTAACACATACCTCAAATATCCTTAAAAATTGAATAAACTGAACCATAACTGTGTCTTTGGGCAATGAGGTAGTGCAGTGGACTGAATGTGGCTTGGAATCAGAAAGACTTGTTTTCCTGAGTTCAAATCCAGCCTCAGATACTTATTTGCTTCGTGACCCTGGACAGGTCACAACTCTTTGTGCCTCAGTTTCTTTCTCTGTAAAATGATCTGGAGAAGGAAATGCTAAACCACATCAGTATCTTTGCCAAGAAAATCCCAAATGGGACCACAAAGATTCAGACACAGCTGAAATGGCTAACCAATAACAACAATTATCGATATAGAGAGAATTGTTGTCCACAATTGCCTGAATATAAACATTGGTTCATAAACTTCTAAGAATAACAAATTTTGGGGGTGGCTAGGTAGCACAGTGAATAGAGCACCGACCCTGGAGTCAGGAGGACCTTAATTCAAATTTGGCCTCAGACACTTAACACTTACTAGCTGTGTGACCTTGGGCAAGTCACTTAATCCCAATTGCTCAGCCTACCCCCCTCCAAGGAAGCAAAAAGGAAAAAAAAAGAAGAAAAGAAAAGAATAGCAAGTTGAATAGATGTTTCCATACAAAATATTCTTTATCTCCAAAATACATGGAGGGAAAAAAAAACTTTTAATATACGGAGACCTAACAGAAGAAATAAAAATCATGTGGGAAAAGGATGAGATACATATCTCCATTGTTGTATCTGTTAGTGGAATTAATTGGAGGATTTCAGTGATCTGACAGATTATAAGCTTACACTCTAATACTTTTTGGTAAATTATAAAAAACAATAATTTTGTTCACACATGCAATGGTCTGTAATGTTCCCATAACCACCATAGCTGCTGTGGGGAGAAGAGGAAAGAGACCCCCTCTTTTGACTGTGGGGAGTCTGAAGGAGAGCTAGCAGAGTCCCAAAGCAATGCTCTCAGAAGAGGACAGAGAGGTAATTGTTTTCGGCTCAGTTGCTCTTCTACACTACCCACTGAATGGGTAACTCTGTGGCTCACTTGCCAATCATCTTTCACAGAGCCCCCAGTGAGGAGGATATGTAGGACAAAGCAGTTGTCACTAGCTGGTTGTGCATTTCCTTTAGGAAGGAGCCAAGGATCAGCCACACACAGCCCCACCATCCCTGTTACATCCATTTGTGCAGACTTGCTGCTTTTTCATCTTTCTTTCTTACTCTTTGTTACTAGGGATGGCTCACTGAGTAAGGAAATGGAGACATATTCAGAAATAAAGTAAAAATTTTAAATATTAATACAATTCAAAAATTATGAAAGTATTACAGGGACCAGGAAAATGCTTAGCTCAAAGGAATGAATGCACAATAATGCACCAGTACCAGGTAGGTTGTGGGAAGTGTGGGAAATACTTGGAGACAGGGGAGCTTCTGGGTTCTATTCAAATCCTACCCCAGGTTAGTCTTGCTGAAAGGCAAGCTTTCCTATAGAGTAGATTGAGAGGAGGAGGGAGGCAAGGGCTGAGAGGATAAGGGGATAGACAAGAAAAATAGAGGGAGGAGTTGAAGTGATCCCTGACGTGCCTGCAGCCTTCTAGCCCTGGTCTTGGACTGTACCCCAAAAGAGGAAAGCCCCATATCACAAAACAGATATCCTTGATCTAGTGTGACATGAATGTCATTTTCTTCCCCTCCCTTCTTGTCAGCACCCAACACTCACCCCAAACAAAATGAATTTGCCAGCCCAGATCAAGAAATAGAGACCTCTCTTCTTCTTGATCTTACCTATATCTCGGGGCCCCCCATCTTTTGCACATGCCCAGTTTTGACTGGCAGTGGCTCTATCCCCTCTTTGGGAGCCTGAGTTGCTTTGAATAGACAAGCAATTATGAGTGTGTTATCCATACTTGACTGTGTGTTGGTACAACGCTCGCTGATGCACAGGAGCAAGCAGCTTGATAATGGGACATATTTAAGATGATTGCCATTGGAGATAAATGATTGCTCTGAATGGATGCACTTTTCTTAAACTTCTGAAAGCAGTGGGCAAAGTTAGTTGTTCCCCTCTTGATAACACACACACACACACACAGAGGCACATATACATACACATCTATTCATATTTATTTATATACATAACTACATTACATACACATGTATACATACATGTAAATGTGTGTATATATGCATATGTAGTGTTTTTCAGTGTGTGTGAATGCGCATGTGCATGCGTGTGTATATATGTATATCTCACCCTTCTGAGAATGGCTGCACTTCCCCAGAGATTCTCATTTCAGATTAGGATATCAGGCATACAGTGCAAGCAGGCTTTTGCTTCTGCCACTGTCAGAGTCTCTGTTTGATATTCAAGCCTTTCATGTGATCTTTCCCAAATGGCTGGTTGCTCAGTGTCCTTGAGGATAGCTCTATTAAACAGGAATAATCTCTCTCTCTCTCTCTCTCTCTCTCTCTCTCTCTCTCTCTCTCTCTCCCATTTGATTTTCCTCTCCTTTCTACACTACGATTCCTTATTCTTCCCCTCCCGTTCTCTCTCCTTCCCCATTTCCCTCTCTTCTCCCCTCCTTTCCCTTCCCCTCTCTTCGTCTTCTCTCCTATGTTCTTCCCTTCCCTTCTCTTTCCTCCCCTCCTTCCTCTCTCCCTCTATCATCTCTTTTGCATTCATCAATACCTCTTTTCTCTTTCCCTCTCTCCTTCCTTTTCATTCTTCCTCCTCTTCTTTCATCCTTCCTTTCTCCCTTCCCTCCCCTTCTTTCGCTCTTTTCACTTTCCCTCTCCTGCCTCCTCCCCTCTCTCTGCTTATCTCCCAGTCTCCCTCCTCTTCCCCTTTTAGTGGAGGCCAGACATGGGAGAAGGATGCCAGGGGTTTTTCAGTATGGCTGTTTGTGTCTCCCTCCACACCTTTCACCCCAAGTGTGCCAACAGCACTTTGGGATAGGAAAAGAAGGGAAGAAAGGACAGGATTAAACAGACTAACTGGAGTGCCCATATCATCAAGAAGCGGTCCTATTAGGGTGGGAGTGGGAGGGAATACAATTGGGGTTAATGATCAGGGAAAGTGGGAAAAGCGAAGGGAGGGAGCAGGAGGAGGGCAGGAAGTGTTGTACTCCGGGCGTGGAGAGGGAATAGAGAAAATAAAAGCCAACAAAATGGAGAAGGATATTGACAAAACTGACTTTGGAAGCAACAAAGAGGAAGAATTCATTAGTCACAGATTAAGCCTCTCTCCTGCCAGTTACTACAGTTTAAACACACATATGTACCAAGAAGAAAGCAAAGCCCCAATCAATCTCTTAAAGGGGCCACTTGCTGGCATCTAATATATGGATAAATGCTAACTAGAGATAGGTGGTGACCAGTTTAATATGGGCCTTTAGAAAGTGAATGGAGAACAGCATCTTTATAAACACATTATACCTCATTGGGAGTAGGGAGAAATTCAATTAGGTTTGAATGAGAAAGGTACCTTGAATATCAATTAATTGTCTAATTGAAGATAATGGAGACCTGGGGGCACCCTGCTAGGTTGATTTCCACACCCAAATCCCAAGGTTTTCTCAGGGATTAAAGACACAATTTAATTATACATTTCTATTAGATTAGACACTGATTGCTTTAGTCCTTCAGTGTTAATTACATAGTTAATTACACAGCCAATAACTTCTCTTGCCTAATAACCCTACTAGATGCTGGGGTGCTGCAAAGGGGTGAACCTCTTCTCCTAATGGGAGCCCAGGGAATAGGCGATGGTAGGAACCTCTGCTAGGAGATGTATGAATACTAATAGGGAATTATTCTAATTGTCCCTTGTTCTTAATGAACAGTAAATTATTCTAATAACATTTACCATTGTAGTCATTTATTATCTAAGGGGAATTGGAAATGAAGGCTTCTAGAGACCTCCCCTGTGGCCAAACTCAGACTTGGATTCTTCAGAGACTGCAGGACAGATTCCTTGTTCCCTTTGATATATGGTAGCTTGCATTTATAGAGCTATTAGGATCATAGGATTTATGGCTAGAAAGTTCCTTAGAGATCATTTATCCAACCCCCTTTACATTTTTTTAACATATGAAGAAACTGAGTTCCAGAGAGGGAAAGTCACTTAGGCTTTTGGATTTGAGATTTGTGGGGACCTTATAGATTATCTAGTCCAACTCTGATTATATAGATTAGAAAAGTGAAGTCCAGAGGAGATGCTTAAGGTGGCACAGCTGGGATTCCAATCCTGGACCTCTGATTCCACAGTCATTCTCATAGTGAGGTCTAGGTGATGAGGTATGGGCTCTGGGAGCCCCCTTGAGTTCTCCTTAAGTCCTTGAGGTACAGGCTCTAGGAACTCCCCTTGAACTCTGATTAAATTGTATGAAGCATTTGCATGAGGCCATAAGTTTTACATTGTGGCTGTGCCCAAACCTTGGTTACTAGACTTCCCACCCTTGAGAAGGCCTAGCCCACCATTGTCTGTAGTTTCCAGGTAGCCTCCTGCAACTTCCCACCCTTAGTCACTCATTGACCCTCCCCAAACTCCTCCTCTAGACCACCACTAGATTCCTCCCACAACCTTTCTGTATATAAGACCCCACCTTGTCTCCATGTCTGTGAGAGAGCCATAGAATGACCGAGCACAGGCTTACTCTGTGTCCAATACAGCGAACTTTTAATAAACTTTACTTTTCTTTGGCTGAGAAGACTTGAGTCAAATTCATTTGGCAGGACCCAGAGTGTTGGTATTTTGGGGTCTCCAGAACAATCATAACCCTCTTTATGGGTAACCTCTTCATCGGGGTCCTCAAACCCTTTCAGAGAGTCCACAAGGCCAAAATGAAGGGGCATAGGTTCTGGGAATGCCATAGAACTCTAGTTGAATCTTTCCACTTGATCTGGTGTTCACCTGAAGCTATGAGGTTTTCATTATGGCTATGTCCAAATCTCTGTTACTTCCTGATTGCCTCTGGCTACTTCCCACCCTTGATCCTTTCAAAATCCCATTATCTGGGGTTCCTGGACCACTTCCATCAAAGACCCTCCCTGGAACTGATGGGGGACGGGATCCCAATAGGTTCAGCAGGAATTATGATCTTATCTAAGACCAGAAAACCTGCAATATGGTCTGGAAAGAATTCAAGGTCTCAGGCTTAATTGGAGTGAGAGTTGTAGAAGTTTATTGTTACACTTCCATGAGAAGCTGGCAAGAGTCCTTTAGGGGACCTGCAAGTGAGAGGGGTACATGCTTTTACGTTTAAAGGGTAGGGCTGCCATTGTCAGGGCTGACCTGTTGCAGGGGCCTCAGTGCATAGACAAAGGTCAGAGCTGACCAAGAGGAGCATGTGAATAGATAGTTTAGATAAGATTTGGGCCAGGTCAAGGAGACAAAAAGGCAAGGACAAAGGAGGGTGTGGGCCAGGCCCAGAAGAAATGAAGAGATTAAGTAAGAACAAAGGGGTCACAGGGTGTTGCCTAGGTGGAGTGTGGGATAGGGAGAAGGGGCAGAGCTCAAGGATGGGAAAGGACAAATTGCAGTTACAACTGAACAGACAGGTTTAACAAGTTGGTTTCACAAATTGATCTAGACCCTAGGTACCCCATCAGAACCGTCCTCCAGTCACCCCTAGGTTCCTCCCACAGCATTTCTGTGTATGAGATCCATCTTGCATCCATGAAGGTTCTCAGATTCAAGCTCAGATTCTATCTGGTCTGCTTGTCAACACAAGCCTCACAAATTCCTTAAGAGTCTAACCAATGCTGAGATTTCTTAAGAGTCTGGGCAATATGGCAGATCTTTAATAAACTTTATTTTTCTTTGGCTGAAAGTAGGCTTGGGTCAAATTTATTTGGGCAGGACCCGGCATGTCAGTATCTGGGGTTTCTTAGGACCCCTAAACCTCAACAAAAATGATTTTTATAATAATATTAATGTTGCAGTTTGGGGTTCTGGGAAGTCCAAAATGCAAGGGTACAGGGAATCTGCCCTGAAACAATTCAACCACTCAAGCCTTCTCTCAGTCAGAATAGAGAGGTTTTATTAGACCACTAGTTAAAGGGCAGTTTCCTAGTAAATTTGCATTTGATTTCCTAGCAAACCTGCCGTATTATATCGCCAGTAGGAGCAGTCAGAGATCCTAGTGAGTCTCCCCTTTGGTAGAAGTAAGACTGATATTTATATCAGAAAAGACAGTGAGAAGATCTGGATGGGATTAAGGAGTGGCAGATAGCCTGGGTTGGGTGAAGTATAGACAATGAAAGGAGGTGAATGGCTGGAGAGCCTTAGTGAAAGGGCAGTTAAGAGGATTATTGAGTATCTAGGTGGACTGGGATTGGACAGATGCCTCAGGCAAACCTCCAGGGTCTATGTTGCATTCAAAGACATGGTCTTTTCCTTTTAGGGGTCAAGGTCCCATATCCAGATGATAAAATATTTTAATTTTGAATGTGGCAAATATCAGATACAACCCATATAAATAAAAGCTCTTTGAGTGGGGTTCGGGGGTCTTTAATAATTTTTAAAGTGGTCCAGGGTCCAGTTTGAGAACAACCACACTACACCAGGTTTTCACATCATCCATGGTTTCAATTCACAATCACAAATATGGGAGGTAGGTTGGATAGGTGAAACGGAAAAGCATTTATTAAATACTTACTATGTGTCAAGCACCATCCTAAGTAAGCTCTGAGGAGACAAATAGAAAATCCAGGCAGTTGCTGCTCTATGGAAGTTTACATTCTGATTGGGGAAGACAGCACAGAAAGACAGTTTCATGTTTATGTTTAGTGTATGACAAAGGGAAAGGCCAATTACGACTGGCAGGTAAAGCAGAAAGGCAAAAAGATCCCAGAGGATCCTAGGGAACAAAGGAAAGACAGATGGTTCCCTGCCATAAGCATAGTGGGTTCCAGGGCTGTAGTCGAAAAGGGTTCTGGGGTATCTCTAGTAGATTTAGGGATATAGGGATCAAGATTCATTTGTCATTAAGTGTCCTGTGCGTGGTCAGAACTGGGCAGTAGGACACTGAGAGATTTTGGGGAATGAATAAATCTGAGACTTCCATATCAGGATAGCAAGTGCTGCTTGGATAGAGGTAGGGAAGCAAAGATCCTTGTCTCTGCCACTTACCTCTATGAACTTTAAAAGTTGCTCCTTTAAGTCATTGATCTGGTAGTTGGTAGCTTGGGATGGAGATGATAAACAAAATGAAGAAATTGATATATAGAGATATTCAATATTTGTTAAGCATATTTAATAAGCAAAGCACTGCTAAATTGTGAACAAGATTAAGCAATTTCACAGAGAGGTCTCAGATTTAGTGCCCTAACCCAGATTCCTGATTCATTTGCATCAATGGTACCCCAACCAATGAAATATCCAAAATACATTAAGGTATCTGCAAATCTTGTCACTTTATAGCTTTAGGTTGGCAGGTCACCAATGCCTGTTGCTGAAGCCTTCATGGAGAATACTTCATAGAGAATTTTTGGTTGGGATTCAATAACATTTTTAAAATATAGATTTGGTTTTATTCCAACCACTTCACTAGGTTTAGGGGGGAAAAAAACAACAACAGATGATTGAATTATTGATTTTAAAGGGAAATTTTACATTCAGTTGGGAGTTTAGCAAATGAGCCTGGTTGTTTTAAGCCTAGTTTTGCTTCATTTTTTTTCAGTTTATTTCAAATTCTAGAGAAAACCTGAAATACTGTTTGAGAAATTGGATCATATATGAAAGGTAATTCCTCTGTCACAATACAGATAGTAGAGTAAAAGGAATGGTGCTCATGGAGGAAAAGACATCCTCAAGGAATTGACAGGACTGGGGTAGAAATGGATACAAACTGTGTCTTCCTTCTGTTGCAAAGTAGGGAGCATGGTAGGATAGAAAGAGCCTGCTAGGGGGCAGAGTGGAGATGGCATAGTAAAAGCAGGAACTTGCTTGAACTCATACCCCAGCTACCTCCAATACCTGTAAAAAATGACTCTCAGCAAATTTTGTGGCTACAGAACCCACAAAATGACAATGAAATACATCTCCAGCTAAAGTCAGCCTGAAAAACTGAAAGGAAGGGTCTATCACACTGGGTTGGGAGTGGAGCACAGTCCGAAATGGGCCACACTGGCACAGACTGGAGGTACAGACTGGGCCAAAGCAGATCTTTGGGGACTGAATCACTGGCAGTTGTAGTAGTTTCCAGATTTCTTAATCCACAAATACCAAAGACAAAATAAAAGGTCAGTAGGGAAACTCTGATGGACCTGGGTGAGAGAAGAGCAAGGTCTGGCCCCTACCTGCAGGGCAACAGAAGTGGCAGCAGCTGTGGTGGCAACAACAGCAGCAGCAGCAACATCAGCTGCTTCTGGATCTCCAGGCCTATGGATGGTGGGGGGGACCAAGCAACCAGTCAGAAGGCAATTGCAGGAATCTCTTTGCTGGCCTTAAGGCAGGATTCTCTTGCTTTGCCCTGCTTGGATCTGAATCACAGTCTTGGGTGGCAGTCTTAGGGTGAGGAAGAGCGCTAGCATGGCAGAGTTTGTGGTGGCTGTGGAGAGAGAGTCCTCCTCACAGTTCTGGAGCAGGTACCTAGAGGCAACTCTGAAAATGGCTGCTCAAAACTCCAGAAATTTGGGGCATAGCACTCTCTACTCTAGAAGCAGAGTTCTACCATGGCAAAGAGCTGAAAAGCAATTGACTGGGAAAATGAGCAAACAGAGGAAAAGGAATCAGCCTATGGAATCCCTTTTTGATGAAAAAGAAAATCAAAACATAGAATCAGAAGAAGACAACAAAGTAAAAAATTCTGCATCAAAAGCCTCCAAAAAAAGTATGTATTGATTGCAGCGGGGGAGTTCAGAAAGGATTTTGAAAATCAAGTAAGAGAGGTAGAAGAATAATTGGGAAGAGAAATGAGTGTGATACAAGAAAATCATGAAAAACAAGTCAACAGCTTGCTAAAAGAGACCCCCCAAAATACTGAAGAAAATAACACCTTAAAAAATAGACTAACTCAAATGGCAAAAGAGGTCCAAAAAGCCAATGAGAAGAATGCCCTAAAAAGCAGAATTGCTCAGATGGAAAAGGAAGTTCAAAAGCACACTGAAGAAAATAATTCCTTTAAAATTAGAATGGAGTAAACTAATGACTTTATGAGAAATCAAGATATTATAAAAGAGATCCAAAAGAATAAAAAAAAATAGAACACCGTATGAAATGTCTCATTGGAAAAACCACTGACCTGGAAAAAATATCCAGGAAAGATCATTTAAATATTATTGGACTGACTACCTGAAAGCCATGTTCAAAAAAAGAGCCTAGACATCATCTATCAAGAAATTATCGAGGAGAGAGAACAGGGGGTGGAGTCAAAATGGCAGAGTAGAAACAGGAAGTCCTTGCAGCTCCAGCTCCCACCACCTCCAATCCATGTAAAAAGGAACTCTGAACAAACTTTGGAGCTACAGAACCCACAAAATGACACAGAGAAGCTAACCTCCTGCTGAGGACAGCCCAGCAGGCTGGCAGGAATCTGCCAGCAGACCGCTCTGGGAGCTGAGCCAAGCCCCACACCAAGGTTTTAGGCCCAGGGCAGGCCTGATCAGCCATGGGCAGGAGGGACTCCAGATCACCACCAGCTGTGGTGATCCAGAATTATCAACACATAGATGCTAAGGACAAAGTGAGAGGTCAGTGCAGTATGTAATTTGAGACCCAGTAGTTGGGAGTGCCTTGGCCTTTTCCCCCAGGGCAAGAAGCCCCTAAGAGCTGCGGCCCAGCCACCACCGCATGGCAGCTTCAGCTCCTGGCCTGCAGAGTGTAGGGGGACTAAGCAACCAGTCTGAAGAGTAATCTTTCATGCTTTATTCTGCTTGGATCTGGATTGCGGTCTAGGGTGGAAGTCCTGCGGTGTGTGACCAGCTTGCCAGAGCATGTGGAGGCTTCAGAGAGGGCACCCAACTAATACCTCTGGCAGCTGAGAAAACCCCAGCATTTGGAACAAAGCTCCCCTGTCTGGTGGCAGAGTCCTACCGTGGCAAAAAGCCCAAAAGTCAAGTAATTGAATGGCAACATGACCAGGCAAAGGAAGCAAACTAAGCAACGCAATTCAACATTAGACTCCTATTTTGAGGACAAAAGGGATCAAAGCATGGAACAGGATGAAGACAGTGAAATCAGAACTCCTCACCTTTCAAAGCTTCCAAGAAAAAATATGACATGGTTACAGGCCATAGAGGGCCTTAAGAAGAAGATAAGAGAAGTGGAGGAAAAATTGGGAAGAGAAATGAGAATGATTCAAGAAAATTACAAAATGAGAGTCAACAGCCTGACTGAGGAAAATTACACCTTAAAAAATAGACTAATTCAAATGGCAAAAGAGGCTCAAAAAGAAAATGAGGAGAAGAATGCCTTAAAAAGATGAATTTGCCAGATGGAAAAAAAAATCTCAATAGCTCAATGAGGAGAATCATTGCTTCAGAATTAGATGGGAGCAAATGGAAGCTAATGACTTTGTGAGAAATCAAGATGCTATTAAACAGTTCCAAACAAATGAAGGAATAAAAGTCAATGTGAAATATCTCATTGGAAAAACCACTGACCTGGAAAATAGATCCAGGAGAGACAATATAAAAATTATTGGACTACCTGAAAGTCATGATTAAAGGAAGAACCTAGAAATCATCCTTCAAGAAATTCTCAAGGAAAACTGCTGTAATGTTTTAGAACCAGAGTGCAAAATAGAGGTTGAAAAAATCTACCAATCACCTCCTGAAAAAAATCCCAAAAAGAAAACTCCTAGGAATATTATAGCCAGATTTCAAAATTCCCAGATCAAGGAGAGAATATTACAAGCAGCCAGGAAGAAACAATTTGAATATTGTGGAAACACAATCAGGATAACTCAGGATCTGGCAGCTTCTACACTGAGGGATCGAAGGGCTTAAAATATGATATTCCAGAGGGCAAAGGAGCTGGGATTAAAACCAAGAATCACCTACCCAGAAAAACTGAGTAATCATGTTTCAGGGGAAAATATGGTCATGCAGTAGAATAGAGAACTTTCAAGCATTCTTGATGAAAAAACCAGAGTAGAATAGAAAATTTGACATTCAGATACAAGAAGCAAGAGAAGCATGAGAAGGTAAACAGGGAAAAGAAATCATAAGGAATTTTTCAAAGTTGAACTATTAACATTCCTATATGGAAAAATGATAATTGTAACTGATGAAACTTTTCGCAGTATGAAAATAGTTGAAGGGAAGAGAAATACACACACACACATATGTCTATTTTAGAGAGTATACGGGTATATGAAAACATATGTCAATGTGGGTATATATGTTTACAGGTATACATAGATAGAGGGCACAAGAACAATTGAATAGGAAGGGATGATAATTAAAAGGTGAAATTAAGAGGTGAGAGAGGAATATAATGAGAGGAGATGGGGGAGAGACAGAATGGGGTAAACTATCTCATATAGAAGAGGCAAGGGAAAATGGTTACAAGGGAGGGGAAGAATAGGAAGGCAAAAGGGAATGAGTCAACCTTATTCTCATTGAATTTGGCTCAGGGAGGGAATGACATACACACTAAATAAGATATCTCACCCTACAGGAGAGTATCAGGGAAGGGGATGAGAGGGGGAATGATGGAAGGAAGGGCAGGCTCGGGGGGAGGGAAGTTGGAAGCACTCACTTTTGAAAAGGGAGTGGATCAAAGTAGAGAATAGAACAAGTGGGAGGTGGGATAGGAGGGAGGGAAATATAGTCCATCCTTTACAATATATTTACTATGTTAATATTTTGCATTAGCTACACATGTACAAACTATACTGAACTGCTTATCTTCCCAGTAAGGGTGGGTGACAAGGGAGGAAGGGAATGAATTTGGAATTCAAAGTTTTAAAATCAAATGTTTAAATATATATACTATTATTATTAATACTATTTTACATGTAATTGGGAAATAAGATATACAGGCACTGGGGCATAGAGATCCACCATGCCCTACTGGAAAAGTCAAAGGGGGTATGGGAGAATATATAGGAGAGAGCAGATTGGATGAGGGGATATCCTGTGGGACTGCTATTTGGGGGTGGTGGGTAGGGGAAAAACAGGAAGAAAAATTGGAACTCAGAATCTCACAGAAATGAATGATGTAAATCAGAAGTTAATAAAGCATTAGAAAAATGAAAAAAAAAAGAATTAAAATCAAAAAAATTATCAAGGAAAACTGCCCTGATATTTTAGAACCAAAGGGTAAAAGAGAAATTGAAAGAATCCACTGATCATCCCTTGAAAAAGATCCCAAAAGAAAACTCCCAGGAATATTATAGCCAAATTCTAGAGTTACCAGATCCAGAAGAAAAAAATATAAGCAGCCAGGAAAAAACAATTTGAGTATTGTGGAAACACAATCAGGATAACACAGGATCTAGCAGCTTCTATATTAAGGGATCAAAGGGCTTGGAATATGGTATTCTGGAGGTCAAAATAGCTAGGATTAAAACCAAGAATCACGTACCCAGCAAAACTGAGTATAATACTTCAGGGGAAAATTGCATATTCAAAGAAATAGAGGAATTTCAAGCATTTTTGATGTAAAGACCAGAGCTCAACAGAAAAATTGACTTTCAAATACAAGAATAAAGAGAAGTAAGAAAAGGTAAGCAGGAAAGAGAAATCATAAGGAACTTACTAAAGTTGAACTGTTTACTTTCCCACATGGAAAGACAATTATTTGTAACTCATGATATTTTTCTCAGTATTAGGATAGTTGAAGGGAATACACACAGACACACACACACGTGTGTGTATGTATGTGCATATGTATGTATAGGTATGGATATATATGTATGTCTATATGTGTGTGTATACATAGACAGGGGGCACAGGATGAGTTGAATATGAAGGGATGATATCTAAAAAATAAAATTAAGAGGTGAGAGGAATATATTGGGAGAAGAAATGGAGAGATAGAATAGGGTAAATTATCTCACATAAAAGAGGCAAGAGAAAGCTATTACAATGGAGGGAAAGAGCAGGGAGGTGAAAGGAAATGAGCCAATCTTACTGTCATTGGATTTGTCTTAAGGAGAGAATAACATACACATTCAATTGGATATCTTATCCTACAGGAAAGTAGGGGGGAAGAGGATAAGAGAGGGGATGATAGAAGGGAGGGTAGATTGGGGGAGAGGGTAGGCAGAAGCAAACATTTTTAGAAAGGGACAGGGTCAAAGGAGAAATTAGAATAAATGGTGGGGGGATAGGATGGAAGGAAATACAGTTAGTCTTTCACAATATTACTACTATGGAAATGTTTTGCATAACTACTGTTATAGGAATGTAAATGCTTTGTTAGTAATCCCTTTGGACTATTTAAATCCACCATCATTTGCCTCTCCCTTGACCTTTTAGATGACCCATTATTTTAATTCTTTGGGGCATGCAGTATTCCAAGATTCACATTACCTAGAATAACCAGAAAATTATTAATGTTAGAAAGGTGGGTTTTTGTTTCAGAGAACAGTGAAGTTTATTAAAATGGAATGAAGTTTTCAAAAGTCAGTCCATCTGCTCTCCTATTTAATTCTTGTCTCAGCTTATCATTAATTTATAGCATCTGTTCAAGATAGACATATCAATGGACCAGTTCTATGGATGTTCATCTAAATTGCATATCATAGTCTGAATGATAGACATTCATACTCTTGACTTCTCTTCCATGTGTAATTGGGTCCATCCCTTTGGTATGATTACATAGTTCTCATTTAGGAACCCTGCAGTGTTCCTGAACTTCAGAGTAGCTGAAGGACCTTTACACCTACAGGGAAACCCTCTTCCATTTTCATTCTGCATTAGACATCCTCTATGACAGTGACAAACATCTTTGGAGAGCATGGATACCTTCCTGTTTTGTTCCTGACTTCATATTACTAAGTAATGGTCTAGTCATCAAAGTTCTGTCTAATGCTTTATCTTTCAAGGAATATTAGGATCATAGGTTTATAACTGGAAAGGACTTTAATGGCCATCTAACCTCTTCATTTTACAGATTGTAGACACAAATGTTATAGAAATTTACCTAGAATTACACACACACACACACATACACCCTCCTATATGAATGTATATATAATATATATTAAACAAATGTGTGTATACACACACACACACATATTACTGAAGAAAGCCTCACAAGTTACAAATATAATCTGTCCATGTAGGAATGTAAAGAGATCAACTTTAGTAAGTTCCTTTTGATTTCTATTTCCTGTTTACCTTTTCATGCTTCTCCTGCTTCTTGTATTTGAAAGTAAAATTTTCTGCTCAACTCTGGTCTTTTCTTCAAGAGTGCATAAAAGTTCTCTATTTCATTGAATATCCATATTTTCCCCTGAAATATTATACTCCGTTGAAAAAGATCTCCTGGGGGGCGGAGCCAAGATGGCGGAGTAGAAGCATGACCCTCCCGAAGCTCCGGCTTCCACCCTCCCCAATCCATGTAAAAAGGGGACTCTAAACAAACTTTGGAGCTGCAGAACCCACAAAATGACACAGAGAAGCTAACCTCCCGCTGAGAACAGCCAGGCAGGCCGGCAGGAATCGGCCAGCGCATTGCTCTGGGAGCCGAGTCCAGCCCCACACCGAGGCTTTAGCCCCAGGGCGGGCCTGACCAGCCGCCAGCCAGAGGGACTCCAGATCAGCAGCAGCTGTGGCCGTTTCCAGATTTATCAACACATAGATGCGAAGGACAAGGTGAAAGGCCAGTGCATTCTGGACTTTGGGACCCAGTAAGTGGGAATGCGTGGCTTTTACCCCCGGGGCGAGAAACCGCTGAGACTCCGGCACAGCCTGCCAGCGCCATGTGGCGGCTTCAGCTCCTGGCCTGCAGAGTGTAGGGGGACCAAGCACCAGTCTGAGGGGTCATCGCTCTTGCTTTAACCTGCTTGGATCTGGATTGCAGTCTAGGGTGGAGGTCCTGGGGTGCATGTCCAGCTTGCCAGAGCGTGTGGAGACCTCAGAGAGGGCACCCATCTAATACCTCCAGCAGCTGAGAAAACCCCAGCGTTTGGGACGAAAACTCCCCTGTCTGGTGGCAGAGTCCTACTGTGGCAAAAAGCCCAAAAGTCAAATCATTGAGTGGCAAAATGAGCAGGCAAAGGAAACAAAGCAGACAGAAGATTCCAACATTACACTCCTATTTTGGGGATAAGAAGGAGCAAGGCATGGAACAGGAGGAAATCAGTGAAGTCAGAACTCCTGCACCAAGAGCTTCAAAGGAAAATACGAGCTAGTTACAGGCCATAGAGGACCTTAAGAAGCAGATAAGAGAAGTGGAGGAAAAATTGGGAAGAGAAATGAGAACAATGCAAGAAAATTATGAAATGAGAGTCAACAGCCTGACTGAAGAAAATAATACCTTAAAAAACAGACTGACTCAAATGGCAAAGGAGGCTCAGAAAGGCAATGAGGAGAAGAATGCCTTAAAAAGTCGAATTTTCCAGATGGAAAAAGAATCTCAAAAGCTCACTGAGGAGAATCATTGCTTCAGAATTAGATTGGAGCAAATGGAAGCTAATGACTTTATGAGAAATCAAGATGCTGTTAAACAGATCCAAACAAATGAAAGAATAGAAGGCAATGTGAAATATCTCATGGGAAAAACCACTGACCTGGAAAATAGATCCAGGAGAGATAATTTAAAAATTATTGGACTGCCTGAGAGCCATGACCAAAGTAACAGCCTGGAAAGCATCCTCCAGGAAGTTCTCAAAGAAAACTGCCCTGATGTTTTAGAACCAGAGGGCAAAATAGAGGTTGAAAGAATCCACCGATCACCTCCTGAAAAAGATCCCAAAAAGAAAACTCCTAGGAATATTATAGCCAGGTTCCAGAATTCCCAGATTAAGGAGAGAATATTACAAGCAGCCAGGAAGAAACAATTTGAATATTGTGGAAACAATCAGGATAACCCAGGATCTGGCAGCTTCTACACTGAGGGATCGAAGGGCCTGGAATGTGATATTCCGGAGGTCAAGGGAGCTGGGATTAAAACCAAGAGTCACCTACCCAGCAAAACTGAGTATCCTGTTTCAGGGGAAAATATGGTCATTCAGTGGAATACAGGACTTTCAAGCATTCTTGCTTCAAAAACCAGAGCTGAATAGAAAATTTGACATTCAGATACAAGAAGCAAGAGAAGCATGAGAAGGTAAACAGGGAAAAGAAATCATAAGGAACTTATCAAAGTTGAACTATTTTTTTTTAAGCAATTGGGGTTGAGTGGCTTGCTTGGGGTTGCACGGCCAGTTGTTGTTTCTGGGTGTGGTGCTGGGTGTCTGGGCCCGGATTTGATCCGGGTCGTCCTGGCACTGAGGCCGGTGCTCTTGCTTGCTGAGCCACTTGGCCAAAGTTGAACTATTAACATTCCTACATGGAAAAACAATAATTGTAACTTATGAAACTTTTCTCAGTAGTTGAAGGGATTAGAAATATATATATGTCTTTATATGAGGGTATGCAGGCATATGAATACATATGTGAATGTGTGTATATATGTTTACAGGTATACATAGATAGAGGGCACGGGACCAATTTAACAGGAAGGGATGATACTTAAAAGGTGAAATTAAGAGGTGAGAGGGATATAAGGAGAGGAGATGGGGAAAGACAGAGTGGGGCAACTATCTCATACAGAAGAGGCAAGGGAAAATTGTTACAATGGAGGGGAAGAATAGGAAGGCAAAAGGGAATGGGTCAACCTTATTCCTATTGAATCTGGCTTGAGGAGGGAGGGAAATACACACTAAATAGGGGATCTCACCCTCCAGGAGAATAGGGGGGGGGAGAGGATATGAGGTGGGATGATGGAAGGGAGGGCAGGCTGGGGGGGAGGGAAGTTGGAAGCACCCACTTTTGAAAAGGGACAGGATCAAAGTAGAGAATAGAACAAGTGGGATGTGGGATAGGAGGGAGAGAAATATAGTCAGTCTTTTACAATATATCTGCTATGTTATTGTTTTGCATTAGCCACACATGTACAACCTATGCTGAACTGCTTAACTTCCCAGTAAGGGTGGGTGATAAGGGAGGAAGGGAATGAATCTGGAATTCAAAGTTTTAAAATCAAATGTTTAAATATACATATACTATTATCAATATTGTTTTACATATAATTAGGAAATATAGAGATCCACCATGCCCTACTGGAAAAGTTGAAACGGGTATGGGAGAAAATATGGGAGAGAGCAGATCAGAGGTGGGGATATCCTGTGGGACTGCTGTTTTGGGGGGATGGGTGGGGGAAAAACGGGGAGAAAATTTGTAACTCAAAATCTGGCGGAAACGAACGATGTAAATCAGAAGTTAATAAAGCATTAAAAAAAAAAAAAAACGAAAAAGATCTCCTGGATCTATTTTCCAGGTCAGTTGTTTTTCCAATGAGAATTTTACAGTCTTCTATTTTTTTCATTCTTTTGATTTTGTTTGATTGCTTCTTGATGTCTCATAAAGCTATTAGCTTCCACTTGCCCAATTCCAATTTTTAAAGAATGATTTTCTTCAGTGAGCTTTTGTACTTCTCTTTCCATTAGGCAAATTCTGCTTTTTAAGGACTTCTTATATTCAGTAAATGTTTTATATTTCTTTAAAATTGACCCGTGCTGCTTTTCCAAGGCACTCTTCTCTTCCTTGATTTTTTGTGCCTCTTTTACTATTTTGCCTATTCTGTTTTTAAAGGTGGTGTTTGCTTCAATATTTTTTGTGCCTTCTTGGCCAAGCTGTTGGATATTTTTTTCATGATTTTCTTGAATCACTTTCATTTCTCTTCCCATTTTTTCCTCTACCTCTCTTATTTGATTTTTAAAATCTCTTTTAAGTTCTTCCAAGACTTGGGGCCAATTAATATTTTTCTTTAAGACTTTGAATGTAGGAGTTTTGACATGGTTGTCTTCTTTTGAGTTTGTGTTTTGATCTTTCCTGTCACCATAGTAACTTTCTGTAGTCAGGATCTGTTTTTGCTGTTTGTTCATTTTCTAGACTACTTCTTGGCTTTCAACTCTATTCTAAAGTAGGGCTCTACTTCCCAACTGGAAGGGGCACCATCCCAATCTTCAGGGTTTTTTGTGCAGCTGTTTTCAAAGATTAGGGACCTGTAAGTTTTCATTTCTTCCAAGGTGGAATGATCTAGGGAGAGGTGTGTTTACTACTCTCCTGGCCTGTGCTCTGCTCTATGAGTGACTACAGGTACTCTTTTCTACTTTGATACTGTGACCAGCATTCCTGTTCCCCTGTGGCCATGAACACTGGTATGCTAGTCCTACTCTTTGGCCTGGGATTGAGACCCAGGACTTTGACCCAGATCCAAGTATGGGTAATACAACAGAGTTCAGACCCAAGTGCCAGTAAAGGAACACCTGCAACCTCCTTCTGACCAGTTGTACTACCCCCTTACTGTCTGTGGTCTGAGAGCTCCAGAAACCGCCGCTGCAGCCATTGATTCAGTCACCCTCAAGACCTATTCTTGGTTTCCTGGGGTACAGCCTAAGATGAACTGAGTTCCATTCTCATCTTGATGCAATAGACCTTTCCTGCTGACCTTCTAAGTTTTCTTGGGCTAGAAAATTGTTTCATCCCATCCTTTTTTGGATTTTACTGGTATAGAATTTGATTCAAATCACCATTTGGAGGGATTAGGGAAAATCTCAGGGGAGTCCTTTTCTCTTTTTCTCTGTTTTGGCTCTGTCCCCCAAGCAATATGTTTTTAACATACTTTATGGGAGACACCTTTTTCCAGATGAGCCTTTTAAGGCAATATTTTACTCTATTGGGGAAAATGTTTGTTTTTGTCAACTAACAATAACCACAGTTTGAATTTTGTATTCTCTGATCTTCTTAGTGAATTTTTTGATTGACTGTTCTTCACACCTTCATCAATGATGTCCTTGATATACATATAGTTTTTTCTAATAAAGGTTTTTGTAGATATGGGGCAAAAAAATATATGACTTGTTACTGATTTTTTTTACCTTTTTATTTTTTGGAGGGCAATTGGTGTTAAGTAACTTGCCCAAGGTTACAAGGCTAGTTTTTTTGTGTGGGTGTTAAGTGTCTGAGGCCAGAACCAAACTCAGGTCCTCCCAACTCCAGGGCTGGTGCTTTACTCACTGCACCACCTAGCCACCCCTCTGATTTTTTAAAATTACCTTTTTGAGTAGTAATTTAATCTGTGACTTTTTTAAGTCTTTGTTATTTATCAGTCTTTCAGCTATCTTGAAAATTAATTTCCTAATACCCTTAAAATTGTCTTCTCTTCAACATAGACCTCTTCTGTGTTTAGGATAGTCAAACTTCCTTTCCCAACTTTGTTTTCTTTAGTGTCATTTCTACTTCCTCATGTAAAAACTACTGTTTCTGTAGTACTGTGATGCTATAGTTTAAGTATAGTGGTAGAACTGTCATTGATGGGAAAAATATTTCTATATTTAAATTCTCACAATTTTTTTTCCATTTTTCAGTAGAATTCAATAAATGTTTATGAATCACTTACTATTTGCAAGGCATCATACTAATCAATGGGAAGAGAAAAACAAACAAAAAAATGAAGTAGTCTCTGCCTCTAAAGAGCTTATGCTCTATGACGTGATTACAATTTATGCACAGATGAGCAAAAAGACTATCATTTGAGGAATGAGAACACACTAATATCTGGGAATGTGGGCAAAGTTTCATATAGTAGGTGTTATAAAAACTGAAATTTATTTTTTTTTTAAATCAATTGGGGTTAAGTAACTTGCTCAAGGTTACATGGCCAGTTATTTCTGGGTGTGGTGATGAGTATCTGAGCCCGGATTTGATCCAGGTCATCCTGACACTGGAGCCGGTGCTCTTACTCACTGTGCTACCTGGCCGCCCCTAAAAACTGAAATTTAGAGAAAATTAAGGTTCTAAAAGGCTAAAGGAAGGAGGAAGCACTTTAATGATATGGGGAAGGGTGTAGGCTATGCACAGGGATGGGAGATGAAATGTTAAGTCTAAAGCTTGGATGGAATACAAAGTTTGTGAAGTAGAATAATATATAAATGAGAATGGAGACAGATTGAATAAAGGTTAAATTCCAGGACTGTGAGTCTGCATTTTATTTTAGCGGCAACAGGGAGTTACTGAAGTTTTCTAAGTGAAAGTAACATAACCATACATGTGTTTTAAAAATACAAATTTGGTAACTGTAGGAAGAATTAGCAGTGTAATGGTAATGTAATTTTGAATTTGAAAATCCCTTTGTATTTGCAAAAGTAGCAAGTACTCAATGCTTAGTAACTGATCAAGCCTCTGATTGGGGGAACAGAAGGTGTGAACTCCTGTCTCCTGTTAACTGATGTAACAGGAAGGGGTTGGCTCAAGGAAGTGAAGTAGGTAATACTGTGTATATAAGAAAAGTCCCAGAGAGGCACATTCAGAATTTCCTTAAGACGAGATCTGGTGGCAGAACAGCTACAGAAAAATGGAGAACTGAGTCCTGAAAACTTGTCTTGGTGGAGCTTCTTCTGAATAGGATCCCAGGAGCCCAGAGCCAGAAGGCTAGGACCCTAGGAGCCAGGAGCCCAGGAACCTAGAATCTGGAGCTAGGAGCCCCAGAGCCCAGGAGCCAGGGGCCCAGGTGACTGAAGCATGACTAGGATGCTAAGACTTTGTTTGTGGCTTGGTTGAGCCTTGAATTCCTTGGAACTGAAATGGTGAAGGAGCTGACATGGACCAGATCCTGTGAACACCAGTGTGGAGCAGGACCTCCCCAGAGAGCTAGTCAAGGAACTGGGAGCTGTCTGCCATTGAATCTAGGTAGAATCTGGGGCCCTGGAAGGGGATCCAGGGAATCTGAGAACAGGCCCCAAGTCAAGATGAAGAAAAGACCTCTCCTTTGGTACTGAGTAATTATGGAATTATAGTTTACTAGTGACTTAAGGGGTGGAGGATTTTGTGTATGATACTTAGTAAGACTACTGAATAAGTGACAGATTGTACTTTGAGTACTTTGACTATTGTTACTACCAATTAGGGACTGATTGAGTTAATCAAGACTTTTCCCCAAGAGTGGAAGACTTTGAGACTACTGATAAGTGACTAATTGAGTTAATCAAGACTTTGCCCCAGAGTGGAAGACTTTGACTCCATACTACTGATAAGTGACTGATTGAATTAACTTAAGAATGATTATTTTGTGACTGATTGAATTAACTTAAGAGTGACTATTTTATTTTGAGACTATGTTGTGAATATTATATTGTGAGTTTTTGTGATAAATTGAAATATGCTGAATGCTGTATTTTGAATTATGCTTTACCTCAATTTTCCATAGATGTTTTGCTTTTGTTATGGAATAGAGTGATCACTATACTGAGTAATCAGAACCTTTAAAAAGCTGCTCACAGTAGCAGTTCTTCTGGAAAGCTTCTGTGCATGGCATTACAAGCAGGGATGCTAGTTAGGAGATTATTTCACTTGTCCAGGCAACTGTGGTAAGGGTCTGAACTACAGTGATGAACATATAAACAAAGAGTAAAAGACAGATGCAAGGAGGCAAGGAAGCAAAAAAAAAAAATACAAAACAAAAAATCCCAAAACAAAAAAGCTACTTAGAAAAGGTGAAAGTAAAAGACAGAAGAATAAAAATGACTTTCAGGTTTTCTTTTATTTTTGGTCCTCCCTTCAGATTCATCAATAAATGCTCTCAATGTTAACTGTCTCACACCATGCTTTCTGTAAGTTTATTTTTGCTGTATGATTTTTCATGATTTTATGAGACAATATTCCTAATATTTTTCCACAGTTCTATAAGATTTTGAAAATAAGTTTATGTTCTCAACTAGTGTCACCTTTGGTTGTTATTTCTCTCTTCTTGGCAAGGAGATTGTGTTTCCTGGCTGAAGTGATTTCTTATTTGACTTTTCCATTTGATAGTTGATATACATAGATTAAATTCCATTAGAGAAGGGTATATATTGATGTTTGTTCCTTTATCCATTTTCCATGTTTTAGAATCAATTATTCTTTTTTTTTAATAGGTTAGACTTAAACTCTTTTAGTTGCATCTTATCTTCTCATTTTAATTCTTTCTTCTTGGTAAAGGAACACTCCTCTGTTTCCTCTTCCTGTATAATTTTTTCCAACATTTTTTCTCTTCACCTTTGCATTAAAATTAATATTAAGGTATATTTTGATTTAATTTAGAATATCTTATTGATTAGAAATTCTTCACCACATCATCTACTATAATAGATGTTGGTATATTACACTACATGGGAGTCTGGGGTATTGCAATACAAAATGATCAAGTGTCTTATGAAATGATATTTGTTATTACTTTAGAACATATAATAAAATTGACTCTGACAATTCCTCTTTTGTTTTTTAGTTTCTAAGGCAGGGTTTCTTATATATAATCTTAATAGTTCTTAATATAGTTCTGTGAATTATATGTGTGCATATATATACACATATATACATACATTGACATATGTATATATGTATGTATATGTGTGTGCACATATACACATATAATATATACATATATATAAAACTGTGCTTCAGTATAATTTGTTTCCTTTGTAGTCCTATGTAGTTTAATTTCGTTTATTTTTTGCATTTAAAAACATTCTAAATCTTCAGAGCCACCCAGTGGGTAAACAGGGATTGAGTCCAACAGCAAGGTGAACTAATAGATTCAAATGTGGGTCAGGAGTTTTCTGAACTCAGATCAGAAAAAAAGGTGAACTGCTTATCCACAGATACCATCAATTTAGGAACACGTAAACTTGCAGAAAATAGAACATAAAAGAAGGAAAGTCGAGCTTCCCCCCCCCCAAGAAGTACACAGAGTCAAAAACTAACATAAATACTTGTCCAAAGTCAAGAAATAGGCTATAAGAATGAGCAAACAAAAGAAGAACCTGACCATAAAGAGCTACTATGGTGACAGGGAAGCTCAAGACTCAAACACAGAAGAGAATTATTTCAAAATATCTTCCAGCAAAGCCTCAAAATAAAATGCTGTTTGAAAACCAGCCTAACAAGAATCCCTCCCTTTGGACTTAAAGAGTTTAAAAAAGAAACAAAAAAAATTAAAAACCAAAAAAATTAAAAATCAATGGAAAAAGAAGCAAGAGCTAGGAAAGATATGAAAAGAAAATTAACAGATTGGAAAAAAATGATAAAACCTTACTAAAGAAAATAACTCCTTGAATATTATAATTTGCCAAAAGGAAGCTAATAACACGAGACATCAATAAATAATAAAACAAAGCTAAAAGTCTGAAAAAAATCAATATTTCATAGGAAGAAAACTCACCTGGAGAACAGATGGAGGAGCAATAATTTAAGAATCATTGGACTACCTGAAATCCAGGAACAAAAAATTAAATGGCTAGACATCATATTCAAGAAATCATAAAAGAAAACTGCTTAGATATCTTAAAACCAAAGGGCAAAATAGAGCTTGAAAAAATCTACCAGCCATCTGCTGAAAGAAATCCCAAAACAAAAACTCCCAGGAATATTACATTCCAGATCCAGAACTCCCAGAACAAGCATTATTTAGAAGTAATAATTTCTGTTAGAAGTAACTGGAGGTACAGTGGATACAGTCCTGGGCATGGATTCAGGAAGACTTGAGTTCAAACTAGCCTTGGACTCTTATTAACTATATGACAAAGGGCAAATCACATAGCCTCTGACTCAGTTTCCCCAACTGTAAAATGAGAATTATAATAGCACCTGCCTCTCAGGGTTGTTGTGAGGACCCAATGAGATAATATTTGTAAAGTGCTAAGACAGCTTGACATATCATAGGTATTCAATAAATGTTTGTTCCTTTTCCCTTTCCCTTTCCCTATTACATAACATCTTTGAACTCAACACATAATTAAAATGATCTCAATTTTTATCTAAAAGAGTCAAATTTTAAGGTCCATGCTCTGTTATTTACTCTCTTTATGAGTGAGCGAGTCAGTTTTCTTTTTTCAAGCTCAAGTTCTTCCTCTGAAAGATAAAAGAGGTTGGATTACATTACTTAAAATGTCCTATAAAACTCTAAAGATTATGATCCTATCAATTGTGTCCTTTTGCTGTTCAGTAAAATTACTGATATTTTTATTTCATTTCATTTAATCCTATTTCATTTATTTATTCCTTTGGTTGTCTTGATTTATGTGTGTATATGTGCATCTATATGTGTATGTATGTATGTGTGTATACATATAAATATATATATATATATATATATAAATATATATATATAGTCCCAAAAATCTTCATGCAGCTTTAAACTATTGAAGCCATTAAAATTTAAAACTGCATGAAGACTTTTGCTATACCCAGTAAAATCTGAAGAGAAAGGAATAAGCATATAAAATAAACATAGTCACTGAATAAAGTTTTGTGCATTATGAATTTGAGGTTCTCCATTCTTTCCTCCAGGGACCTCATATTGATTTTTTTTTCATAACGAAGAGTTCGATAGACTCTTCTAGCTTACATATATAATGTATGTGTAAATATAAACTACATCAAAGACCTTGTCAATAAGAAAAACAGCTAGCCATATATATTTCAATTCAATCTTCTAATGGATCTTTGAGATATATATGTGTGTGTGTGTGTGTGTGTTTATATCTACCCATGCATGTAGGTATGTATGTATATACACACATACATGGCTATATGAATCAGCTTTTGATTTGTACAGAAAAGTGTTTATTTTATTTTAAAAAAGCAGAAACTATATCTGTAACAGTATAATAAAATGAGTACAATGGATTTTGATGCTTGTCTTGTATATGTGCTTTGTGCATTTTCACTGCTGCCCCCTTGACCCCCCCCATTAATTTATACATGCTAATTACTTAAATTCTCCTTTTCATCTAATCCAGTATATCAGGATATATCATGGACTTTTCCTTTTGTACAGAAAGACCATGGTGCCATCTCCTCAAACAGAAACAGTAATATTCAGAGAAGCAGCACCCTTTTTCAAAAGTGAAGACCTTTTAGTCTCCAAATAATAGCATTGTTCAGGCTTTGGTAACTTGAACAGTCTATTTAGAATAACTTGCATTCCTTCTTGAGTTTCTAGTTTAATGTATTTGCATCTCCTCTCAAACAGACTGCTTATCTCTGTTTTGTTGTTGTTGTTTTGTTTGTTTGGGTTTTGGGGGGTCAAGGATATGGACTAGATTTGTGATTTCATTGGTACAGAGCACTCACGTCTGGTTTATTTTCTTGGGAGCTAGAGATATATTTTTATTTCATGG
This sequence comes from Petaurus breviceps papuanus, assembly GCF_028583685.1. Taxonomy (NCBI): domain Eukaryota; kingdom Metazoa; phylum Chordata; class Mammalia; order Diprotodontia; family Petauridae; genus Petaurus; species Petaurus breviceps. The sequence continues at coordinate 32,377,353 of NW_027187378.1, forward strand.
TCTTCTTGCTTATTCTTTCTTTTTTAAAAGATGATTCATATTCCTCTTTTCAGTTAAAAAAATCTTTTCTTTACTGATGATTAAGCTCAGATATGCAGGAAAAGTCTTTTGGGGGGTATAACCTTATTGATTTCCTTTGCTTTAGGGAATTTCACATTCATATCTCTTCCTTAAAGTTTTATAGATGAGGAGTGGCCTTGGGCTATTTGAATGACTATAGACCATATCATTTCTTTATTATTCCCTGTCACCTTCAAGCTACCATGTTTCTGCCCTCCACTTTCTACCTTTGACCTTCATGAAAATTAAGCAATCACTTTAAGACTGTGAGCTTCTCATTGATGAGCATTTGCTACAATCTAAGCTAGACCTAGAACCACTATACTACTTCTTCTTGCCCTTGTAGAAGATGCTTACACTACCCCCCTCCCTACTTCCAATTCTACTTTTGAGAAGAGTAATCAGATCCTACATTCCTACAAAGAAGGTGTCAATCAATTGCCCTCTGACTCCAGCACTCCACCCTAGTCATTATTTTTTTACATGTGTTGTCTTCTTGCATTCTAATGTTTGTTACTGTCATTTGTTCTTTTTTCTTGAAGAGAATCAATGACACCATGAGGGCGATGTCTTAACTTGCACATGAATTGAATTTAAAGCAAAGCAGAGCTATACAAAGTCATCAGCCTCCTACTCTCTTCCAGAGTCATGGAAGTCCAGAGTAAGCTGCAGGGCAGGGTCTGGCGTGATCAAATTTATTTGTATTCCCATGCATAACACTGTGCTTGACAAATAGTGTATAATAAATGCCTTTTCATCCATTTATTCATTACTAAAAAATCTGTAGTGTCTCCAGTTTTTTAGTTTAACCATCATAATTCTTGGCAATTTAACCCTCAGGTTTATCTCTAAAAGCAATATGTGTATTATGTTGTTCTGTCATTTGCCTTTAGTTTCAAATACTTCTGAGAAATGTTCTGGGCAATGTATTTGCAGTATAATATTCACTATGTTTTCCAGGATCCTTGTGACTACTTAATTATGCCCATGCATCTTATTTTTAAAATCAGTTGCTTTGGCTTATATAGAATTCATGTGTTCTTCCAATATTGTTGTCTTTTGATTCTGTTCTATTAAATGTTCTTTTGCTCCTGTACTTTTTGAGTTACAAATCTTCCATTCTCTTTTTCAAAGTCCAGTATCTTTTTGGCATTCAATCATGTAGTCTAAATCTTCTAAGGCAGACAGGTGGTGAAGTCAATAGAGTGCTGGTTCTGAAGTCAGGAAGACTCATTTTCATTAGTTCAAATCTGGCCTCAGACACTCACTAGCTGTATGACCCTAAGCAAGTCACTTAACCTGTTTACTCCAGTTTTCTTATTTGTAAAGACAACCTGTAGCAGCAAGCACCCCAAGCGTCCTCAGGGTTTGCTGCTAACACTGGTTCTTGGATCTACTTTGATAAAGGAAAGCAACTCAAAATGGGTTAACAAGCTTACTTTAATCAGTCAGATATGTATCATTTACCTAGTTCAGGGGAAAAAGATCAGCACCCCGAACTTCAGAATAAACAAACAGAATTATCAAGACAGAAACTGATCAAGTAGACATCTTTCCAAACTGTCCAACCATTACATCCATACCAAATCAACATCTGGGTTTCCACATCTGGGTTTTTCAAAGCCGGGGGGATCTGGACAATGGCTTCCAAGAATCCAGATCAAATCACAGAACACTTCTCAAAGTGAGCCCCAAAACAAAGCTACACATCAGGGCTTATATAGCCTTCTCCTGGCTCAGAGAATGTAACAACCTTAATGACTCACTGGCCAATCAAGAAGTATCTACTGAAAAACAAACCTCCTACCCCAGGCTCCAGGTGCACTTTAGCCTAGGGGCAGGGAAGATCTTTAAAATTTACATTCCCATTACACAACCCCAAGCAACAGACTTCATAATAGCCTAGAGAGACTTATATAAACTGATGCTGAGCGAGAAGAGCAGAACAAGCGGAAATCGGTACACAATCACAGACACAACTTATGTGTGACAACTAACTTCAATACACTGGGCTCCTCTCAGCAATGTAAGGTTATAAGACAACTCCAAAAGACTCATGATCATAAGAGATATTCACATCCAGAGAAAGAGTTGTGGAATCTGAACACAGATTGAAACAAACTACTTGCTCTGTTTCTTTTTCTTGTTTTCTTTTGTTTCCTCTTTCCCACTGATAATTCCATCGGTTATAATCCTTCTTTACAAACTAATGATTTATGTGAAGATATTTGTAGATCCTATATTTGAGTGCATGCTGCCATGATGGGGGGTCTGGGGGAGAGGAGAGGGAGGGGGAGAAAATTTGAAACTCAAGGGACTGTGGAACTGAATGTTGTAAACTAAAAGTAAATAAACAAATTAATTTTTAAAAAAAGATCCCAAATGGGGTCACAAAGAGTTAAACACAACTGAAATGACTGAACAACAATGAAAAAATCTTCTACTCTTTTTCTTTCTCACAAATTTCTTTTTTTGAGAGTCCTTAAATACTGTTTTTTACTGTGTCCTTATTTATTCTTTTACATTTCATTTCTCTTTTCAGCCATTCCAGAGTTTCTTTGTTTTGGTTGGGGTTTTTTTGGTCATATTTTCTCTTCTCAAACATTCTAGAGTTTTTATTATTGTTCCATTATTTCTAGGGTCACATAGAATTCATTGTCTCACTTGTTTATTTGTTTTTTTTTTTTTTTTGAGGTTTTAGGGTCATGATTCTTCAATATATATTATGTTGCATGATTTTCATGATTGTCTTTTTTGGTTTTTTTTTTTGTTTTTATTTTTTTCCTGGAGGGCAATTGGGGTTAAGTGACTTGCCAAGGTCGCACAGCTAGTTAAGTGTTAAGTGTCTCAGTCTGGATTCAAACTCAGGTCCTCCTGACTCCAGGGCTAGTGCTCTATTCACTGTGCCACCTAGCCACCCCGATTGTCTTTTTTCTTGTCTTTCTGAATATCTCACTAATGGTTTATTTTCTTGACAGCTAGCTTTATATTCTACTTTTCTTTCTTGGTCTTCATATTTTCCTTCCTTTCAGAGGTAACTGTATCAATATCCCTTCATAGTTACTCTTCCATCCATGGCTATCTCTACCATGCTGATCACTGGGGCTAGAAATCTTCAATAACTATCTCATTTTGTTGTCAATGAGGGGATCCAGCTAGATCCCTGCCATTTGTAAATACCATGGTGAAACAATTGCATTCAACAGACCGATATTAATTGCTTATTTATAAAAGTGCTAGTGAAAGTACTGGGCATACAAACACACAAACACAACAGTCCTGACCCTCAAGGAACTTACATTCAGTTGAAAAGATATAGAATATACACAAATAGGTATATACAAAATAATTTCAATATTTAGAGAGTACTAACAACTTATACTACCTGATGGGTTCTTTGAAGGAAACTAGGAAACCTATAACATCTAGGTGAATAAGCATATTCCAGACATGGAAGGTCACTTATGAAAAGACAGGGAGGTGAGCAATGGAATGTAATATACAGGAACAGCTAGGAGATGAGTGTGATTAGAAAGGAGAATATGTAAAGGGAAATAATATGAAATAAGATTGTAAAGAGAGACAGAGTATAGAAAAATTTAAATGCCTGTCTGAGGATTTTGTATTTTATCTTAGAAATAATAGAAAGACACTAAAGATTTTTAAGTGACACAGTCAGATTCATATTCACTCAAATGGATTGGTGATAGAAATGGAAACAGCAATTTCAGCGTTTCCTCCAATAATACAATATTGTAAGCCATTCATGCTTGCTTATCCTGTGCAAGGGCTGCTAGGTGTCAGAGTAGATATAGTTCCAGGCTTGAAGTCAGGAAGACTCATCTTCATGAGTTCAGATCTGACCTCAGACACTTACAAGCTGTGTGATCCCGGAAAAGTTACTTAACCCTGTTTGCTTCAGTTTCCTCAAATATAAAATGAACTAGAAAAGGAAATGTCAAATCACTCCAGTATCTTTGCCAAGAAAACCCCAGCTGGGGTCATGAATAGTCAGACATGACTGAAAATGACAGAACAACCAACCTCATTCTGTGTAACTCTTGTCCATGTCCTACCAAAGTCTACCGTTAAGGATCCATCCAATGTACTGCCATATGTCCAACTGATATTCCTAAAAAGGTAATCTAGTCCACTCTCTTTCTCCCGACATCATAAGGATACCAAAAGAGCCCCCTGCCATATAACCAGTCCATCTTCCTTTTCCTCCCATACATTTCCCTGATGTCATCTTTTATTTCTATTCTTCAGACTTTCCCATTGATTACATGTTTGTAATAAATAGTAAGCACCCTAGCACACCCAGGATGGTCTGTTGGCACAGGTTATTTGATCTGCTTTGCTAAAGAAAGGACAACTTTTCAAGGGGTCAAAAATCTTACTTTAATTACAGATAAGTAGAAAATATTAGTGGAGAAATTAGCACAGAGATTCAACAGACAGGGCTCCTACTATCTGAAAAAAAAAATACAACCACCTACATATACCACTGGATCAGGAGAGCACAAACCTCTGGGTAGTCAGGGGCTCTTAACAAACAGCTACTCAGAGTCCTGTCCAGGCAATCAAAAAGTCCTTCTCATAAGCAAACCCCCAAAGCAAAATCCCTCTCAGAGTATATGTACACTTTTGGCTAAGAGGCTCAAAGCCAGAAGGCAGCACAACCCTTGTGACTCAGTGCCTAATTAGCTTAGTACCAAAAGGCTTGAAAGGCTTCCTATAAGCAAGCCTCCCCTAAGCAATCTTCCCTCTAGGCAAGTTCCTGCCCCAATGGGCTCTATGTGACTCAAGATGTATCACAGCTTGGCTGGAGTTCAAAGCTGCAAGATATTTTTCATTGAACACATGTGGTCACGTAGACCTATTAATAGACAGGGAAGATATTCATATTCCATTAACATTAAATTGTTGCAGCCAACTCACACCCGCATTCTGCTTCTGTATTTTTTTCTTCATAATATTGGAGTTTTTTTTTAGATTGTTGTGTTCTGTATCTTGCAGCCATACAATAATACTAGTAGAATATTAGTACTAAAAGAATAGACCTTTGCAGACATATTTGTAGTCTTGAAAGGAATTTTGCAATTCCCAGAGTCTGAGTTGAAAAGGGATTTCCTAAGGATAGTGAGATATTCCAGAGTTTCTGTCTACATATGATATGATGTTCATTATATTAAGCCCCAGAACACTGGGCAGCCTTCTGGAAAAGGTACATAACCCCTCAAAAAAGTTTGGCCTTAACGTACACAACCAGAAAGACCAAGGATATGATGAATGTCTTTTGCCCAGATTATGACATGAAGTTGGATGGACAACCTATAAACCTTTTCCATTAGTATGGATATTTAGGACACAGAGTACAGATGGACCATGAGTTGGGGCCAGAATTAAATAGGAGAAGGAGGAGAGTGGGCTAGAGTACCTTTTTAGGAATATCAATTGGACAGCTGTATGGTGTAGAAATTGGAGAGGGAAGAGACATAGGGCAGGAAGATCAATTAGGAGACTATTGCAATAATCCAGGCAAGAGGTGATGAGGGCTTGAATTATGGTAGAAGCTTGTGAGGAAGGTATGAGAGCTATTGTGGAGGTAAGAACAATGTCTTGGCGACAAATGGGTAATAAGAGTAAGGGAGGATAAGTCAAGGAATACTTCAAGGTGAATAGAGATGACTGAGAGTATATAGAATTACAGTTTGATGGAAAATCCAGGTCTCAAAATTTTGTTGGTGGTGGTGGTAGGTTTTTTCATTCATTCATTCATTTGTTTTATTCATTTATTTATTTGTTTATTCTGAGGATAGAGAGACTTGATTAGTGTTAGACATACTATATAAATGGGAATATGACTATCTGCTCTAGTCAGTTTTCTTTTTTTTTTTAAGCTATTGGGGTTAAGTAACTTGCTCAACTTACATGGCCAGGTGTTTCTGGGTGGGTGCTAAGTGTCTGAGCCCAGATTCGATCCCCCAGGTCATCCCAACACTGCGGCCAGTGCTCTTACTCGCTGTGCTACCTGGCTGCCCCTCTAGTCAGTTTTCTTATTATTGGATTTCCTCCCTGCTCTAGCTGCCTTGTCTCTTTCTTGTGGGGCTGGGTGAATTCAATGCTGTTGCTCACACTACCATTAAAAGGTGGGGATTGGGATTAGACTGTGTCATTCCTTTACAAAACTGCAACTACCTCAGCCAAAACTAGCAAAGTGCTTTTTATCCCTGGGCAGGGACATTTGTTTTTCATTCTACAAGAAGAGTATCCTTACAAGCATTAATAGATGGGGCTTTGAGGAACTGCTCAGAGGGTTATGCTTGCATGCTCCATGAAAGTCAAATTTTGTTCTGTCAGTTCCCTTTGAACTTTACACATGCAGAACTTATCTAGTTTTCTACTGTCTCCTCTAATGCCCACAATTTTGTGTTTTAAATCTAAGGAATAAATAAATTACAGAAATAACTCATGTTTTGGGGTTTGGTTTTTATTTTTTTTTTGGCATATGACCCTAAACCCACTGGATTCTACTCTTTCATTCCAATTTAGCACAATCCCAAATAGCTAACTCAACCAGCATATGGGCTCAAATTCATTTATTACAATGAAAATGCAAATCACGTGTAACAGTAATATCAGAAAATGGTGAAGAGTAATCTTCACATGCCTCTGATCTTCAAGGAAATGAGATGCACCCAAAGATTTTTGTGGAGAAGGGCTATCAGGCATTCTCCATGTCAAGGTCACAAGAGAAAGGAAGCAAAAGTCAAATGATCATTTTCCAATTCATTCCATTTCCTTGTGCAACCAATTGCAATCATCAAATCTCCTTTTTCCCCAGGAGTCAAAATAAAAACTGTTTTGACTACTGACCTTGGGAAACTTCTTCCCTAATGACTAATGTGGAGCATACAGTTGGAAAACTATGAGTGAGTTTGAAACTCTTGAACTTTCATGGGCTTGCCACAGGAATATCATCTCTGGCTTGCTCATGAGGGCAGATACTGAGCCTACCCAATGTTGTTGCATGCCGTGGAACCTGGACAGTCTACCAGCACCATGCCAGGAAACTGAATAGCTTTCATTTGAATTGTCTCAGAAAGATGCTGAAGGTCTCCTGGCAGGATAAGGTACCAGACACTGAGGTCCTTACTAGAACTAAATTGCCAAGAATTCAAACTTTACTATAGAGAGCACATCTCTGATGGGCTGGCCATGTTGTTCGAATGCAAAATGTACTCTTGCCAAAAAGACTAGTTTATGAAGAACTCACAGAGGGTAAGCATTCACATGGTGGTCACAAGAAGTGATACGAGGACACTTCCAAGGTCTTGCTCAAGAACTTTGGATTTGATTGTGTGACATGGGAGACACTGGCACAGGACTGCTCAGCATGGCCTGCCCTTATCAGAGAAGGTAATATGCTCTAGGAGCAAAGCAGAATTGAAACAGCTCAAAGGAAACACAGTATATGGAAATTTAGAGTATCCACCCAAAATGTTCACATGTAATATCTGTGCCCGACCTGTGGTAGAGCATTCTGAGCTCATGTTGCTCTGATCAGCCACAATCAGACACATTGAAACTTGACTTATTTAAACACAGTGATGTCACTTACTTAAGCACAGTGATGGCACTTACTTAAGCACAGTGATGTCTCTTACTTAAGCACAGTGATGGCACTTACTTAAGCACAGTGATGTCACTTACTTTAGTACAGTGATGTCATTTTTGGTCCTTTTTGAGAACAAAGGACAACCATCAACCAACTATTATACCTCAAGAGCCAAGTCAGCTAGAAAGAATCAGGGCTGCAAAAGTAGTCATCAAATGAGGAGAGCACCACAAATTACTATATGTTTTTGAAGGCCCCACCAGAGAATATCACTAAACTGACTTCTGAGAGCTTCCTCGTATGTTAGTCTTGAGATAACAGTACTATAACTACTATTGCTACTATATCACTATACTGATGTCGCTGTTGTTCCTACTTCTCCTGCTTCAATCATTCAGTATGTCAGGAAGCATTTACTAAGCGCCTACTGTGTACTGGGTACACACCAGGCATGGGGCTAAGCTCTGGGAATAAGAACAAAAGCGGAAGACAATCCCTGCCCTTGAGGAATTCACAGTCTAATGGAGGAAACAGCAAGCATCGGCTTTGTAGAAACAAGCTATATGGAGGATAAACTGGAAATAATTAATAGAGGGAAGGCACTAGAGTAAAGAGGGTTGGGGAAAGCTTCCTGAGATTTTAGCTAATACTTGAAAGAAGCCAGAGAAGCCAGGAGGCAGAAATGAGGAGAGAAAACAGCCCAAGCACGGAGGACAACCAGCTCTCTTTGGTCCCTGAATAGGAATCAGGGTTTAGTTCCTACTAGAGCTCACTATTCTTGTGTCTTACAAGATTCTGCCTCAAAGAAGGTGATGGTTATCATGACATTTGGGAGTAAGGTGGCGTGGGAGGGAAAGATCCATAAACCTAAGCTCTTTGAAGATCAGAGGGAGGGTGTTTGGCAAAAGCATGTCACTTCAGGATGATATGAAGAAAATGGTCATATTTTAACATGGATAAAAAAAGAATCCAGGGACATGTGCTGTCTTTACATATTGGAAAGATCCATCATGGGAAAGAATTAGACTTGGTCTGTTTAGCCCTGGAGGGTAGATGTAGGACAATGGATGGAAGTGACAAAGAGACAGATTTGTATTTTAGTATACAGAACTTCCTAATGATGAGAGCACTTAAAAATGGAATGGATACATTTATGTAGGAGTGACTTCTTCCTCACTGAAGTTGTCCCAACATACACTGGATGGAGATTTGTCAAGGATATTAAAAAAGGAATTGTTCTATGTTGGAAGAAGTTGTTCTTTCTAAAGTAACTTCTAGGCTCTTAGATTCTGTGATTCTTCAGAAGTTACTTTTCCAAGTTCACACAGCAAGTTAAAGGCAGAGGAAGCACTAGAATCCAGATCACTTTATTCCCAGTTCTCTACTCAATTCACCAGGTCACAGAGCTAACACGATTGTATACCCATTTATAGTACATTCATCATTCAGTTCTGGGCTTCCATGGCTAGGGTTTAGCTCTTGGCACAGTGCTCTTTCTTGGGAGAGTAATAGAGGACAGTTATACTGCGTACATCGCCCAAAATAGGTGAAAATCAGGGGCAGCTAGGTGGCTCAGTGAATAGAGCTCCATCCCTGGAGTCAGGAGGACCTGAGTTCAAATCTGGCCTCAGACACAACACAAAAACTAGCCATGTGACCTTGGGCAAATCACTTGGCCCCAATTGCCCTCCAAAAAGAAAAAAAAAAGAAAAGAGTCAATCAACAAACCATTATTAAATGCCTACTATGTGCCAGGCTCTGTTCTAGGCACAGGACATGCAGAGACAGAAGTGAAACAGCCTCTGTGCTCAAGGAATTTTCTTTCTATCAAGACAGATATATACACAAATAAGTACTTACAAAATAAATGTAAGATATATTTTTTGGGGGTGGCAATAATTTATAGGAAGATCAGGAAAGGCTTCATGTAGAAGATACCACTTGAATAGACTTTTGAAGGGAGTTATAAGTTCTAAATAAATGGAGATGGGAGAGAATTCCAGGCTTAGGGGACAGCTAGTGGAAAGGTACAAATAAAAATCATCACAGAATATTTATAGCATGCTAAAATTTGCAAAGCACTATGCAACAGGTAAAATATGTTTTCTCATTTAATCCTCACAATGCTGAGAAATAGGCACTATTGTATCTGTTTTACAGATGAGGAAACTGGGACTGAGAAAGGTTAAGTGCCTTGTCCATACTAATTAATGAATGACTGGGTTCAGATCTGAACCCAGGATTTCCTAACACCACGTCCAGCACTCTATCTCCTAGGTAGGTAGTGGATACTAGATATCACTTAGTATGTGCCAGGCACAATGCCAAGGAACAGGGATATTAATAAAAGAAAACAGAATCTTATTGCCTATGCCTTTATAGCGTAGACAACAAGTGGTCATTCAGCCTTTGCTTAAGGATCGCCAATGATCAGGGACCCCTGCCCCCACCATTCTCCCCACACACACTATGTGCACATCAGATAAGTATAGTGCAGTGGAAAGATAATTGACGAGAGTCATATTACCTATGTTATCATTGGGGTTGTTGTTGAGTTGTTTCAGTCCTATCTGATCCTTCGTGATCCTATCTGGGGTTCTCTTGGCAAAGATACTGGAGTGGTTTGGTATTTCCTTCTCCAGCTCATTTTATAGATGAGGAAACTGGGGCAAACAAGGTTAAGTGATTTACCCAGAGTTACACAGCTGGTAAATGTCTGAGCCTGGATTTGAACTCAAATTCTCCTGATTCCAGGGCCAGCACTCTATCCACTCTACCACCTAACTGCCTCTACTACCTATATGATCCTGAACAATTCCATTAACTTGCCTGGATTTCAGTTTCCTCATCCGTAAAATTAGGGTGAAATTAAATTAGTTCTGGAGGCCCTTCCATCTCCAGATCTATGACTTCCCCAGGCATTCCATTGCAGCTTTGAACAGCTCTAACTGTAGCAAAAGTCTTTCTTTATGTAGTTTCCCTCACTGTAGCACTTATTATGGTACTTGGCACATAGTAGGTGCTTAATAAATACTTATTGATTATTGATTGACTTATCTTCATAGGACACTGGGGCTTTGATTAGAGAGAGGAGGAGGTAACAGGGTACATTAAGCCACAGGTGCAGGAGGGGCAGAGTCAAGTATCCAAAAGCCGGAGGGATGTGAAGATAGAGTGGTCCCCTGATGGGGGACAGATGTGTGTTCATCTTCTTCTGTCCCCAGATATGATATTTAGCCCCCAGAATAAGGGAGTGGAAAGAATACTGGACTGAATCCTAACTCTGACATTTGCTAGCTTTGTAGCTATAGTTAAATTACTTAATTTCTAAGAGCCTCAATTTCCCCATCTCACAAATAAAAATAACAACATTGTACTGCACAACTCTCAGGGTTATTGTGAGGAAAGCCATCAAATGCTAGAGAAATATTAAGTGCTATTATTAATAATGAAGTCCAACACCACCATTGTGGCTCTATCGAGAACTGGTAGAGGACACAGATGAAGAAAGAGGGGAGGAGGGAGGAAGAGAGAGGAAGATAGAGACAGAGATGATGGGAGGGAAAAGAGGAGAGGAGAGGAGAAGAGAGGAGAAGAAAACAAGGGCATAACACTGTGACTTTAGGGAAGTCTAAAATACAATGAAGATTATTAGGAAACAAATGAATAGTCACATAGTATCTCAGCAGTGTGTGTGTACCAAAGTGTAAGTTATAAGGAAAGCCTAGTTGATGAATTTCAATGTCACAGGGAGCTAATTTACATCTTATGTTTTGGGTCTCCGTTAGATACAGCCTTTGTAGGACTAAAACACATGCACACATACACACACACACACCCACACACACTGCTAACACCCCAAATACCCATCACAACAATGCATAAGGCAGACTTTGAACTTGGAAAAGCCTTTTCTATCGTTTAGTTCTCCTCCACTAACTGTGTAAGTCACATAAGGTTAGTAAACACATCAGGAGTCTGTGTGTATGACTGAAGACAGTACAAATACTTGAAAGACAAGGAAGGAGACCTGGAAAAAGTGAGAGGCGCTCTGTCAAGATCAACGCACCTGGCACTGGCCATGCGGCTCCTCCATCCTTGGGAGGCCTGAACCGTGAAGCAGATGTAGCTGTATGTATTTCAAGTCCTTTATCTCCCTGAAACAGCAGATTGATAATATATTCAAGGTGTTTGTTCCATGTGACAGAGACAGCTAGGCAGTGCCATAGGCTATGGAGCGCTGGACCCGGAGTCAAGAAGACCTGAGTTCAAATTTATCTTCAGACACTTACTAGATTTGTAATCCTGGGCAAGTCACTTAAATTGTCTGCCTCAATTTCCTCATCTGTAAAATGGGGATAATAATATTACCTATCTCCCAGGGTTGTTGTGACGTTCTCGTGGTTCTCGTGAGATAAAAAATGTGAAGATCTTAGCATAATGCCCGGTAGATAGTAGTAGTGATTAATAAATGATTGTGATTACATTCTGGATTTTCTATTCTGGGTCTTGGTCAAAGATCAACTCCCCTTCATAATTAACTCTTTTTTTTCTTTTTTGTTGTAAAGCTGATAAACGTTCTGGAAAGCACTGGATGAGAACTGTAAACCTGAAAGGAAACGAGTATATTAGAAGAAAGCGTCTAAATAGGCAGATTGACAGAGGAATTCAGCTGATGCTTATAGATCTTGAGGGGCCAGAGGTAAAATAGACACAAAAATTCCAAGTCAGAATTAACAGAAAACATCTCAACTCAACTAAAAGATTCTGCTATTCTAGTAAACTACATTGACTGGACCTCATACTTGACTTTCCACAAAATAATTATGTGAATCCTTGAAATTCTCTGCTCTCCTCCCCTTTACTGAAGATCCCTAACTGCCCTACTTAAAAATTAATCCAGGTGGCTCTCTGCTTAGTCTTGTGAGAGGACAATGGGGAGAAGGCTGAAGACTGACTGAGGTTGACCCTCCCTGGGCAGAAATATTGACTGACTTTCCCATGGATTTCAGGCCTATGCTAGGAATCTGTTTCAATTGTAGTTCACAAAACAATAACTGCTTAAATTTCTATAGTTGCTTTAGGATTTACAAACTGTTCACCTCAAAACAATCCCATTTTGAAGAAGGAAAAATTAAGGCTCAAAGAGGTTAAAATGATTTTTCCCAGATAACCCAATATCAGAACCAAGATTAGTAATTAAGTCTTTTGACTCCTAAGTTCTGTTCCCACTAAACCTTTTCTGAAATGTCTTATGTTCAAATATCTGGCGGAGGCCCAACATGGCAGGAGGACAAAGGCCAGTTGGTTCATGAGCCAGGAGCAGCTGTGATTTCATTGAGAGCTGGCAATGGGAAGCACCTTAACATCTGTCTAATCCAACCCCTCTGAGAAATGGAAAAACTGAACTGGACCCAAATTAAGAGACTTTAAAAAGTGACTTAAATTAATGCCACACAGTATATACTCTTTTTCCTACTAACTTAACTGACATCCACTAAAATTAGTTATTTCTTGGGTTACTCATCTTTTTCTTGCAAGATTATAGATGTTTGGATTAGGGCACTTAATGATCCTTGAAGTTGCTTTTTTTTAAAAAAAATGCATCCATTGATATCTAAAAAATAAAATTAAGAGGTGAGAGAAGAATATATTGGGAGAAGGAAAAAGGGAGAGATAAAATAGGGTAAATTATCTCACATAAAAGAGGCAAGAGAAAGCTGTTACAATGGAGGGGAAGAACAGGGAGGTGAAAGGGAATGAGTCAACCTCACTCTCATTGGACTTGGTTTAAGCAGGGAATAACATACACACTTGATTGGGTATCTTACCCTATAGGAAAGTGGTGGGGGGAGGATAAGAGGATGGGATGATAGAAGGGAGGGCAGATTGGGGGAGAGGGTAGTCAGAAGCAAACACTTTTGTAAAGGGACAGGATCACAGGACAAAATAGAATAAACGGGGATAGGATGGAGGGAAATATAGTCTTTCACAATATGACTACTATGGAAATGTTTTGCATAACTACACATGTATAATGTTTACTGAATTGCTTGTCTTCCCAGTGGGGATGGGTGAGGGGAGAAGAAGGGAGAGAATCTGGAACTCAAAGTTTTAAAAACAAATGTTAATTTTTTTTTTTACATGCAACCAGGAAATAAGATATACAGGCAATGGGGTATAGAAATCCATCTTGCCCTACAAGAATGTATAAGGGGGTAAGGAGCGGGATGGGGAGAGATATAAGAGAAGACAGGTTGGGGGAAGGGGTATTCAGTATACTTGCCATCTTGGAGTGGGGGGGGTAGGGGAGAGATGGGGAGAAAATTTGTAACTCAAAATCTTGTGGAAGTAAATGTTGAAAACTAAAAATAAATACATAAAAATTTTAAAAATAAGTCTATATATACCTGCTGTTATAAATTCCAGTCCTTATATTAAAAATTTGGAAGAAAGAAAATAGTTATGGACACACCCATGACATGCCTGGAAACTGGGTTGGAGGAGGTCTAGGGCCTTCATTATAGGTATTTAATTTCTATTTCTGACCTAGAAATGTGGGGATCTTTTGATATTATTTTTCCTTTTTAAAATGTTATTTCCTTTTTTTAGGCCCTGGTTGAATAGCATAGTCTTCCAGCATGACTTTTATAAACCAGACCATTTGTTTTTACTGTTATATCATTGCAGTTATGATATTATTGCATATCAAGGTGTCATTAAAGTATTTGATCTTGTGATTGTGATTGGAACTAAAATAACACCATGACTGGTCAATCTCTGGAAAGGTGGTATGCATTTATGGGAATGGAATCCCTTCAAGGACTATTAATTCCAGGAATACCTTTTGAACATGGAGATGAAATATTGAATAAATGTTATATCTACATGTACTATCCGTATGTTATAACCATAGTGTCCTATATGGACATTGGGGAAAATGTCAGGTTGTAGCTATAATGTGGGAGAAAAGGACCTGTGTTGAAAGGATCTATAATGAAGTGTAAGAACAGGGAACATGGGTGCCAAAGGCACTAGTTTGACCAAGCAACCAATTCATCTGACACTACAGAGCGTGTGATGTCATCTGGTGATGCCCACTTGCTTTCTGCACTAAACTGGGGCCCTTGCTGCTCTGGTCTCCACTTCGTTTCTCTTTTGGACATCTACTCTACTGCTGTCTCATTTTTGTTGGTTATCACTAATACTGGATGTCTCCATCATTGTTACTGTTCTGTATTACCTTCTATTGGGCCTTGGTCACCATGTGGCTTCTTAAGTAGGATATGATTTTCCAATTCTTTTCCAGATTTATAATCCAAAGGGCCATCTTTCACTCCTTGGTGATATGAGCTCCACATTCAGTTAGCCTTTTGGCATTTTTAAAATTGATTTTTTTTCTGAACTCTTGCTGGGTTCAGTTTTACAATCTTAATCTCCTAACTGACTTGAGGGTAGAAGACTCCCTTTAAACTTTATTATGCTTTAGTCATGGGTCTACATAATTTAAAAATACCTAGGGACTCCACATAGCAAAATTGCAAAATATCTGTGTGAACTTTGGTAATTAGAAAATCCACTTATTGCCAGATTGCCCCAGGAATCGACTTGGAGCAAGAAAGAAAGATCTAGATAGAGCCAGAAAACTTTGTCCTAGTTTCTTATTTCCATACTTCTTTGTTTCACATTTATGTCAGCAACATGCTGTTTTCCATATAGAATCAAAGACACGCAGAGCTAAACAGGACCTCAGAAGTCCTTTAGTTCAATGCTTGCAGAGTAGGCATACTCCTTACAATATTTCTTGGGGGAAGTTGTCATCAAGCTTCCATTTGAAGAACTCCAAGCATTGGGAAGATGCTGCCTCCCAAAGTGCATGTTCCATTTTTTTTTTTACAACTCCAACAGTTTAAAAAGTCCCTTCTTACTATGTTGATCTGAATATGGCCTCCCTACAACTTCAGCCCATTATTCTTAGCTCTTTCTTCTAGCACCAAGCAGGACAATTCTTCTAAATGGCAAATTCTTAGTTAATTATTCTGTGTTCCTCTGTGTATGATTGCAAATCCTTTCAGCATTTTTTCCCTTCTCTAGATCATTGGTATCAAACACAAAGACAAACAATGGCCCCTAAATCATAGTAAGAATCCATATAGACACAGATTGACTTAGAAAACCACATATTAACATTATATATTCTATTTTTTATTTATTTTGTTAAATATTTCTTAATTACATTTTATTCTGATTCAGGTGGCTCTCGGGGAGTCTTATGGACAAGTGTTTCATATCCCTGCTCTAGACATATCTGCAATTTATCAATTCTCCTAAAATATGGTATTAAGAACTTAACATAACATGGTCTGATTAGAGTAGAAAACAATGGAATTATAATACTCGTTACACTTGATAGTATACTACCATTAAGTGATAAGGGAAGGGAAAGGAAACAAACATTTATAGAGTTCCTGTTACATTTACATAGAGCCAGACACTATGCTAAGTACTTTACAAATTCATATCATTTCATCCTCACAGCAACCCTGTGAGGTAGGTGCTGTTACTGTCTCTATTTTACAGTTGAGGAAATTGAGACAGAGAGAGGTTAAGAGATTTGCCCAGGGTCACACATCTAGTAAATGTCTGAGGGTGGATTTAAATTCAGGTCTTTCTGACTCCAGACTCCATCTATTGCATCACCAACTGCCTCAGCTCGAAATTATCACTCAAAAAACCAAGAGCCAATTTCCAGTACCTTTGCTGCCTACCTTAGATCAGAGGTAGGGTGATTCGGAATTGATATAGACAGGTTTTTATACTGGTGATGAGCCTTAAGTAGAGCTTAATCTGGAGCCTTTATTTGAGGGAGGAAGTTAAATTTATGGGGCATGGGCAGGTATGGAGGTTTCTTTAATACTCCGACCTGAGGAGAGGGTTGCTACCTAAGCTCTAAACTTAGCCTACCCCAGGGGAGGTGGAAGATTGAGGTAGGACACTAGCTTTTGCTTCATTTCATTCTCTTGACTTGCAGAAGAGTTTCTTCTCGGAGATTTAACCTGGAGGCTTGTTGCTTTCTGGGTGAAACTGTCCAGGAGCTAAGACTAGAATACCTTTTTTATTTTGTTTATTTTGGGGTTTTTGTTTGTTCTTTTGCTTTTTGGAGGGGTAAAGGCAGGGCAATTGGGGTTAAGTGACTTGCCCAAAGTCACACAGCAAGTAAGTGTCAAATGTCTGTGGTCACATTTGAACTCAGGTCCTTCTGACTCCAGTGCTCTCTTCACTGCGCCACCTAGCTTCCCCATACCTTTTTTTCTTTAATTTCATTTTAGACTCAAAAACCAGAACACAAATACAGAATAGAGAAAAGAAACAAAAACATGCCATAAACTTAAATATTGGAACTTAAATACAAAGTTAGAAAGAAAGAAAAAAAACCTGTGTTCATAGCAGAACATGAGAGGATTCAAAATATTTAAGAATAGATTTTCATTTCAAGAAAGCCTATATGATAAATAATACTCGTGTTGAGAATTGTCCATCTTTGCTTCCTTTTCTTTTGTTCTCTGTTGTGCACTTTTTCACTTTGTTCTTTTTTCTCCTCCTCCCAACCCCGCCCCTCCAAGGCTACAATAAAGTTTAGATATGTTTCTCTATAGCTATAGTATATACATGAGCACTTTGCAGGGTTAAAAGAGTGATCAGAAGTGAAGTGAAGGGTTCATTTTGCAGAGTCATTGGAAATTATCAAGTTGTAGAGGGAGAGTAGGACCATAATGTGAATGGTTTTGAAAATCAGACATCTGTTGGAGTAGGAAATAGTAAACCATTTTCAACTGCTGAGTGAAGGAAAGGGGATTGCCCATGAAGGTAAGAGTGTTGGATTAATAATCTAGCAGTGGTGAGAAGGAAATGTTGCAATGAAGAGAAAATGGGTGTTTGTACACCACACTGGAAGCTGCCTTGGCAATTCAGCAATGAAATGAGAAAGGCTGATACCAGCAACAAAATTGCTACAAAATGAAGAAGGGATAAATTTGAATATTTTGAAGGAAGACTTAGCAGGTCTGGTGAAAGTCTTGGCTCTGGAAAAAGAAGAGTAAAGGATGACTGAGTTTTGGGGTGGGGCTGGTATTGTCTCACAAAAGTTAACAGAAAGGGAAATTATACGTAAAATCCCCCAGAATTCAGACACATGCTTTGGGTTACATAACTTTTGGCTATAGGGAAATTCCATATGCAAGTTCCATCTCACCATACCTACTGACCCCCAGTAGATTAGATTCCTGGGAAAATGATGTCCCTCTTTTGAGTGGAAATGTTATTGGGAAGCTACCAAAGATTTACTGAACCGCTAATACCTCTCCTTTCTCTCCAGTGAGACCAGTCATTTAAACGTCCTCTATCCACCCCAGATGTGAATTTGCGAGCAGGTCTTAGGTGTCTGGATATAGAGATAAGGATACAAGAGGGGGCTGGGAGTGGGAAGGGTGGGGTGCAAATCATGGAAGAAAAAGAAACATTCAGTTCTGAACAATGGAAAATAACAAGGAGGAGGAGGTGTCAGGACTGTTTCCTGGGAGATGGACTCACTCCTCTGCTTTTTCAGAGCCCTCTGTCCATCAATCAGGCTCTCTTCCTCCCCTCTCTCCCAGAAGTACTGAGCCTTCCAGCCCCTGGAGACTACAGAGGTTATTTCCAAGCTGAAGGAGAGAGAGAAACACAAAGAGATGTCCTTTCATTTTCTTATCCATGGTTCAGGCTCATTGACCTTCCCAATCACCCACCTCTAGGATGGTACTAAGAATACAAACTCCAGTATGACCCTTGGGGCATGCAGAGCCCGCAGCAGAAACACTTTTACTTCAATAAAATGTAAGCTCCTTGAAGGTTTTGACTGGATTTCCTTTCACCTTCAGATCCCCAGAATCAGAATCTTACATATCTTATGGTATATAAGGAATTATTAAAACTTTTTGTATTGAATTTGATTAGAAAAAAAATAACAAAAGGTCAATGGAGAAGTAGGCATGGAAGGGTAAGCTCCCTTCCTTTCATGATGATTTGAGGAATTTGTGGCTGACTAAACTGGCACAGACTTCAGATATTATTTGCTGGCCATCTTCTCCTTCTGCTTACTGCATGTAAGATCTTACCTTCAGTTTCTTTGTCTACAAAACAGGGTGTGGAGGACTTGATTTCATGATCTCATGTTCTAAATCTCATGATCCTAAGATTTCATTTGGCTATGACCCAGCAGTTAGAAGTATGGGGTTTAAAAAATATATATATATATATGCACAGGCCCCGATTAACACAGGGGTCTGGCCTGAGCATGCCAACCGTTGAGATGTGCTTACTTCTGGTTATGGGCTGCTGAATCATGTGGGGCCTCAATATGACAATGAAAGTATGAGCTGGGATAAGAGGAAATTAACTGTTGGAAGAGACAGCACAACCCCTTCCTAGGATAGACTCAACTCATTAGGCACTTGAAAGTGGAACACAATTTGTCAGTTGGACACTGTTCCCTACCGTACTAGGTTTGGGATCATTTTATGAGCACTTCACAAAATCTCTTAGGCCCATGCCCTTGACTTGCAAAACTGAGGGGGCATCAGTATCTGGTTTATTTTGTTCTTTTAGAAAGGATGCTTTTCAAAAACATCTCGCAAAGTCTCAGGCTAAGAAGACATTGAATAATACAGTACTGGTTTTATTTATTTAATACAAAGTATAGAACAAATACACTGTGTCCATAGATAGCCAAGAAAATGCTCCTCCTCCTTCCACAAAGATTTGAAGAGTCTTTCCAATGAATAGTACTCTACTTGGGGTTGCTATGGAGTCAATTAACTTTCCCTCACTGGTAGTTCTCATGGAGAGAGCCAGTGGCTCCTTGGTGTATGTGATTTTTTGATGCACCAGTCTCTTTGTTTTTCTGCCCACCCTCCCTTGGGCCTTTTTCTTTCCATCAAAGTTCCTTTTCTACACCTAGGGACGGTGCAGAGGTAGCCTGCAGGCTTCTTCATCCCTATGGCCCATGGCTGCTTCTCTCTAGGTCTGGGTAATGTGCTATTTCTTTATCTGGTGGTTTGTTTGTTTGGTCACTGTGTCACTGTCTCTGTCAGACACTGGCTCTTTTGGACATGTGGTTTCCCATGGGAGAATCATGCCTCTATAGTCCTCTTTGACCCTCTTTTATCCTCTTCTTCTCATTTCCCTTCATATTCATAAGCAGATTCCTTTTTGCACAGGCAACCCCAGAGAAAAATGGGAGGAGAGGGGCAATCACTGTCTGCCTGTTACACAAGTGTGGATTGTTACAATTAATTTCACAGGGTGGAATTTTAAAGGGGCAAATTATTGAATTATTTGCCTGTCATTCTAGATGAAAGGCTGAACTTGATTCCTGTAGAGGTGGTACAAGTCTCTCCCCACTCTTGTCTGTCTTCCACTCAGCCAACAAAGTGATTTTCTACATCAGCCTTCCAACTATGTCACTCCTTGTCCAATATAATTCCAGTGGTTCCCTATCACCTCCAGGTTCAAATATAAAATCCTGTGTTTGATGTTCAGAGCCTTCAGAACCTATCCCCTTCCAAATGTACCTCCCCACTCTTGTACCTTACACCCTCCTCCTGCCTCCATCAAGATCCAGTGACACTAGCATCCTTGCTGTTACTGGAAGACCCTCTATTGTCCCTGATTCTGGGCATTTTCCCTGCTTGTCCCCATTTCTGGAATGCTCTCCCTCCTCATTTCTGCCTCCTGAATTCCCTGGCTTCCTTCAAGTCCCAGGTAGAATCCTATCTTCTATAGGAAGCCTTTTCCAAATCTCTCTTAATTCTAGTTACTTCCACCTACTGATTATTTCCTATTTATCCTATCTGTAAGTTGTATACAATTATTCCCATGTTGTTGCCCCCATTAGACTGTGAGATCACTGAAGGCAAGGATTATCTTTTGCCTTCCTTTATATCCCCAGCACTTAACTTCCTGGCATACAGCTGGTGCTTAATAAATGTTTATTTACTAACTGGTAGAGTTATAGGGAATAGTGGGGGAGGGTAGTGCCAATGCCATTAGAAGCCTGCCCTCCCCAGGTTTGCGAATAATGGTTAAGCTAGAAATTATTTTGTATCCAGAGAGCCTTTCACACCAGCATCATGGCTTCTGGTACTCTGTGGGTCAGGTTTGCCCAATCCCCATTTCACAGATGGGATAGATTAAGACACATTCAGGTCTAATGGCTTGGAGTATGTCAGCCAGTACTAAGCCCCTGAGGTTAAAAAGTTCTAAAGAATTTATTTAAGCATCAAAACAGATCATCTTTGACTGATTGCTCAGTCATACAAAGTCAAGGTCAAAACAACCAAGCAAATGATGAGTCATCCAGGGTGAGTGGTTCAGAAATTCAGGAAAGGAGTCAGTATGGGAAACATAGTCTATTGAGAGGACTGTGAGTCTTCTGAGTCCTGTAGTATTAGGGACGTGTACTATGCCAGAAACCCTGCTTCCTTACTCCTCTCCTCCTTCCCCACCCCCATAATCAGCTGTTTTTGTTGTTGTTTGTCCTTTCTGAAGAGTACTGTGACATCAGGGAGGTGATGCAAGTGAAGTGGATTTAAGTGAAGTAGGACCGTGGAAAGTTACCAGCCCCACTTTCTCCTCGAGCCATCTGGGTCCAGTGGCCAGATAAAGATCAGGATGACTGGAGATGGCCCTGGATGCAGTGGGAGACCTTGGCCTTTTCAAGCTAAAGTCTTTCCCAGGTCCCAGTTGAACTGAGGCAGTGCCCATTCAGTGATTAAGCCTAGACAAGAAGTTAAGGCAGAGAATGGTCTAATGACTTCGATAGCAATGCTGCCCCCCATTCCTCCTGCTCCTAGAACACCTAGGATTATCTCCTACCTTCAAGTCTGCTCACTACTCTCCCCAGCCATGAAGGGCTGGCCTTTTTGGATCTCAGGTTTAGTTTGGAACCTGACCACTCACTTTTTTATTTCACCTATCTTTCCCTTGTAGGGTGCTGAACTTAGAGTCAGGAAGTCCTGAGATATTCAAATCATACTTGGGTTTCTATTTCATTCTCAGTAAAATGAAAGGATTAGACTTGCTAACTTCTAAGATACCCTCCAGCTCAAAGTCTATGATCTGTGAACCCGGCTTTGGACTGGTCCTTGCATGACCTTTCCAAAATTAGCCAATTCCTAGCCTTGCTCCAATCAGTGTTCAGAATCCCAGCCTTTGCCAAATTCTGTGGGAGGGCTTGGACTCAGCTCCAGCTTTTCTTGGTATGGTCTATGGTGCAGCCAAGAATACTCTCCCTACAACATTTTGGGCACTCATTTAATCGGTGCTGGTGTCTCCAGTTTCTCATCCTCTTCTATGGTTTTCAAATGTTTTGCAATAATGACCTTCCCCAGGAGTGTGCTGTAGCCACATCTTATTGGATCTTCATAGCTGATTATTAAATCTTCCATATGGGCATTTATATCTTGAAAATCAGCAAAATCAGAGCTAGATTTTCTTGTTTTGTTGACAGTCTAGACTTAAAAAAGTGATGGAAAAAATGTTAAAAATGCAGATTAAATTTTAAAATATCTTGTGTCCATTTTTTCCCCTGGAGAGCTAGTCATTAAATATTTACCAGCACATTTCCCTCCCTCCCCCACCACTCCCTCTAAACAAACTTTAGTTGGAACTCTTATAATAAAATCTCTTTCTATAATTTTATTTTTAAAAATATACTATCCCTACTAGCTATGTCTTGTTTTTTTTTAATCTTATATTTTCTGATCAGTTTTATTTCAAATCTAACAATATTACAAACAACTCACTTAATGTTATTATTTACTGTCAGTAAGTGTTTTCAAATTAGAAACAATGTTAGTAGCAATAGCATGTCTTGTAAAAAGCTTCACAACAATTTTCATTTCCCCTTTTATTTAACACAAGCTGGTATTTGGGCAGATTGTTTCAGCTTATTACATTTTCACTTAAGAAATTCAGTTCAATTCAATTTAACATACATTTATTAAACCCTGTTATGTTCAAGATACATTTTATCCCTCAGGCAGGGGGATAAAAATCCAATAGACAACAGGCTTTGCCCTCAGGGAACTTGCATTCTTCTGGAGAGAAACAATATGCAGGCAGATAAGTTAATACAAAATATATTAAAAGTGAATTGAAAGTAATTTTGGGGGGAAGGGCACTAGCACCTAGGAAAATCAGGAAATCTCTCATGTAAGAGGTGGTCACTGAACTGAGTAATGAAGGGATTTAGGAGTTCCTAAAGGCAAAGTTTGTCCAGAGTCTCAGCCAGTCCTTTCCTGGGACCCTAGAACCCAACCCTTTAGTTCATGCCTTCCCCCAGTAGATTCCAAGGTATTCACTACACCAGGGATGAGGAATCTACAACCTTGAGTCCCCATGTGACTCTCTGGGTCCTCAAGTACAGCCCTCAAAGGGTTATATGTGACCTCAAGCTTGCAGGTCCCTGACCCCTGTGCTACACTTTCTTGCCTTGTGTCTGAAGCAGGTTCCTAAAGAATATAATAGCTTCTGTCATGTTGGAATGTAAGGGAAATAGGCAAGCAGGGTTTATGACTCTTAAGGGCTGCGTCAGCTGAGCCAGGGCTGATTTGGGGCCCAGATGGTGCCAAGGCTGAATAAAGTACACCTGGTTCTTTGCCCGGGCTCCCCTTACTGCCTTTCTCCTCTTGTCTCAGGAGGGGTATGTGTGGGTCAAAATGGTAAGGTCCAATGGGTTGTGATATAATGCAATATAGTACAGTAATATGCTCCATTTTGATGGGCTATTCCAGGGGTTAAGAGAAGGGATAATTTTAATGATGCCTGATTTTCATTTCACAAGCTGACTTTTGAACCTAATCCCTCCATGAGACATCGCATAATGTATATGGTTGGTCAGTAGAAGTAAATCCAAATTGGAGGGTGCTATTAATACATTTATGATTAATCATTAATAATAATAGCTAGCATTTACATAGTGATTAATGGTTTGGAAAGTACTTTTTAAAATACCTCGTTTTATCCTCACAACAACCCTGGGGCATAGGTGCTACTATTATCTCCGTTTTACTTATGAGGAAGCTGAGGCAGACAGGGTCAAACATCTAGTCAATGCCTAAATCAGAATTTGTCACTGTAGTTCCAATGGCTTAGCAGAGTCACTGGCACATAAAAGATTAATAGGTATTGGTCAATTGATTGAATACTAGATGGTTAACATTGCATATAGAGGGCCCTGGTGAGGCCATCTTAGATTCTTCTTGTCTCCTTGAAGATCTGTTAATCTGTGGACAAGCACAGTCCTTTGCTAAAGCATGAACTCGTATGGCCTCAGTACTCTTTGCCCTATTAACACCATACTAGGGAGTTCTAATTGATTCATAAATAGCTTATCTACCCTGGCCTATGCCTCTGGACTTCAATTTTCAAAACTTAAGCAGATTCAACAGATGAAGAGAACAAGGACTGACAGAACTGAAAGGAGGTGGATTTTACAAAGGTAAACCTGTCCATCTTGGTAAAGGTAAAGGTAAACCTCCAAAAATGGCAGCACTGGAATGGTAGCAGAGAAACCCTAGACAACATTGGGTTCCTGGATAAAGCAGAGGATTGCTTTATCTATGCTTCTAGAACAAATTGGAAAAATCCTTTGATCAAAATGGAAGGTGGAACTGAGAAGCAGGAATGGGCAGAACCATGATGCTGAGAAAACTTGGACCTTGCTCTTCATTGACACTGTGAGTTATTTTGTTTTGTTCTTTGCTTTTTGGAGAGGGGGAGGCAGGGAAATTGGGTCTAAGTGACTTGCCTAAGGTCACATGACTAGTTTTTGTGTTAAGTGTCTGAGGCCAGATCTGAACTCAGGTCCTGCTGACTCCAGGGCCATTGCTCTATTCACTGCACCACTTAGCCACCCTGACACTGTGAATTGAGGTCTATGTAAATCTGGGAAGAGGAGAGGACTCTTCAGGGACCTAAGTCCTTTCCTCAAGCAGACAGATGGTCCTAACCTAAAGTTTCTCCATAAGTCTGGAGGACTGTAAGTGTATAGGTATTTGGGGATGTACAGTTTCTCAGATGAAGGGGATCATTTGACTGCATTCCTCTCTAGTGAGGAGGGAGTTTAACCCCAGGACAGTATGATAAGTCTTAAAACAAATATAGGCATAGGATAGACTATTCCCCCCTTATCCTAGGAAAGGAAGGGACCACTGAAGAGGAAAGGAGAAGTATCTTGATGAGTTATGATCTTACGTCTCAGTGCTTTGCATGTTTTATTGGGCTAAATGAAACACCTTAAATTTGATGTTATTTTAACCTGTACACATGCCTAATATTCTCTTTTTTTTGTTAAGATTTATCTATGAGTCAAATTATGATCCAAGGAAACTTTACCACACCAAGAGGACATAAGCCCAAAAGAGAATACAGTACCAGAAATCAGGAAGACCCAAGTTTGAATCTTGCCTCAGACACTTACATGCTAGGTAATACAGGCAAGTCACTTAACCTCTTTCTACCTCAGTTTCATCACCTATCAATTAGAGATAATACTAGCACCTACCTCCCAGGATTATTATGAGAACCAAATGAAATAATATGTAAAGCATTTTGCAAATTTTAAAGTGGTATAAAAATCCATCTCATGTTAATATTAATATTATTGGTTTTTGTTATTAATGAGGAATTCCTGAGATTGGGTCTGGTCAGAGGAAGTTCCAAATTGCGGTTTGGGGCCATAAGTTATAGTCAAGTAGTTCAGCCTTCTTGCTCTTATCTATTATTAATTATTATCTATGTGACTCATGATTTCTATATGTTCAGCCTTATATATCCACCTCTACTGAGCTGCAGTCTTAAATCACCAAATTCCTGATTAAGCACTCTACCTATATGCTCCTTAGGCATCTCAAACCCAAAATGTTGAAAACAAAACTTACTGGCTATTTGCCTAACCCAACCTGCACCTCTGCTAATTCAATTCAGTTCAAGCACCCATTATATACATGATTTTGTGCCTGGAAGAAGACACACATGAACCATCAGAGAGCAGATGTTCTGCCTGTTGGCCCAACCTCCCCATTTCTATCAAGGAAATAATCACATTTCATGTTATCCAGGTTCACAGTCTCAGAGTTTCTTCTGCCCTCATGTTCAGGTATCAAATCTTGCCAATTCTATCACCATAATCCCTTTGTCTCCACTCACATAAGCACCATTGTATTTCATGCCCTATCACCTAGAACCTGGTCCATTATAATGACATACTAACTTGTCTCTGTGTTTCCATTTTCTTCCTTTTCCAATCCATCCTCCACAGAATATCCAGAGCAATCTTTCTAAAAGCATGGCTCTGACCATGGCACTCTCCTGCTCAAGAAGCTGCAGTGATTCCTTATTGCCTCTAGGATAAAATAAAACTCCTTGATATTTAAAGCCTTTGCATAGGCTCTCCTCCTATGACTGTAACAGTTAGACTTCATCTGTACTTTTTCAAATTCTTTGTTTTCTTCAAGGCTCAAATCAGGTGACAACAACCTTCAGGAAGCCTTGATAACTCCTTTCACTAAGTATCTTTTATTTACCTAACTCTTTGAATGTTGAATCATCCCCCTATAATATAGGCTCCTTGAGAACAAAAATTATTTTTTAAAGTTGCATTTACATCTTCAGGACCTAGTATTGTGTCTTGCAATTAGTAGGTGGTCACCATATACTCCTTTGGATTGGATATAATTTAGTCATGGTAATCAGTAAAGAGTCAATGAACATTTGTTAAATATTTATTATGTACCAGGCTGTCTTTGCCTCTATATTTTACCTGTTTTCTTTTTCATTTTTCAAATGCTTTATTAACTTCTGATTTACATCATTCATTTCCGCCAGATTTTGAGTTACACATTTTCTCCACGTTTTTCCCCTACCCACAGCCCCAAAATAGCAGTCCCACAGTATCCCCTCCTCCAATCTGCTCTCTCCCATATCTTCTCTCATACACCCTTTGACTTTTCCAGTAGGGCATGGTGGATCTCTATGCCCCAGTGCCTATATATCTTATTTCCCAATTATATGTAAAATAGTATTATTAATAATATATATATTTAAACATTTAATATTAAAACTTTGAATCCCAGATTCATTCCCTTTCTCCCTTGTCACCCGCCCTTATTGGAAAGATAAGCAGTTCAGTATAGGTTGTACATGTGTAGCTTATGAGAAACATTAATATAGTTGATATATTGTAAAACACTAACTGTATTTCCCTCCCTCCTATCCCACCTCCCACTAGTTCTATTCTCTACTTTGATCCCATCTCTTTTCAAAAGTGGATGCTTCCCCCCCAGCCTGCCCTCCATTCCATAATACCCCCTCTCATCCCATTCCAACATACTCTCCTGTAGGGTGAGATACCCTATTTAGTGTGTATGTCATTCCCTCTCCGAGCCAAATTCAATGAGAATAAAGTTGATCCATTCCTTTTTGCCTTCCTATTCTTCCCCTCCATTATAACCATTTTCCCTTGCCTCTTCTATATGAGATAGTTTACCCCATTCTGTATCTCCTCATCTCCTCTCCTTATATTCCTCTCTCACCTCTTAATTTCACCTTTTAAGTATCATACCTTCCTATTAAATTGTTCCTGGGCCTTCTATTTATGTCTACCTGTAAACATATACACACATTCACATATGTATTCATATACCCATATACCCTCCGATATAGACATATATACACATACACATACACACACACATATTCCCTTCAACTATTTTCATAATGAGAAAAGTTTCATTAGTTACAATTATCATTTTTCCATGTAGGAATGTTAATAGTTCAACTTTAATAAGTTCCATATGGTTTCTTTTCCCTATTTACCTTCTCGTGCTTCTCTTGCTTCTTGTATCTGAATGTCAAATTTTCTATTCAACTCTGGTTTTTTCAGCAAGAATGCTTGAAAGTCCTCTATTCCACTGAATGACTATATTTTCCCCTGAAACATGATACTCAGTTTTGCTGGGTAGGTGACTCTTGGTTTTAATCCCAGCTCCTTTGCCTTCCAGAATATCATATTCCAAGCCCTTTGATCCCTCAGTGTAGAAGCTGCCAGATCCTGAGTTATCCCGATTGTGTTTCCACAATATTCAAATTGTTTCTTCCTGGCTGCTTGTAATATTATCTCCTTGATCTCGGAATTTCGAAACCTGGCTATAATATTCCTAGGAGTTTTCTTTTTGGGATCTTTTTCAGGAGGTGATCGGTGGATTCTTTCAACCTCTATTTTGCCCTCTGGTTCTAAAACATCAGGTCAGTTTTCCTTGAGAAATTTCTTGAAGAATGATTTCTAGGTTCTTTCTTTGATCAAGGCTTTCAGGCAGTCCAATAATTTTTAAATTATCTCTCCTGGATCTATTTTCCAGGGCAGTGGTTTTTCCCATGAGATATTTCACATTGCCTTCTATTCTTTCATTTGTTTGGATCTGTTAAACAGCATCTTGATTTCTCATAAAGTCATAAGCTTCCATTTGCTCCAATCTAATTCTGAAGCAATGATTCTCCTCATTGAGCTTTTGAGATTCTTTTTCCATCTGGCAAATTCGGCTTTTTAAGGCATTCTTCTCCTCATTGCCTTTTTGAGCATCTTTTGCCATTTGAGTTAGTCTGTTTTTTAAGGTGTTATTTTCCTCAGTCAGTCTGTTGACTCTCATTTAGTAATTTTCTTGCATTGTTCTCATTTCTCTTCCTAATTTTTCCTCCACTTCTCTTATTTACTTCTTAAGGTCCTCTTTGGCCTGTAACCAGCTCATATTTTCCTTTGATGTTTTTGGTGCAGGAGTTCTGACTTCACTGTCTTCCTCCTGTTCCATGCTTTGATCCTTTTTGTCCCCAAAATAGGTGTCTAATGCTGGGTTCTTCTGTTTGCTTTTTTTCCTTTGCCTGACCATGTTGGCACTCAATTACTTGACTTTTGGGGTTTTTGCCACAGTAGGACTCTGCCATCAGACAGGGGAGCTTCCGTCCCAAACGGTGGGGTTTTCTCGGCTGCCGGAGGTATTAGTTGGGAGCCCTTGCTGAAGCCTCCACACACTATGGCAAGCTGAGCATGCACCCCAGGACCTCCACCCTAGACCACAATCCAGATCCAAGTAGGTTAAACAAGAGCGATTATCCCTCAGACTGGTCACTTGGTCCCCCTACACTCTGTAGGCCAGGAGCTGAAGCTGCCATGTGGCAGCCCTCAGTGGCTTCTCGCCCCGGGGGCAAAAGCCGAGGCACTCCCAACTACTGGTTCCCAAAGTCCATACTGCACTGACCTATCACTTTGTCCTTTGCATCTATATGTTGATAAATCTGGAAATGACCACAGCTGCTGGTGATCTGGTGTCCCTCCAGCCAGCACCTGGTGAGGCCCTCTCTGGGGATAAAACCCCAGAGCACTGCGCTGGCCAATTCCTGCCGGGCTGTCTTCAGTGGAAGGTTAGCTTCTCTGTGTCATTTTGTGGTTTCTGTAGCTCCAAAGTTTGTTTAGAATTCCCTTTTACATGAACTGGGGAAGGTGGAAGCCAGGAGCCATGGGGAGGACCTGCTTCTACTCCACCATCTTGACTCTGCCCTGCCTTCTACCCATTTTATAATCTGATTTTCTTGCTTTTTTATGCAACCACATCTTTCTCTTTAGACAACTCCCCTTTTAAATCAGTGCTTGGTAATGTCTTCACAATTTCATTGGCAAGAGCTTCTAGGCCCTATTGCCATTGCCTGCAGAATATTAAGCCACTGACTTCTTTTTAAAAATTTTAATTTTATATTTATGAAATAAAATAAGAATTTCCATGACATAGTACAATAAAAAGATAATCATACACAAAATTGCAAATCTACTATGTACAACTTATGATTCCTTTTAAATATACAACATAATTATCATGTAAATTTTTTTCTTTTTTTTTTCCTCCCTGTCTTCTTCTATGTATCCATTGTTTGGATCTTTTGAAATCTTCTTTCCCATAATTTGAGGTGCACATCAGACTATGCCCAGTTTGCTTTCCCTTCTCTATCATAAACTCTATAATGGTGTGGTTGCTTGCCCACAAGATTTCTGTCATTTCTATTTCAGTTCTTCTTTATTGGTCAGAATCAAGGACAGAATGGCCGGTATAATCATTCCTACCTCTACCTTTTCAAGGATAAAATTACCATTAAGGCAAGTCACGCATTTCTTGGCTGCTTTGCTTCTGGCAGACATAGAGTTTCAACAGATGTTCGGATAGTTGAAGGCCCCCATCCCTATGATATCATTCACCCATGCCAGGTTTCCAATCTGTTTTCAGGTCATTACCCATCCATACTTGCTCATCCTGTGTGATTTTTGTCAACCCTTCCACAAATCCTCCTTTAGCAATTCACCAGATAAACAGGAGTCATTTCTGACTTTGAACAATTCACTGAAAGCAGTATCACACTTGACCTACTTCTTTGTCATCCTCCCTCTTCCTACATGACCTGCCTAACTCTTTTTTATTTTCAACCCATCCTGGAGGACATCTTTTATATAACTTCTTGCAGCTAGATGGTGCAGTGTCTAGTTCAGATCTGGCCTCAGACTCTTAATAGCTATGAGACCCTGGGCAAGATGCTTAACATCTGCCAGTCACAGTTTTTTTTTAATCTGCAAAATTAGGATAGCTAATATTTACATAGTGATTTAAGGTTTGCAAAGTGCTTAACATTTTTTATGTCATTTGATCCTCACAACAACGCCATGAGGGAGGCACTATTAATATGTCCATTTTATAGGAGTTAACTGAGGCAAAAAAAAGATTAAGTGACAGTATCACACAGACACTAAGTGTCTAAGGCTGAATTTGAACTCACATCTTCATGATTCTAAGTCTAGATGCCTTTGACTATTATTTCTTAAAATGGGTATAATAATAACTCTTACCTCTCAGTGTTATTGTGGGGAATCACATGAGATATATCAAAATGTTTGTAAGCCTTAAAGCAATATAAAATACTATTATTGTTATTTTTATGTGCAAGTCATTGATGACATTGAACAAAATACTAAATTTCATATATTCATGTGCATAAAGTATATGGTATAGACAATAAATGTTCAAGAATGACAAGATCACTGTTGCCTTTAATTATTGCAGAAAACTTCACAAAAGAGGTAGGATTGAGGAAGGATGTATAGACTACCCATGTAAGGAACATCAGCAAGAAACTGGACCAACAACATGGACAAAGGCTCAGAATGTCCAAGTACCATTTCTTCTGAGGTTAGGATCCCTTTCATAGCAGGAGACAGCATGTCAAGAGAATATTCTTAATGATGAACCACCCAATGATCCTGAGCTTACCTTGCCACATACTATATAGCCCCTTTCTAGGGAGAGATATTCTAACTTCCACCACATTGGGAAGGGAAGAAGTAAGCATTTTTAAGAGTCTACTATGTACCAGACACTGCTAAATGCTTTACAAACATTTCATATTATCTTCTTGACAACCCTGTGAGGTAAGTGCCATTATCATCCCCATTTTGCAGCTGAGGAAACTAAGTCAGACAGAGATTAAGTGACTTGCCCAAGGTCAAAATCTAGTAAGTATCTGAATTAGCATTTGAATTCAGGACTTCCTCACTCAAGGTCCAGTGTCCTATCCACTGTGCCACTTAGCTGCACCTAGACACAGATACCATAATTCCTCCAACATTCTCAACAACTAAACAATCAGGGCATGGATACCAGACACAAGGATCCTAATTTCTCAGGCTGTGTAACTGAACTCTTCTGATCATATCCTTGGATGTTTCCTCACTCTATCCTCAGATCTAAATTTTCTTGCAGAAATCATGGTCCATTCTTTAATGTGACACCATCAATGTTTATGTGATCTCTCTTTCTGCAGTATTCCTGCTAGAGCAGCCCTGGACAGAAGTGTTAATCAATCAGTCAGCCTCCTAGCAACTGTACTTAGTTGTAGCTTAGTCAAAGTCGCTAGGCATCTGCCATTGTTTATACATGCTCCACCTGTTCGCCATCACCCTTTCTCTCACCAATGAACTGGCACAGCTATGAGGATAATAATAGTAGTCATCATTTACATTACACTTCAAAGTTTGAAAAGTCATTTATATGGTTTGTTTCATTTAAGACACATAATTTTATGAGGTAGTTATGACCAAAATTCTTTCCCCCATTTTATGGCTCCTAATAGGAGTGCTTGACTTGTTTATTTTGATTTTTTTGAAATGGTCAACATTACATGGTCACAGTACTTTATTAAAGCTTTAAATCTATGAGTGTAGATTCTTATGAATAGATAAATGAGAGCCCAGAATGGGTGAACATTGTCATGCGATAAACTTTTTTATATTTTAATAATTTGAGTTTTATTCCATTTCACACCCTAGATTAATTCTGGACCCAGGTAGCAAAGGTTGAACCAAACTGATGAATACCCTAGTGGCTAGTGGGGATATTGCAGCACTTGATAAAGGGTATCCCAGCATTCAGCATATAGAAATTGACAAAACTACTAGTAGGGAATCAAGAAGAGTGCCACCTGGTGGACCACCCAGACATTGAACTCCCTTGCTAGATAATTGATATTACATCCTGTCTTCTGTAGTATTGAAGAAGGCCAAACTTAAGCCACAGGAGCAAAGAGAACCACTTACTGCCTAGCACAAGTGTCAGAGTTGTTATACATCAAACATAGACTGCCCACGTGACCTTCTTTCTCTTGACCCTCCCATAGTTGGGGAGCCTTATCTTTGCTGTCACAGGGAATCAAAGTTCACTCAACAAGTCCTAGGAGAGCTGGGGACAGAACCCCAGAGTCCCAATTCCCAGTCTGGTTTATTTTACATTTTACATGCTGTATTTTACATTTAGAACTATAAAATCATCAACTGGTCTGTGTCCCCATATTTGATTTATTTTAACCAGTGGCATCTAGAGAGGTGACTTCCCTTCCTCCCTGTCCCCCCCACATTTTTAAGCTCTGTAGATCCGTACATGATTCAAAAGAAGCAAGGAGCAACACTTCCAAAGGTTCCTCTTTAGCAAGTTATTTGGCTACTGTTTACAGATTTTCACAATTAACATGCCTTTTAGATGTAAATATAAATCAGCAGCTGGAAACACATGATTAAGCAGGAGTCAACCTGCAGAGGTTTATAAAAGGGCTGCACCAGAGGGGTTAAGCCCACTCTTCCTGCCATACCAAACACATTTACAATGACACCACAACAGCTTCCCTGTTGAAATTGCTGAGTTCCCACAATACAGCAGGGAAGGTCAGCACTGTGGAGCTATTCTCAGGTGACACTGTATGAATGTCATTTAAAGTTCACTTTCATTATTTTAATTGTCACTGTAAAAATTTTCCATTCAGGACTGATTATGTTCTAAGAGAAATCAGAACTTAAATTCCAATCAATCATAATTGAACGTATTGTTGCAAGTGGCATATAAAGCCATGCCTGGGATGTGATTAAGACAAGTATTAGTTACTTGTGAAAAGCTCCCAGGAGATTTAGGAGCCAAAGGGATTAATTCTGAATAATTTACGTGGCCAAAGCCATCACACCAGGGGATAAAAATGCTTTATGTCCCTTCTCTTTGTGTGCAATGAAGGAAAAGATGGGTGAGAATCAGTACTGGGAATTGTTTGGCTATAGGCATTGAGGATTGGCTCTGGCTTGTCCATCTGTGGTCTAACATTTTGGGGATGGACACAAAGCCAGGTGATGACATCTCAACATGTTGGAGCTAGTGAGTGGTGTGGGGGTAGTTTTGCCATGTGCCTTAGCATATAGAGATGGTTCAACCCAATCAGATTCCTAAATCTTTATTGTTCTTGGAAGGGAAGAAAAGCTTACTTTTTTTTTTTGAAGGGGGAATTGGACACTCATAAGTTGGAGTCAATAGTCCTGTCTCCTTGAGTCCCTTCTTCCCTGACTCCTTTCTTGTTTTTTTGTTTGTTTGTTTTTTGCTAATTAAAGAGCTTATGGGCAAGTCCAGTGGGTCAACTGGAGGCAGAGCTTTTGCAACCTGCCTTGTTTGGCAGGGATGACATAGGTTCCTGCTCAAGGTCACTATCTATTCCCATACACATTCTGAAGGAGCAACTTGGGAGGGAAGGAATTTCTTTGTAATAGCAGGGACTTTTGAAACATCAGTTCCTTCATAACTTTGATAACACTGTATTATCAACAGGCCCAGAAGATGCAAAGGGAAGACTGGGAGGGATAGGGACCTGCTCTCTGCTTTCTCCCTGGGTCATTGACTTATTAGGTAGACCTAGACTAGAGTTTTGGGTTTTTTTTTTGCTTTATGGAGGGCAATTGGGGTTAAGCGACTTGCCAAAGGTCACACAGCTAGTTTTTGTGTTAAGAGTCTGAGGCTGGATCCGAACTCAATTCCTCCTGACTTCAGGGCTGGTGCTCGACTTTTGTGAAGAGAATAAGAACAAGACCAAGACCTGGGTATAGGGTAAATTTTGGGTATGAATTTATTGATCAAGAGTGTGACTGTCCAGAGTATACACTCAAATCAGGCAGCCCTGTATTGGGGTACAGACTGAGTTTATAAAGGCAAAAACCACAATTGGGGAGCGCAGCTAGCATAAGCAGTGACATACAGAAGCCAAGAACAGCCATTGATTGGATCTATAGCTCAGGGTTAATTTGGAAAACATAGGGCAAGGGTACAATGATGTGATCAGGGTCTTTCCTAGAACAGGGTGGAGGGCACAGGGGCAATGGAATTCTCTGAACAGGCTAGGGTCATGGAACAGGTCAGGATCATGTTCTGAGTGAAGGATATGGGGGACCCTGCTTGGTCAACATCTTAGGTGGAGGACCTTATTTGGTCAGCATAGACTTGCCCCATGATCTCTATACAGGCTTGCACCATAATCCTTATACATGCTGCTGTTTCAAGGCTTGCTGATTTAGGGAAGTTCTAACTTAAGAAAAGATAAGGAGCCAGAACTATGCCTTGGGTAACTCTTACCCAGGACTATGCCTTTAAGCTGTTACAAGCAGTTACAGGGTTTATGATAAAAACAAAGACAAATATTAAGGGATTTAATATATAAATAAATATACATAAAGGGGCTTAATGGTGGCTTAATGGTGGGCTCCAAATCAGGTGGCATGTGATTTGGGTTACCTTACAGCACTACTCACTGTGCCACCTAGGTGACCAACTGTACATGTTTTTTTTCTTAATTTTGATAAATCTAGTATCAATACAACTAACTTCCTTTGTAATTCTATGTATTTTATTTTGTACATTTAAAAACATTATTCTGAGAAGAGGTGCATAGATTTCATTAGATTGCAAAAGTGGATCACGACACAAAAATGATTAAGAACCCCTCACCCTAGACAAAAGCTGGTACCCTCCTAGGCCTCTGTTTCTATTAATAAAAGCAAAATGGGGAGAGCTAATGAATGGATAAGTCCCGCTATTGCCACCTTCTTTATTTTTATTTCTTTAGGCTGTTATGTGCTTAAATTAACCTCATCGAGGGAAGCAATACTAGGGTGTGACTAAAAGGTGCCTCTACTTCACCTGGGAAGGTTCAATGACACAAAAAGAAAATGTTGTTTCTCAGTCATCCCATACAAGCCAATTTTCTAGGAGAGGGAAGTCAGAAGAACTGGCAGGAACCTAATAAAGGTCTTGGAAAACAATGTTTCTCCATTTGAAAAATAAACCATGTCTTTAAATGCATTAACTCTGTGGGGAAATAAATGTAATCAACCAAATTCAATCCCTGCCAACATTTGTTTTCTTATCTATGTAAAATCAATATACTTGTTGCAATTATGTCTTTCAATAAATCCTCCCAAAGTCTTATTTTCTCATAAGATTTCCTGCAGCACTCAGATTCATTGCATTCATTTTCCATCTAGAGAAATTGTTTCTTGCATTTTCAAAGTGAAACTATTTCCTTGAAGGATTCTGTCCATCCCTCCCTCCACCCCTTACCCTATTCCTCTTTGGTGAGTACCTGAAATTACCTTAATTTGATCGTGGTATTTATTCTGCTTCCCTTGTTGGTAGAATAGACCAGCTGAGAACCGTCGTGTATAAAGTAGGGGTGCTCTGCATTAACTGACCTTTCTTCTAACCCCTTACACTTCTCCTTTATATAAGTGGGCCTCAAAGGGTTGTGTTCATGTTTATATCATTGAGCTACATAAAGGGAGTGCTTTATTAGAAAATGGATGGAAAGACTTACATGAACTGATGCAAAGTGAAGTGAGAAGAACCAGAAGATTATACACAGTAATAGCAATATTATATGATGATCAACTGTGAAATGACTTAACTATTTTTCACAATACAATGATGTAAGACAATTCCAAAGAACTCATGATGAAAAATGCGATCCATATCCAGAGAAAGAACTAACAGAATCTGAATGCAGATCAAAGCATAATACCTTTCACTGGTGTGTGTGTGTGTGTGTATTTGTGTTTGGTCTGTGTTTTCTTTCACATGACTAATATGGAAATTTGTTTTACATTATTGAACATGTATAATCTATATCAAATTGCTTACCATCTCAGGGAGAGAGGGAGAGAATTTGGAATTCAAAAAAATTTTAAATTAGTGTTAAAAATTATTTTTGCATGTAATTGGGGAAAAATAAATACTAAAAATAAAAAGAAAATAGGTGGAATGCCTATTTGAGAATATGTCTTTCAGAAAAACCTTTGTCTGGGTGGGACAAAGACTTTATCTCTCTGTACTACATCTCCCAAAAGGCTTTGTGTGGCAGAATGTGTTTCTTAGGAGAGGATACTAAAAGTGACTTGCCTAGAGCATGAATGAAGCACACACCAGCATTGCTAACTGTAGGATTGTTAAAAATATAGGGTGACTGAGTAGAAAGGAGAGGACAAGGGAAAGCGACAGAGACAGAGAATGACAGAGAAAGCTACAAAAATGTTTGTAATCATGCACTGATATGAACTGAATACCCCCAGGCCAGGAGAAGTAATAAAACTGATTCCTCCCATACCTGCTATAGGCTGAACAGTCCAATTAGGAAGCCCACCTATTTTAGGCAATGTCAGATTCAACATGAGACTCTAGATGCAGCCTGTGCAGCAAGGAAAACCTGTACTCTTCCTCTCAGCAGAAACTGTAGTAACAATAAGAACATCTGAAAACTAAGTGGCAAAACCAAACTCATAAAGAACATTTGTCAAAAGTTTTACCCCACTCCCTGACTACTTTCCCCAGATTTAAAGCTGTTAGTAGTAGTTTGATAGTAGTTTGAAGTGAGGACACTGGTCTAACTGTACCCCATTGTTCCAGTACCAGATTTGGGGATAGAGTTGAGGGTAGAAAGCTAAGCATTGATTATGGAAAGTCATGATACCTGCTGCAATTTTAAGCTACCTATGTTTGATACATATCATGCTACTTGAATATTTCTGATTCATAGTGCCTATGTTTAATGGAGATAAACAAGGAACATCCCTCCCCTCTCCCCAAACTACTTTGACTGAGTCATTTCTTGTAGAATTGAACAGGCACCCTAGCCCCAGGTCACTTCCTGTTGCAAATGTTCTTGCCTCTTATTGAAATATCTTCATGAACAAAGGTTTTGGGTTGGTTCCTTGCTCCAGGGTTTGTTTGGTAGTGGTCAAAGAGA
Organism: Petaurus breviceps papuanus; assembly: GCF_028583685.1. Classification (NCBI taxonomy): domain Eukaryota; kingdom Metazoa; phylum Chordata; class Mammalia; order Diprotodontia; family Petauridae; genus Petaurus; species Petaurus breviceps. The sequence continues at coordinate 32,414,761 of NW_027187378.1, forward strand.
ACTGGGTCACTAAGCAGGAAGAACTATTCATTTAATACATTTTAAAAGGAGAGGCAACTTCTACTATTTCTCTTCCTTTTTGTTGAGTATGATGGGATCCTGTGAGTTCTTCCTCAGATTTTCATCAAGGTGGGAAGGAAATCAATCACTCTCTCCTCCTCTACTCTTGCCTCAGGGAACTATGGTGGCTCCTCCGAGATGGCAGCAAAACATGTGCTAACATGAGTAAGCCTGAGAATAGCCCTTAAGTCTCTGGCTGCTACTTGTTTCTTTCCCTGAACATAGGTGACTGAAGACAGACTCTGAGATGAGTGTTTCTAGCCTTCCTGGCAACCTCATGACTTTGAGACACTGGAAGCTCCCAGATCCAGGTACTAGCTGCTCAGCAGGAGGTAGTCTCTGCAATAATTTCTCAGAAGAGAGATGAACTCAAGCTCATTACAAAGGCATTCACAGAGAAACCACATATAATTGGGGGGCTTCTCCTGATAATGCCTATTTCATCCAATTTCCTAATTAAACTGTATTGGTTTCTACATTGTTTAGATATATTAAACATATCTATAATATGTTAAATATGTTATGTATTAAATATTAAAGATATATTAACACAAGAGGAGCCAAAAGACATATACCTGAGCTTGACCCCTAAATTCCTCCAAATCAATCTAGAAAGCTCACCAAACCAAGTCCTGCTTGGGCAATCCGGGGGAAAAAGAAGACAGTGAATCACTTTTTACAGCCAGGTTAGCATAGGAAGATAACCAGAGAAGTAAATAGACAATGAGTACGGGGGCTAGCCAGGAATGGTCAAATAGAACTTTGAACCCCAGGGAAAGGTTGTGTACCAGAACAAGAAGAGGTCCCAAATCAAGCAGAGAGGGGCTTAAACCTCAGTAGAGTGCAGAGATAGATGCAAACTGACAGCTTTTTTAGGAGAAAGATTTCTATGATGATAACAATATTATAAAGACAACTTTGAAAGACTTAAGACTTCTGATCAGTACAATGACCACTCATAATTCCAGACTATTCATGATGAAACATGTTATCTCATGAGAGAGTGGTGAAAGATTCAGAGTGGAGAATGAGACTTTTTTTTTATATATATAGCCAATGAAGGAATTTGTTTTGCTCAACTATATGTGTTTCTAATAGGAGTTTTATTTCCCTTTCTTTCTGAGTTGGGGAGGGGTGGTATGATGGAGAAAACAGATTTTTTTGTTGATTAGAAAAATAAAGTTTTATTTAAAATGCAAGGTGTTTGGATAATCAATATCAAATTGCTTGCTTTCTCAAGGAGGAGAAAAGCATGGGAGAGATAGAATTTGGGATGCAAAATTTTTTAAAGTGATTGTTAAAATTTTTTTATGTAGTTGGGAAATATTTAATAAAATAAATATTTTTTAAAAAAATAGAGAAAAAACAATGTGTTATTAGCTGGATCTAAAAGGAGAAAGGGGTGAACTGGGGGCAAAATTAGCTAATGTAAAGTAAAGAATTTGGATCTCAAATGTAGTCATAGAAGTAATAGGAAAGTTTGTTGCCCAAAACCATTGTCATATCCCACTTATATGAATGTCTATTTTTTTAAAAGAAATATATGTATGTATTTGTCATTGTCTTGACAGGTTTTCCTTAAGCTTACTTCACCTACCAGCTTGGGGGAGATAGATGGCTTCAATGTCAATGTGTTATAATTCTCTCTTATCTCTTTCTTACACATCCACAACACTCATCTCAACTCCAACTCTAGAACTCAGTTTTACTTAATATTTGCCTACTCCTCTGCAAATCTGACCAAAAAAGAATGAAGACAGGAGAAAGCTGTCTAGGTATATCCACTAAGTCATATACCAGAGAATAACGACATTGTAGGAAGGATAACATTTGAGACCTAAAGTAGTTAACAGGACATGAGATCAAAGAAAGAAGACAGTAATACAAAACATGACCTCAAATATCTGTATAAAGATGATCAAAGCGTTGGTAATAAGCAAAAGGAAGTAGAGGTTCTAACATAAGAAGAATTTTTTACATCATAGATATCACTAGTATGTGGAGTGATAGGTATATCTTTTTTTTTTTAAGCAATTGGGTTTAAGTAACTTGCTCAAGGTTACATGACCAGTTATTTTGTGTGGGTGCCAAGTATCTGAGGCTGGAACTGATCCTGAGTCTCCCAACGCTGGGGCTGGTGCTCTTACTCACTGCGCCACCTGGCCGCCTCTTTAGGTGTATCTTCTTAATAAGAAATAGACTACATGAAAAGTATTTGGTTGGAAATAGTAGCATTTCATATGATATTCCTAAGGATATCCAGGAGTCAGATGAGGAAAACATGGTTAAAAGAAGTTCTGTCAATAACATTCAGTGGAAAAAGAAACATACAGTTTGATATTTGGTATATTATAGTCCACCTGGACAGAAAGGGGGAATAGATGAGTAACATAGGAAACAGATCACTATCTTGGCATGAAGGTATGATACAGTGGTGATAGGGATTATTCAGACATCTGCTAGTGCTCTTTTTTTTTTTCTGCCAGAATTAAAGCATCTAAAAGCTTTCTGACTTGTCTTAGTGATAATTCCATCCTTTAAAAGATAGAAGAACCAACAAGGGGAAAATTCTATTTTACATCTAATTCTCATCAATAGGGAGGAAATATTTACTGGAATCCAATGAGGAAAACCTTGAAGGGAAGCATCAATTCCCTCCTAAGGTTTTTGGTAGGGCAGAGGAAAACTGGGTGTAGTGTGATGTTTCTTGTTTGTTTGAGAGTAGATTTCAAAATAAGGATAAGTAGACTACCCTGGATTAAAATTTTACAGAGGAAATCAGACTAGAAGGGATAGAACAGTCTCAAGAATGACATTCTGAAAACACAAAGGGAAATAATTACAACGAAGAGCAAAAATTACAGTTCTCTGAAGAGACCAATGTGGATGCAGAGGGAACTCACCAAGTAATTTAGATTTTTAAAAGATATGTGCAGAAGCCTAAAGCTAGAACAAGTAATAGAGGATTTCCAGAGCCTGGTATAGCTCTTTAATAATAGCATCAGTAAAGCAAAAACTCCAAATAAAGTGAGACTGGCAAGGAAAGCTAAGGATAGCATCTACTGAAGCAAAGGAGAGACTCAAAGGGAGAATCCTGTTGTTTGGGGTGAACGGTACAGTGACAACAAGGAAGAGAGAGGAGGTAGATCTGCTTCATTCCATTTGCTCTGCCAAGGAGAATGACCTTTGCACTGGAAAGAGGATGTGGAGAGGAACTGGACCTGTGATTTCACCGCTAAGGGGGAACTCTAAAGTGAGAAAGCTGGTCGGCACCCTCTCTGCAGTTCAGTCTTAAGGAGTGCTGTCAAAGTCAAATAGAAGCAGGGGCTATAAAACATATATAAGCATACCTACGGGTTGCATATTGACATAGAAAATTAGATATTAACATTATCCATGTTCTATTTTACTTTTTTTGCTAGACATTTCCTAATTATGTTACACTTTTATTGCTCTCTTCTGTTTCTTTATATCACTACAGTAACTCACACGTTCCTTCTTCCCCTCCCAGAGTATCATCACAAATGACAGTATTTTGTAGAGAAGAAAAAAGTCATCACTAACTATTGATACATTGAAAAAAAAATCTGCCAACATGTGCAATGTGTAGCACCTGTGACCCTCCCAATTCCAAGAAGGAATAGGTTGGAAGTATCTTCTCATATATATTCATTTGAGTACTATTTGGTCTTTATAATTTTGTTGCATTTTCTTTTAATTTTTTTGGTGTGTCCAATTACCCTTTAATCTAGTTCTATGCACCAGGGAATGTTGCTTGATGAAGTTTCTGGTCTCACGTTTGATCCCTCTGACTTCTAAGACTTTGAGTTGTGACCTGCCCAGGTGCAGATAGCCAGCATATCTGAGAGGCAGGTCTTAAACCCAGGCCTTCCCGGTTTCAAGGCTTGACGTCTATCCATTACTCCAAACTACCCCTCCCGACATCCTTAGAAAGAAGAAAACGAAGTAGCTAATGGAGAATTGATCCAACACTCATCTGTCCCTGATGAATTCAAGTCATATGTCCCTGATTTTAACTACATCCTGGTTACTTAAAGAACTGGAAGATAGTGTCACTAAGCCACTATCAGTGATGTTTAAAGACTCAAGGAGAATAAAAGCAGTACAATTAGACTGAAAAAAGCACATTTTTGTCCCAATTTGAGGGGAGGGGGTTAGTGTGAGGATAGACATTGGAGTTTGCAATCTGTAGTTCAGTGAGTTTCACTTTAATTCTTGGGAAAATTCTTGAATGAATTGTTGAAGAGATAGTTAAGGAACATCAAGAAAAGGAGGTGGCGGTTACAAAGAACCAAAATGGCTTCAACTAGAATGGGGTATGACTAACCTAATGTCATTTCTGACCAGCTTACTAAGTTAGTAGGTCAAGGCAATGTTGCTTGTATGGTTAAACTAGAATTTATGCAAGGAGTTTTATCAAGAATTTCACATTATTTTTGTGGAAATGATGGAGAGATGGGAATGAGAGCAGAGGTGTCAAACATATAGCCTATGGGCCACATGTGGTAGGCAAAACTTCCCAATGAAATGGAATTACATGAAGATGAAACTGGGTTTAATAAAATAAACAAAAATGCAATGTAATATAGGTAATGTCAATATGTGATTTTCTAAGCATGCCTGCAATATTCATTTCCATTTGAGCTCGATACGACTAAAGTAAAGAATATTATAACTGAATAGCTCCAGAACTGATTGTACAGCCAAACTCAAAGAATAGTTTTTATTTTTATTTCTTAAAGCAATTGGGGTTAAGTAACTTGCTCAAGGTCACATGGCCAGTTATTTCTGGATGTGGTGCTAAGTATCTGAGCCCAGATTTGATCCCCAGGTCATCCCGACTCTGGAGCCGGTGCTCTTACTTGCTGAGTGTGAATGACCACTTGCCAGGGATGGTATAGTGGGATTTTGCTTTTAGTACAATTCAGACTATCTGGCCCCTGATGTCCCTTCTGTCTTTATAATTTTGGGATTCCATCTTACTCTCTGCCCTTTCTACTGCCTCTCTCCTACAAATTTTTCCATAAGATTTTCTGCTCTTCATTTAAGTTTGCAGTTGCTCTCACCCTCTTCCTTTTCCATTCCCCGAGGGCCTTCCCCATGTTAGAGCTGGGAGCAAAGGAGTTGTTGGTGAGTCCAGTCTACAACTGTGCCACCGTGACCCCCTGACCCAGCTTCACAAATTGGCTGCTTGTTTCAATGGTTCTGCTGAGTGATTGCAAAGACTTAGAGGAACCACTTGAAATGCTCTTTTGCAAAATGCTGTTTGTTGTGACAGGACAGGAAAAGGCCATTAGCCCCAAGAAGTCTTGGCAACAGCAGTTCAACTTGACAGACTGAGAAGACAGGAGATGAATGAGCTGCCAGAGAAGAAGAAGACACTGTAGACCTTAACTTATTTATTAAGCTAAATTATTTACATTAAAGAGCTGGCTTCTCTGGGTATATCTATAGTACTTCAAGACCAGACACAATTTTTAGTGGGAACAGGTCACAAAATGAAACATACCTTTCTTATTGATAGAGACCTAGGCATCTCTTAAGAGAGCAAAAAGGTATGCAGAGGTAGATAAGGACACAGTTGGCCATGATAATTATCCTATTTCAGCCCAGGTAGCTTGATGGGGTTGCCCCTCTCTCTATTACTTTGCTCCTTTGACATTGAACAGGGTTTGCCCTCTTCCCAAGGGATGTGAGCCTCCTGCTGGGGAATATTAGGCAGATGTGTAAAAAAGGAACAGTGTCAATTTCCCTGAGACATGTCCAGAATGGTGACACAGAAGAGGAACACAGTGTCCTGCTGGTAATGAGGTTGGCCCTTGCAGAGATGATAAGAGCTTGATTCAATATTTATGAAGCTCTGGGTGGGATTTTTCCCCCTAAATATAGAAATTTGGTAATTATCACTGTGGAGGCCATTTGCTAGTCATCTCTTTTCAATTATTAATAAAGAGAAAAGGCCAAGCGTGCATGGAAATTCAAGCAAGTACAACTAGTTCAGACTTCCTTATTTCAGAGGAAATAGTATCTTTCCCTCATTCAAAACTCAATACTTTCTGTGAAGTCTGTCTCCTCCAGGAAGCATGCCTTGATTTGTCAGTAAAAAGCAATGTGTGAATAGTAGTTTCCCAGTCCATCCTTAATCTTTCTCTCCCCCCTGTAATATTTATTTATTTAAAAATAATTTTTAACCTTCATTTTTAAAACTTTGAGCTCCAAATCCTCTTCCTTCCCCCCTCCCCCCATTGAGAAGGCAAGCAGTTTGATATAGGTTATACATGTGTAGTCATGCAAAATATGTCCATAATATTCATGCTGTGAAAGAAAACATAGCTATATAATAACTCAAGAAAAATAAAAAACTTAAAGAAATATACTTCGATCTGCATTCAGACACCTAAGTTCTTTCTCTGGGGAGGGAAAGCATTTTTTATCATAAGTCCTTCAGAGTCGTCTTGGAACATTGTATTGCTGAGAATAGCTAAGTCATTCATAGATGATCATCTTACAATATTGTTGTTACTTTGTACACAGTACATCTCACTTTGCATCAGCTCATGAAAGTCTTTCCAGGTTTTTCTGAGAGCATCCTGCTCATTATTTCTTATAGAACAATAGTACTCCATCATAATCACATAATATAACTTGCTCATCCACTCCCCAATCGATGGGCATCCCCTCAATGTCTAATTCTTAGCCCTTAGAAATGAGCTGCTATATTTTTGTACATATAGGTCTTTCCCTTTTTGGTTTTTTATCACTTTGGGGATTCAGACCTAGTAGTGGCATTGCTAAGTCTAAGAGTATGCATGCCTTTATAGTCCTTTGAGCATAGTTCCAAATTGCTCTAAAGAATGGTTGATTCAGTTCACAACTGTACCAACAGTGCGTTAATATCTCATTTTTCTCCCACATCCTCATCGTTAGTCTTTCAATGACACCTTAAAACCCTGAGGGTTTTCATGAAAAGACAGGATCACAGATTGACCAGTCTTACCTGCTTTGTATTATAAACTCCTGCAGGTGCCTTTGACTTTTAGTTGCTTAGCATTGCACTAATTTTTATATAACGGCCTATTTCTTTGCCAATATTTTTCAGTCACTTTTTCTTTGTGTTCCATCTTCCCTAAATGTCCTCAAAGCCAGGGATTGCTTGTTTATTTATTTGTTTCTATCATTAATTCATTAATTCATTTAGAAAGTTAAACCCACAAGGCCTAGGACAGTGATCCACCTAACACACAGGGCACGTAGTTACTCTTAAATCTATCAGCAATGGGAAGGTAATGTATTGCCTTTGTTATATGAAGATGACTTTATTTATTGCTTAGTGGGGCATGGATTTTGAGTAATTTTCCAGGAGTGGGACTAAGTTGTCTGCACTTTCCTCCAGCTCATCCATGTGACAAGTCTGGGTCATTTACCATAGCATAAGAGCAGAGATAGAGGCCACATTGGTAAGGTGCCATAGTTCATTAAGCTAAATCAGCCATGGACATTGGTAAAGGAGAGTAGACATTGATTGTATGCTGGTAACCTAGAAAGCCTCTGCATTTGGGGCCTTATGGTAGAGAGGAGTCAGTCACTTCTCTGGCCATTTCCCCCCCAAACAGAAATCTAAGGAGCTGGTTTATAGAGAGAACAAAATATAATTACAAACACACACACACACAATTTATTTGACTATATTTTAAAAGAAAACCATCATAGACTGGTTCCTTTTTGCCTTATCTCTGGAGCTTGGTCCTCCTATAATCTTTAATGTCTTGAACAATTCTGATTTCACTTTCACATAGTCTCATCAAACTGTCAATTCAATGCAAAATCAAAAATCTCTGAATTCAGTGAAAGTGGAATCTGGGAATGGAAGTCACTCTTGGTCTCTCATATCATATGTCCTAGGGTCATACATACCTGACTACAGTTAAGACTGGCCTTTCCAATTAGCATCATTACTCATAGAGCTTTGATTCTTTAAGAAAAAAAAAACCATTGAAACAATAAATTACTCATGCATTTACCCTCCTGGAGTAATTGCTTATGACTCCCCAGTCATATGCAGATGACTGTATGACTGATGAAGGCTGTTGAGGGACCACCATAGGATAAAAGGAGAAATCCAGTTCTGTTCTTGGATTGTTTACACTAGCCATGCCATACCCTCCCCTCCCCCCCCTTCCCCCATGAAACAAACAAAAATTGTAAGAATCTCAAATCCATTCTGAGGCAAGGCCGGCAGTAATGAGGACCTGTGACTCAGGATTTCATTTTTATAGAACAGCAGCTTCCACTTACCTAAAAAAAATAATCTATACCTATTAATAACAGAACTGGTAATGTTGATGTTCACTTCACCCACAGAACATCTTGGCAACTCTTATTTTAAGTTCTTTGGCATGGCCTACACCAAAATGTATGAGGAAATGACGCCCCCTTCTCCAAACAGCTCATTTCTCTGAAAAAACTGCCAGTCTCAGAGGAAAGCCAAAAATAGCTAAGGATCAGATTCCTTATATTCTTCTTTGGGTAGGGGGGACTTAGGGATTTTTGGAAAGCTCCAGTCCCATCTTCTCCTGAAATCTTTCCTTGACTACCCTGGTCCACAATAAGCTGTCTTTTCCATTGTTCTTAGATTCACATATTTTCTGTAATACTTATTTCTATAATAGTTTTAGGCCCTGGATGTAGAAAGAACAAAATATAATTACAAACACACTTACACACAAAATTTATTTAACTATATTTTAAAAGAAAGGACTTGGTTGCTTACTTATGCAGGAATTATTTCCAAATCAACTTTCAGACCATCAAGCTGTTAGAGCAAATATTAAAATCAATACCAAATTAGAAGAATAAAAATGAGAAGATGTGTAATTGAAGGAACTTTCATAGGAACTATTTAAACAAGTTATTGATGCCCCATCCCTCAAAAAGTGGAACTATATAAAAGAATAGACATCCATACAAATGATCACCATTTACTAAGGAAGCTGAATTGATATGAAGTAATCATCACAAGGAAAAGATCAAAAGAACCTAGAAATTGATTTAACAGTTGATCTCCATGTCAAAGGGAAAGACATGGCATCCAAAGGAAATAGAAGCTTGGACTATAAACTCAACTCATTTATAGAATCTTACAGAAGAAGGTGTAAGAAGATTGTGAGGAGTCACCTTATAAGGAGAGGGGAAAAAAAAGGTTTATATAAAGCTTGGTAAATGACACAATTAAGTGAAATCACTTCAAGAAACATTTAAGGATGAAAATAAAGGAGCTTAACAGACCAAAAACAAACAAAACAAAACAAGTCAATAAAACAGAAAAGAATTATCAAGATTTCTAGATCCAACTATTGTCTCCATTAGTGACAAGAGAGTTCCCATATTTAGACTCAATCACAGCTCTGTCTTATTAAAGTCTATGGAATTAGTATAGGATTTTTCTCCTTTCGAATGTCTGTTTTTGATTAACCATTATGAGTTTGATCACAAATTTTTACATGAATATGGGGAAAGAATGTGTCTCAAATATAAATCATCTTAGCTAAGATCAAAGAGGCAGGCTGGTCACAAAATTTCCTTGATATACATATGCATATGTGTGTGTATCTATGTGTACATCTATATGTATAAATATATATACATACATATATATATATATTAATTGTGTTAGATTTTTTTCATAACAATCACACTTTGGCTCATTTTGAAATTGTAGCAAGTACAAACTCCAGATTATTTTATATCTTATACTTATGTTCCTATTATTGTTGTTTTTTTCCTAATTGTAGGATTTCACCTTCTCAGTAAAACTTCCCTTCATTAGTTTGGGCCCATTTGATTATGACCAACCAAAATAAAATTTTCCTCAATTTATTAAATTATTTATTTTTAGTGTTCAATATTCACTTCCATAAGTTTTAAATTTTCTCCCTCTCCCTCCTCCTTCCCTCCCCAAAATGGCTTACAATCTGATATGGGCTCTACACATACATTCCTATTAAACACATTTTCACATTATTCATGTTGTATAGAAGAATTATAACAAATGGGAAAAACCATGAGAAAGAAAAAAACAAACAAAATAAAACAAAAAAGAAAATAGTCTGCTTTGTTCTGCATTCTGACTCCAGAGTTCATTCTCTGGATGTGACTGACATCTTCCATAATGTGTCCTTTGGAGGTTTTTTAGGCCCTTGCAATGCTGAGAAGGGCTAAGTCTACCAAAATCAGTCCTCATACAAATGTGGCTATTAAGGTGTACAATATTCTCCTGGTTCTGCTCCCCTCACTCAGTATCAGTTCATATAAGTCTTTCCAGGTTTCTCTGAAGTCCACCTGTTCATCATTACTCAGAGCACAGTAGCATTCCATTATATTAATATGCCACAACTTGTTCAGCCATTCCCCAGTTGATGGACTTTCCATCAATTTCCAGTTCTTGGCCACCACAAAAAGAACTGATATAAATATTTTTGTATATGTGGGTCTTTTTCCAAAATAATTTTGAATCTGGATTCAATCCCCTACTGTTCTAGTCCACCTCAGTTTCATGGTGCCCACAATTATGATGAACATGCCTTCTATGTCTTCTAAGGATCCTAGGATTTAGAACTGGAAGGGACCTGACAGATGATGAAATTTAACTCTTTCCTTTTGAAGAAACTGTAGCCCAGAAAGACAAAGTAAATTGCAAAAGATTACAAAGCTAGCAAGTAGTCAAATGGCAATTCAAGCCCAGGTCCTCTTCCTTGACTAAATCCAGTGCTTTTTAAAATCATACCATGCAAAGCCATTGATAAATATATTGAATAAAAGAGAGACAGAAAAATCCTTTTACATAGTACTACGGATCCTCCTAAGAGTAGCTGATAACATATCAACACACTTTGGATACAACTGTTTAAATAATTATCAATAATGACTAATTATAATGTTATCTAGATTACAAGGGTATCTGCCTTGATTTACCAGTGAAGTGATGCAATAAAAAGGCATACAATTTAATATTTTTTACCTACAACATACAAGCCCTGTTTCTTCTCCAAAGTGTTATTGTTAAAAATGATTGTGGATATATTTAACATGACTTGTTCTTAGTGAATCCATCCTGGTTCCTAGTAATCACTCCATTTCGTCTCTAAGATTCATGAATCACTTATTTAGTAATCTATTATTGAACTTTACCAAGGATTGACATCAAACCTATCAGTCTGTAGTTTCTGTTTTTCAAAATTTAGGAACTTTGCCATTCTCCAGTCTTCTGGGTCCTTTCCAGTCTGGCAGGGGAACTAAAAATTCAGGCAATAGCTCAAAGATGTCTAAGTTCTTTTAATATTCTAGGATGTCATTTATCTGGGACTGAAGAGTCATTGAAAGTGGCGAGATACTTTTACTATTTTCCCTCCAATCTTGAACTTCAATTAAATCTCATTAATAGTTATTCTATCCTTTGTAAAATGAATCTTCTTCTTGGTGAAGACAGAAGTAAAATATATGTTGATCAAGCTCTGCTTTCTTTCTGTCATCTGATAACATATCATTTTAAACATAGATAAAAATAATTTTTCCAATGAAAATTCCTCCACAGTCTAGCACCTCTTAAATTTCAAAGATCTTTTGCATCTATGCTCTTATATGATCATCACAAAGACCCAAAGGGCAAGGATTATTATTTCCCTTTCACAGATGAGTTAAGCCTAGAGAGATTAAACACCTTACCCAGGATCACACAATACCAAAGTGAACCCAACAAGATTCCTTTCTCCTGGTCCAGTGACTTTCCCACTATACCACACTTCCTCTAAATCGAGGCTTCTTTTCTTGTTTCCTGGAACCAGTATAGATATATTCAGAGCATCTGTGACTATAACTGGTGGTTGCAGAAAAATCCCTGCCAAGGACAGTTCGACTACTGACTCTTCTCTTTTAAATTTGGTTGATGATAAAGGTCAGACTTGGGCCTGGTAGAGACAGGCCCCTTATCTCTCTTGACTACCAATTCTTCTCTATTTCCCTCAAATGGTATTCTTTATTGCATACTGAGAGCCAGAATAACCCACATATATATATAGCTACTCCACATTAGTGCAGTGAAGAGAGTGGAACACCGGGTGCATTTTACATTAATGTGTTCAGGGGGAGAAGGAAGGGGAAAAAAAAGAAAATAAAAGAATAAGGCAAATTGAATTAAAATTAGCACAGAGCCATCTGTGGGACACGTGGGCCACAATGAATATCTCATTTAAGGTGAGTTCCCTCAAGGCCTGTGGAATCCAATGTTCCATATAGCCTACTAATGGCTCATTTGTAAGATGCAATTGGTTTGGAGAGTTCATGATGTCCCAGTATTGGGGCAGCTCAGTTTAAGAATATGGATCTCCTCCTCCTGGAGACATAGCCATACATCACTTAGGTTAACAGACACAGCAGGAGCAGCAGCCCTGGGTTTGGGGATGTCTGGGAAAGGGGCCAAGAGAAACTATTCTGTTCATAAGAGGACTTGGGCAGAGCTGTTTGAAATCCTCTCTTGGAGGAATGACCAGCTGTTCTGTGTCATGGGAATCCTGGGATGCTAGGTGAGGTGTTTGATAACTGCCCTTGTGGTTCTTTAAAATCTAGGGTGAGCAGGGCAGCCAGGTGGTACAGTGAATAGAGTGCCAGCCTTGGAGTCAGAAAGACCTGAGTTCAAATATGGTCTCAGACACTTGACACTTACTAGCTGTGTGACCTTGGGCAAGTCCTTTAACCCCGATTGTCTCACCTCCACCCTCAAAAAAAAATCTAGGGTGAGCTGTTACTAACAATAGCAGAAGATGACCTAACCCACAGAGTATGTGGAACCATACCCCCACTCCTTAGCCCTCATTCAAAATGAAATTATGTGGGGATAGCTAGCAGGAGAAGGAGGAAAAGGAAGGGGGGTATGGAGAAAAAGAAGTAAAACTTCTACTTTGAAACTTTCTTGCAAAGAGAGTTCTCTGGTAGAGGGGCAGTGGGGAAAGTAGGTGTAACTTCCAAGAAAAGGGAGTTTATGGTTCAATTCTACTTAACCCTACTTAAACCCCATTTAGAGTACTGTGTTCAGTTCTGAGCTACATAGTTTGAAAAGGAAATTCATAATCTGGACCCTGATTTGAAGTGGTCAATCAAGATGGTAAAGGGCCTCAATCAATGATATATGAAGACAGGATGAGAGAACTGGGGATGTTCAACCTGGAGAGAATACGCAAGGGGATATAATTTCTGTCTCCAAGTATTTGAAAGGCTACCACGTATGGTAGGGATTAGGTTTCTTTTGTTTGATCCAGAACATAGAACCAAGAGCAATGTGTACTCATTGTAAAGAGGTGAAGTTAAGTTTGAGGTCAGGAAAAATTTCTTAACAATTAAGCTTCTAACCATCAAGATATGGTAGGTCCCCTCTTCTCGAAGCTCTTCAGGAAGAAGCCGCGTAATCATTTGTCAGGTGTGTTATAACGACTATTCCTTTTGTGCATAGGCTAGATTAATTGACTGCTGAGATTTTTTCCAGCACTTAAATTCTATGATTCTTTTACTGCTCAAGTAATACTTATGCATATGGTAAAACACAAGAATAAAATTTTTAAATAGAGTTATGGAGATCAAATATTTGAACCTAGAGTAAACAGGGAATTCCTGAAGTTTGTTGAGTAGGAGGATGGCATAGTATGACCTACCCTTTAGGAAAATCATTTTGCCAGCCATATGGAAAATGGATTAAAGAGGGGAATTACTCAAGGCATGGAGACTCATTAGGAAACTATTGCTATAGTATAGCTGGGAGATGAGGATGAGGAGGTCCTGAATTAGAGTAGAGGCAAATAGAGTAAATAAAGAGTATGGATGTGAGAGGGAGGAGGTAGACACCAAGATTTGGTAACTGACTGGATATACAGAGTGAGGAAGGAACAAGCACTTACTAAGCTTCCACTATACGCCATCGACCATGCTAAATGCTTTACAAATGTTTTCTTGTTTGATGCTTACAATATCCTTATGAAGCAGGTGATATTATTCTCTCCATTTTACAGATGAGGCAACTAAGGTTGACAGAAGTTAAGTGATTTGCCTAAGGTCAAACAGCTAGTAATTTTCTGCATCCAAATTTGAACTCAGGTCTTCCTGACTCCAGACTCAGGTGCTCTCTCCACCGTGTCCCCTACCTGCGTATAAATTGAAGATGGCTCCAAGGCTGCAAACGTGACTGACTAGAAGGATGGTGGTACCCTTGACGGCAACAGGGAAAGTAGAAGAGAGAAGAGAAAGTGGATTTTGGAGGGAGGGTGATAATGCTATGAGATCTGAGATGTAAATCATAATCCATCCATGTCTGCTCATCCTGTTGAACTAGTTCTTTCCTGCACAAAATGAAAAGAGGAAAAGTGGGCTTTTTTTCATCAGTCACTGTCCTGGACTGCAGAGACTTTCCTGCTTCTGTCTTTCCCCCCATTAGAATGTGAGCTCCTCATGGCTACTAAAATCTTTCACATACAGAACTTTCCTACCACTGCAGTCTTATTACTCTTTCTCCCTTCCACATACACTCTAGGCTAGCTATACTGTCCATCTCTCTATTCTTTGAACACAACGCTCTATTTCCTGACTCCATGCCTTCTCAATGCCTGACTCCCATAGCTAGAATACTTACTCCTACCTCCCCTCCATCCACCTACTACTTTATTTGGATTCTTTGAAGATTTGGATCAAGTCCCATCTTTCCCTGGTGGTCTTTCTAGATCCCTTCTCATGGCAAATTATTTATTTTTGAGATCACCTGTGCAAGATATAGACTGCATAATTTTATATGTACTTTTTTTTGCATGTGTTTCTCCCCCCTTAGAATGTGAGCTCCTTGAGAGCAGGGATTGTCTCTTACCTTTCTTGGTATGCCCGGCACTTAGCACAGTGCCTGGCACAGTGTATTTCACAAATGTTTGTTGACTGATTAACTGAAGGAAATCTGAAAGAAGAAGACATTAAAGTCTCAGTACACTAGGAAAAGGCCTCCTACAGAAGGTGGGATTTGAGCCAGATAAACTAAGAGATAAAAGTGAGGGGGCAGAGTATTCCAACCATGAGGCAGAGAGCCAGTGCAAATACAATGAGATGGGATAAGGAGTATTGTGTTTGAGCGACTACAAGTAGACCAGTGTAGCTAGATCATAGAATGGGATGGGAAGGACTTCTAAGAAGTCTGGAAAGAAGGGAAGGAGTCAGGTTATGAAGAATATAAATAGTCTTGCAGTGGGGCAGTCTTGGATGAGTGACAGATTCCCAGCATCCTAACTTTTCATAAGACCCGTATTGTTACCTGTGTTACACAAAGATCAAAAGAATTGGGGATGGTCAGCTTAGAAAAGAAAAGATTTAAGACACACATCATAACTGCCTTTGATTATTTTGAGTATTTGAAGAGATCCCCTGAGGAAGATGGGGTAGACTTGTTCTGTTTGGTAGAAGAGGTCAGAGTTAGAACTAATAGGGTAGGGGGAGGTAGGTTCAGAGAAGCAGATTTAGTGTTTATAAGGGAAAACTTTCTAACCATTGGAACCGATCAAAAGTGGCTATCAAGAGAGGTAGTAGGTTCCATATCACTGGAGGTTTACAAGTGATAAACATTGGTCAGGACATGGCAAAAATGATTTTTTCACATTTGGGCTGTACTAAATGGTCACTAAAGTCACTGAAAGCATTTGAAGGACATTCAAGTGGAAGAAGGTTTAGAACTATTCTGTTTGGTACAAGAAAGATGAACCAGGAACAATGGCTGGAAGCTACAGAAAGGAAAAATTAGGGCAGATGCAAGGAAACATTTCCAAACAATCAAAACTATCCCAAAGTAGAATGAGGTATCTTGGGAAGGAACAGATTCCTCTGTATTAGAAGTCTTCAAGCATGTGTGGGATGGCCACTTATCTGGCATATCTAAGAAGGAATTCTTTTTCAGGTTTGATTTGGGTCAAATGGCCACTAAGTCCCCTTCCTTCTCTGAAATACTCTAATTCTATGGCAATGACTCTATAACTGCATGATCTCTCAGGGAAAAGTCATCTAGTTCTGAAATTTTATGTTCCATGTGTTTCTGTAAATTAAGTAGCTCTCAAAATGCCGTAGTTACTTGGGAAAGATTTGGGGGAGAGGATACAAACTGAATTGTACCTTGAATGAATCAACAATTAATCATCAAACATTTATTAAACAATTACTATGTACCAAATACTGAGCTAAGCCCTAGGGATCTAAATACAAAAGTGACACATTCCCTGTCTTCGGACAACTTACATTCTACTGATGAATATTGCTTAAGTTTCAGATAAGAAGGGGAAAGGCTTTCTGCTATGTATGCAAAGGACATGATTTGACCTCATGTTTGACACAATTAAGGATAGGGACTAAACCTGTGATTTCATTGATCATAGGAATTCTTAGGTGAACAAACTCCATCTGCCAGTGCAGGCAGGTATCCTCTCTTCAACTTACAGTCTTAGAGAGTTGCCTAGAGCAGCGAGTGATTAAAGGACTTATCCCGGTTGCATAGCCAGAACGTGTCAGAGGAGAGGCTTGAACTTTGGTCTCCTTGATTTTGAGACCAGATCTCTCTCTACTATGGCACACTGCTTTTCTCATACAAATATGTCTACATATAAACATATCTATAAACAAGTGTATTTACAAGTGTACATAGATACATTTATATAAAATGCCTACATACATACATGTGTATGTATACATATATACACACGTGCATATACATATACACCTGTGTTCTACTGGAATCCTCCTCCTCTCATGTGGAATACTCCTCACTAAGGTAAGAACTTCAAGAAACTCTTTTTTTTTTTTAAGCAATCGGGGTTAAGTAACTTGCTCAAGGTTACATGCCCAGTTATTTCTGGGTGTGGTGCTAAGTACCTGAGCCCAGATTTGATTCCCAGGTCATCCCGACACTGGGGCCGGTGCTCTTACTCGCTGAGCAACCCGGCCGCCCCTAAGCAATCGGGGTTAAGTAACTTGCTCAAGGTTACACGGCCAGGTGTTTCTGGGTGGGTGCTAAGTATCTGAGCCCAGATTTGATACCCAGGTCATCCCGACACTGGAGCCAGTGTTCTTACTCGCTGTGCTACCTGGCTGCCCCCTTCAAGAAACTCTTGAAGATTAAGCCAGCAGAGCACAAGCCCTCAGAGATAACACTACCACTAATAGCTAGGATTTATATGGCACCACTATGTGCTAAGTGCTTTATCTCTTCTACTCCTCACAACTACCCATGGAAATAGGTACTATTATTATTCCCATTTTACAGATGAGGAAACTGAGGTAAGCAGGGTAATTGATTTGTCCAGGGTCACACAGCTAGTGAGGGTCTGAGGCCAGATTTGAACTTAGGTCTTCCTGACCCTCAGCCCAGTGCTCTACCTTTTCTACCACCAGCTGAGTTAGTTTCAAGTATGGACTTTACAAGACGGATAACAATGATCCTATCCATCATTGTCTCTGTCATCTGAGGACCTGTCCAGTCAGGTTCCAAGAGGCTCATCACAAGGTTGGCTGCACTTTATTTATTTTTTTTAAATCTATAGTAGCTTATGATGAACTGTCTCCAAGAAAACGTAGGGATTTTGATCTGAGCTGGCAAAGGGAGTACTCACAATGGTAACAACAGCAATAATGAAGATGTTGATGACAGAAACAAAAACAGCCATGCTAACTATTCTAAGAGGTTGTGGTTAATTAAATCCCCAGAAACAAAGGGGATAGGAAAGAGGGAGATGATCAGAAATCTATTAAAATATGTGAGTCTATAACTGGATCTAGGTAGTTCTGCAAGGTGATTTCTGAGGGTGTATGTGTCTGGAAACTGAATTTGTAAAGACAATAGGGATTTATCCCTACAATGTGGACTGGAGGCAGCAGATGCCCTAGTTGTGTTAAAGTTCAAACTGAAGACACTCTGCTCTGCAGTGCCAGTGTGTGCAGCATGGTGGGTAAAACAGGGAAGAGTGAAATGTTGGCTCTCAAGAGAGAGCTGAGGTTTCCCAGGAAGTACTGTGGCACAGGGCAATGCCCTTTTTGGAAATCACAGGACAGACTCTGGGGTTAGCTTTAACTCCTACCATCTCTAAGGGTTGACTATTCAACACAGTCTCTGCCATCAAGTAGCTTATAGGATAGCTGAAATAACAAGCTATATGTATTCTTCACATTTTTGTATTATTTCTCTCTTCCTTTTCTCTAGATTTCCTTACAGTCTTTCCTCCTCCTTCACCTGACTACTCTGAGGAATTTGACGATATCAAGCTTCCATTCTACTGAAGATATTTCCTCCCCTGTCTTCAGGGACACTCACCTTCTAATTCTTTTTCTATCTACCTAATTTTGTTTTCTCTGTCAATTTCAAGAGTTCCTCATCATTTTCTTGACCTTTTAAAGTGAGCATTTACCAAGGTTCTTTCCTTGAGTCTTTTCTTGTCTTTGTAATAGGGATTTGAGAGAGAAATATCCGGTATCTTGGAATTTGTAGTTCAATGAGATATGTACCCTCCTCAATCCCGAGAATGGTTTGGTACTATTGTGATTTGTGAGCCGGAAGGGAGAAATGGGTCATCCTCCCGAGTTCTTTGAAAGATACACACTAGTCTTCAAGAAATCGACTGAGAGAACAAATTTGGATCTCAAGAGATGGTCAAGGAAAAATTCTGACACATAAGTAATAGGTGAAAAGCAAAAGAAAAAGTTTGGCAGAGCTATGGTAGAGAAGGAATGTTTCTTTTCTCCTTAAGAGCCATTATCCCCTACAGGTGCCTTGGAGCATAAGACTATAGCTAAACTACCAGTTGTATCCATTTCTTAAAAGGGAAAAAAAGTTCTGAGAAAAAGGTCTTCTCTTCCCCCAACTTCCTCTCTAGGTACCTTTCCATTATGAGACATTGTAACATACTTTATTTGTTTCTTTATCTTAATTTTCTGGTAACCTGAATGTTTGCCTCAATCATAAAGAAGCCAGAGGTTAACTAGAAATTGAGAGATTATCTATAAATTCAAATTAGAGAAGAGCAGTAAACATGTGCCTGAATATTAGGAATTTTCCTTGCTGGGGGCTCTGAGTTATTTTGATTGTACTCCTAATTTTTCATTTAACACAACCTCTATAAAGTATCAGGGAGGGGCTTCATGAGTCCAAACAGCCATTAATGGCCATTAGGCAAAGCAACAATGATGACATTGATGACAGAAACAAAAACAACCATGCCAACTATTCTAAGAGGTTGTGGTTAATTAAATCCCCAGAAACAAAGGGGGTAGGAAAGAGGGAGGTGATGAGCATTGGTCAGCTGGACAACTGCATCATCCATAGCAACAACCATTACCACTGCTAGCCCATGGTTTTGATTTCAACCATCATCTTTATAAATGATTACCAAATATCCAATACTGGCTTTTTTCTGATTACCATATTTATATCTTGAATTGCCTTTGCCTAAATATCCCACTGGCATCTCAAACTCAATGTTTTAAACTGAATTTTCACAAAATCTGCTGCATTCTGGCTTTATGACCTCTCTGATGCACTTCCATTTATCTAGTATCCAAAAACCTTGAG
>NW_027187378.1:32436379-32454882 GCF_028583685.1 Petaurus breviceps papuanus
TCTCTCTCTCTCTCTCTCTCTCTCTCTCTCTCTCTCTCTCTCTCTCTCTCTCTCTGTCTCTCTCTCTCTCTCTCTTTCTGTTTCTCCCTGTCTCTCTATCTCTGTCTCTATGTGTCTCTATCTCTCTGTCTGTCTCTTTCCAAATGCTCAAGACTTCCTTACCATTAAAGAACCTTCACTAGACCCTACCAACCCTTCAAGGTATCATCCTAAATCCCTCCACCAGTTCTCAGTCAAATTCCTTAAAAAAACATTGTCTACACTTGCTGCCTGTACTTTATCTCCTCTCACTCATTCTATTTGCAATTTGTCTTCCAAAATCACTCAACTGTAATCACTCTATCTAAATTTACCAATGATCACTTTCTCACCATTCTTATGGTGTTTTCTCCATTCTCAACTTCCTCAAGCTAAGTGCAGCATCTAATACTGTTGACCACTTTATCTTCCTGGATAATTTCTCTTGTCTAGGTTTTTATGATGCTACTACTCCTGATTTGCCTTCTATCTGTTTGACTTCTCATCAATCTCTTTTGCTGATTCATCAACCATATCTTGTCCTTTAATTATGTGTTCCTCAAAATTCTATCCAAGGCTTTCTAAACTTCTGCCTCTATACTTTCTCACAGTAATCTTATCAACTCTCATGGATTTAACTGTCATCCCTATGAAGAAAATTTCCACATGCATGTGTGTACATGTATATGTGTGTATGTAGGTAATGATTTCCACATATACATATGTATGTGTTTATATAGAGATAGATGTCTCTATCTATCTATCTATCTATCTATCTATCTATCTATCTATCTATCTATCTATCTACCTACCTATCCATCTATATCCAGCCCCAGTCTCTCCCTTACTTCAGTTGTACATCACAAATTAACTACTAGTCACTTCAAACTGAATATTTTGGTGACATCTCAAACTCAACATGTCCAAAATTGAACCCTTAATATTACTCTCAAAATATTCTTCTCTTCCAAACTTCCCTATTTCTATCAAAAGTATTACTATTCTTGTAATTGTGCAACCTAGCCATTTCCCAAGATTGCTCAATCTTCTTCACTTCATATATTCAACCATTTTCCATATTTGACTATTTCTGTCTTCATAACATCTCACATATATAATCCTTCCTCCTTTCCATCTCCTACCATAGTTCAGGCTTACTAAGTTAGATCCCTATCCTTAGGATGATATTAACTAAACCATCATTACTCTGAAATGATGACTATGGTCTTTTTACTAGCTATTTGACCATGGGTAAGTCACTCATTTAATTTCCTAGGTCCTTAGGTTTCTCTTGTATAAAATGAATAAGATTTATACTACTTAACTCTCAGGGTTGTTGTAAAAAAAAGCCTTGTAAAACATAAAGTGGTTTATAAATGTTATCATTATTATTGATCCAGTCCTGTGATTTCTTAGTTACAGGAAAATCATAATGAAGAAACCTCCAAAATTCATGTAAATTTGCAACAGTCTTAAGGAATTGCTACAATAAGGAGTGAAGTGAGTCACATAGACAGTAGGTATGAGAGGTAGGACTGGAAACCAAACCTTCTTGTCTCTGAAGATGGTTCTCTATGTCCTCTGTCAATCTATCTCTTATTATCAATATTCTTCTTCTCTTTCTTCTCCTCATCTTTTTCATCCACCATCTTTGTAACTCTAATCATTTAGCCATTCTGGACCATTGCCAGCGATCGTGACTTATGTTTTACCATTGGACTCTGATGACTGGATGATGGAGTAAGGCTCATAACTTTGCCCACTTCTGCCTCACTTAAATACAGTTTGCTTGCGAGTCAAGACATCCCCATCCTGCTGTTATTGGTCCTCTTCAAGAATGAAGGACAAACAAAAACATTTAGTTGTTCCAATTTCATCTTGCTCTAAGTGGAAAAGTTTAACTTATCTATGAGAATATACCTAAAACTTTGGTGAAATACCTTGCAAATATTATTTTTAAAAAGGAAAAAGAAAGAAATATTTTTATAGTAAATATCTAGTTAAAATACCAACACCTAGCATTTATATAGAGATTTAAGGTTTACAAAGTGCTTTACAAATTCTATCTCATTATCTATCAACATCCCTGAAAGATGTGTCATTATTATTATCCCCATTTTTTTAGAGGAGAAAACTGATGCAGACAGGTTAAGTGACTTGTCCAGTTATACAGCTAGTAGGTATCTGAGACCAGATTTGAAGTCTTCCCAACTCCAGGTCAGGCCCTCCATATACTGTGCCACCTATCTATAGGTATACTGCCTTTATAGCATTCTCCTAATCTAATAACCCTATAAAAACAAACAAACAAATGAGGTCAGTCTGACATAATCTACTCATGATGAAACTATGATAATTCTTAGTGATCACTGTTTCCCTTTCAAAATGCTCACAATCTCTTTAATAATGTTTCATAATTTCCCCCCAGAAATCCCCCCACTGACCTAAGAGTTAAAAGAATCCATTCCCTTCCTTAAAAAAACACACACACACTTCCCCTTCTCCAGTTTTGTGTCACTTCTCTTCTTCCTGTTTTTCTAATGATCACCAACATTGCCTCAACAGTCATATTACCAGGTCCTTTTTAGCAACTCTGTATGTTTTCTGAATGTAGTTTAAGTCTACCTTCAATTCATTGAAGGTCCTTGGTATTTGCCTCTCATTCCCTCAGTTTTTTTGGATTTTAACTACCTAATGACTATTTTTGTCTTGTCTCTGCCAATCCAAAGATGAAATGGAAGCAAAATTAAACTTACTATTTGTGCTAGACTTTTCCTTCCCTCCTCACTACTCCTTTTCAGAGGTTATTTCCCTATCTGTAGAAGTAATAAAAGTAGTGTATATATATATATATATATATATATACACATATATATACATATATATACATAAAGTATTTTATATAATTCATCTAATTACATCCTTTCACAACAATTCTATGAGGTAGGTGGCATAGACTTTGACAAATGGTACAGGATTTTTTTCAGATGAGTATGTTGAGGTTTGGGGCAGCTAAATGACACAGTGGATAGAGTTCCAGGACTGAGATCAAGAAGACTCATCTCCTCAAGTTCAAATCTAGCCACAGACACTTGCCTGTATGACCCTGGGCAAGTCACTTAACTCTCTTTGCCTCATTTTCCTCATATGTAAAATGAGCTAGAGAAAGAAATGATAAGCCATTTAAATGTCTTTGCAAAAAAACCCCAAACAACAACAAATCAGATCACGAAGAGTTGGGCATGACTGAACAACAACAACAAATGCTGAGGTTTAGAGTGGCATGTAACTTGCCCACAGATATTCAGCCCACAAATGTCAGTCTGGATTTGAACTTAAGTCTGCTTTGTCTTCAGTCAGTCAAAGCATTAATGAGCTTCTATTATGTGTCTGAAGATACAAACAAATACAAAGCATTTGCCTTCAAGGAATTTACATCCTGATGGGGAAAGACAACACACAGAAGGAAGCCAGAGAAGGTGGGGTTAATTTGGGGTAAGAGGTACCCAAGTAAAGGGATGGGGCAAAGAACAGGGGATAGCTGCTCTGTTACATTCCTCAGAGTAGTGTCTGGAAGGGAAGAAAGAGAGGATGGGAAAAGTGGGTGACAGGGGTGGAGGGAGAAGATAGCTGAAGTTTGGTAGCAAACTTCCAAACTGTCTCCATACATGTGTTCTGGGACAGCATTCTCAAAGATTTTGAATTAGAAGCAAGTGATCTGGACAGGCTGCAAAGGTGCTGGTCTGTGGCACCTGCATTGGCTTTCAGCATGAGCTACCTCTGTGTAGACCACTGAGGGTGAAGTGGTGAGGGTTGAGGATGGGGAGGGGAGTGGAACTGAGTCAGGCCCCACAGGCAAAGCTGATCTCTCTGGGGTTGGAGGTGGGCAAGACAAAATTGGCACAGACAAGGGTGAATCCAGGAGGCAGCAGCAGCCAGCCAAAGCTGCAAACCAGACAGGTTGGCTTGGTGGTAATGGCAGACAGAATATGTTTCCCCAACATAAAAGATGAACTCTAGATTACTGCAGCTCAGGTAGGCAGCAGCTGCTCCCCTCTAAGAAACACAGAGAGGATCTGGTCTGTGTTTGGCAAGGAGCATACAAGTGCCTGGGAACAATTACCTTGTTGGGAGGGGGGTGGTTTCAGGCTCTGGGTTACCCTCAGAGCCTACCCTCCATTTTAAAAGAAGCAAAACCTAGGTAAAATATAAAAATATGGAAGCATGTAAATAGACTTCCTCCCCTGAAAATGACCCTGCCTGGTGGCAACCTGGCTAGGGAACAAGATGAAAGGCAGAGCTTGTGTGGGTCTTTCTCTCTGGCTGGTGCAGTCCCTGGGTAAGGAGAATTGAATGCCATAGGGGCTCCTAAAGAAATATATGTGGATGGAGATTCATAAGCTACAAGGTACAGTGGAGAGGATGCTATATTTGGAAGCAGGATATAATTCAAACAGGTACCAGCTGTGTGACCACAGACTAGTCATTTAGCAGCTTGCAGCCTCAGTTTACCCATCTGAGGATAATGACACTTGAATTACCTACTGCATGCTGTGACTATGAGCAGAAACCCTTTGTAAACCTTAAAGTGCCATAATAAGGTGAACAGTTGTATGGGCAGAAGTAGGTCAAGAGGACTGCAAGGGAAGCCAGAACCAGAGAATGGGGATATATACATACACATGATCATCTGTGGGTCAGGACAGCCAGTGATAAGGAACATACAAAAACCAAAGGGTAGAACAAGTCAAGAGATTTTGTCAAAGGGCAGGTAAGGAAGGGAGATTTTAGTAACATAACTTCCAACAAGTTACCATTGCTCAGGCAGAGTATTTTCTTTAAAGATATAGCAAATCGTTGCTGATAGAGTAGTCGTTTTAAAATTTTTAATTACTGAACAAAATGAGGTCAGTAATGGAGAGTTCCCTCTTCACTCTTTCTCATCTCATATGACCTAGAACCCTTCTACTACTATCTCTTACACCCCCGTCTCATACACAGAGGCAGCCTTTCTCCTTGCTAAATCAAACACCTCCATATATACAAACTGACCCCATTCCATTCCACCTTCTCCAACAGATAGGCCTATCATGCCCATTCTCTCAAAGTTTTCCAATATCTCCTATTTCTTGGATGCTTCCCTATTGTCTACAAATGCTGCTATGTCTCCCCAAACCTAAAAAACAAAACAAAAAAAAAACATTCACTTGATCTAGCTCAGGGGTGGAGAACCTGCAGCCTAAAGGTCACATGTGGCCTAAATCCTTAAGTCTGGCCTTTTGAACGAATTCAAAATTTTACGGAATAAATCCCAGAGAGGAGAGAATTTCTAGAAGGAGAGGGTGGTTGTCGGTATCATATGTTGAAAAGAGGTCACAAGCAATGAAGCCTGAGAAAAGACCTTCATAAGCAACTCAGATCTCTGTGTCCCATCTGCCCTTTTCAAACATTTCTAATCTCAGCACCAGACCGGAAGTGGGAAGTATTGATAGCCACATTCTCTCTGGCACCTTATTACCTCTCATTGTAGCCCAATATTCGAGGCTGCTAATTGCTTGATTTACTACAGCAGTCACTTTGCCAATGGCAATAAATAAAGTTAATTAATATAAGGTAACCTACTGCCAAGGAGATGGGTAATTATCAGGAAATTGGAGAGAAGGGCCCCTTCTTGATACTTTTAGGAGTGGCAAGAATGATTTACAGTCTTCTCTTGTGGGTATCTAGCATTCTTTGTTTACCATGGGAGGGGTATAGAGGGAACTTGGGTCTAACTGCTGGCTGTTTGTTTTCCCTGCTCCTTTCTGAATTGCCAAGATGACTACATACTTGCCAGAGAGGGAGTAGATGGAATAAATATTTGTCTTCAAGCTCACTACCAGATGGGGAAGTGTGTCTGCCCCTAAGTGTGGAATGTTCATGTTATCCAGCTGAACTGGAGAGCTTAGTCAGGAAAGGGTGGATGTTTTTTGAGGGGCTAGCAAGAGTTAGGGTCATAACCCCAATCTACGGTCATTTTCCCTCTTCTTATGATATTTTCCACCTATATTAATCCTCTTAATCATCACCATAAGCTTCTTCCCTAATTGTTTTCTTTCCATTAGTCTCCTGTCTTCATTAAGACTGTAAGCTTTTTGAGAGCAGGAAATGGGCTTTCTACAATTTCCTAACTGCCCTTTCCCCATTGTACTTACTGGGTATATGGTGTATACTCATAAAGATTTGCTGAGCTGAATCAAATATTGAAGGTACCTTTTGACAGGTGGCACTTCTCTCTTTGGCCTGGGAGTGAAAACTGAAACCCTTCATTTTTTTAACATTATTCTTATCCTCATGGTTCTTGGATTCTATTCCAATGGGAGTTAGTGAGGGAAGAGAGAGAACTTCTCCTCCTTTGAATGAAAGGGAGCTTGAGGTTGTTATTTGTCTGTTGTTTTTGAAGAGGACCAATGGCATCATGATAAAATAGTGGATTGTGGGTGATGTCTTGACTAGAACATGAATTAGATTTAAGAGAGGCAGCCTCACTCTCTCTTCCAGAATCATCCAAGTTGAGTAGCAAAACAAAAGTCAGGATGACTGATGATGGCCCAGCATGCAATGAATGACATTGTCCTTGACATCTTCCATGTCTGAACAAGCTCTAAGTTTTCT
Source organism: Petaurus breviceps papuanus (assembly GCF_028583685.1). Taxonomy (NCBI): domain Eukaryota; kingdom Metazoa; phylum Chordata; class Mammalia; order Diprotodontia; family Petauridae; genus Petaurus; species Petaurus breviceps. The sequence goes on from NW_027187378.1 coordinate 32,443,052, forward strand.
CATCTACCCATCCCACTGGGGGAACTTTTACATGCCTGGCATATACATGCCCCTAACCTGTTAATGGGCTTGAGACCTGTCAGTTACCCTCAACCTGGTTTAGTCTGTCTAGAGAGACAATTTTAGCAGGGTGTGGCTCCTGCAAATGCTACAGCTTCTTGGAACCACAGATGAGAACTGGGCAAATTACATGGATGCCAATCATGTGAATGAGCAGCCCTGAAAGGGGCTTAGTGTAGCAGCAAGCACCCCAGCATCCCCAGGGTGGCTGCCAACACAGGCTCTTGGATCTGCTTTTCTAAAGGAAAGCAACTCAAAATGGGTTAACAAGCTTACTTTAATCAATCAAATATTGATCGTTTACCTAGTTCAGGGGAAAAAGGTCAGCACCCCAAACTTCAGAGTATACAGACAGAATTATCAAGACAGAGAAACAGATCAAGTAGACAGGCTTCCAAACTGTCCAACCATTACATCCATACCAAATCACAGTTACCAGAGAGGGAAGCATCAACATCTGGGTTTTCAAAGCCGGGGGGCTCTCAACAACGGCTGCCCAGAGTCTCATCTGGTCAAATCACACAACACTTCTCAAAGTGAGCCCCAAAGCAAAGCCTCACATCAGGGCTTATATAGCCTTCTCCTGGCTCAGAGAATGTAACAACCTTCTTGACCCACTGCCCAATCACAAAGCATCTCCTGAGAAACAAGCCTCCCACCACAGGCTCAAGGTGCACTTAAGCCTAGGGGCAGGGAAGATCTTAAAAATTTACATTCCTATAACACTTGGCAAGTTCTCACACCAGAGGTGCTAGTCCTTCCTGAACACCACATACACCCCAACTTCTTATAATGGACTGAGAAATGATCTGAGATGCAGAAAAAGCAGCATTTAAATCTGGCCTCAGCTACTTGTTAGCCACATGATCCTAGGCAAGCAGCTTAACCTCGCTCAGTCTGTTTTCTCACCTGTAAAATGGGATTAATAATATCTCTAGCACTTATTTTATAGTATTGTTGTTAGAAACAAAGGAGATAATGTGTATAAAGCACATAAATATTCAATTTGTTGTTGCTCAGTCATGCAGACTCTTTGGGACCCCATTTGGGGTTTTCTTGGAGAAGATGCTGGAGTGGCTTGCCATTTTCTTCTCCAGCTCATTTTACAGATGAGAAACTAGGGCAAACAAGGTTAAATTACTTGCCCAGGGTCACATAGCCAGTAAGTGTCTAAGGCCAAATTTGTACTCATGAAGATGAATTTTCCTGACATGTCCACCCCTCTATTCACTGAACCACCTAGCTGTTGTTAACAGGACTTTTCTATTTTCTCTAATGATGATGGTGATGATGATGAGGAGGAGGAAGATAGATAGAAGATAGATAGATTTTTAAGATTTGCAAAATATTTTACACATATTTCAACTGATCCTCAAAAGAACCCTGGGAGTTAGGATTATTATCCCTATTTTACAATTGAGGAAACTGAATCAAGCAGCAGTTAAGTGACTTGCCCATGATCATACAGCTAGTAAATGTCTAAGGCACCAGTTCAATGCCCTATCCACTATCCTACCATGCTGCCCAGAAGACACCATGGGTAATATATCAGCAAGATCACAGGGAAAAGTATTCAGTGTATAATAGAATACATTTTATGTAGTTCTTATGCTTCCATTTCTCTTTGAGTTTGAAGAGGCTTCCTGTCTCATTAAGTTGCTCTTCCTTGTGGTACCAAAGAGACACCGATCTAGGATCCATTTCGAATTGTCCTTTCTAGTAGCTGGAGAGAGAAAAGGACAAGCCCTGTTGGCACTTCCAAAATGATGACATGAAGCAAGAATTGCAATTGATCCTATAAAACTGTGGGGCCCAGAGAGGTCTGGAGGGCTACAAATCAAGAGCAGAATAAAAAAGGATGAGAAGAATACACTGGATGAGAATATCGACTGACCAGGACCTGATATTTGGGGAACCGTTGTGGCAGTGAAGTTAAGCAGAACCAATCCCATCACTCTTTACTCTCCCACACATCCTCCTATTTATTTAAAGTTGGTGAGGTAAACTCTGTAGTTCTCAATCTTGCCAGATCTTTTCCTTATTTTTTGCTCTTTTCAATGGTTAGGACATAGCTTGGGAGAGATCCCTAAGCTTATTATTTCAAAGCACTTTATGGTTATTTTTATTGTTGTTGTTTAATTAACTATCATTTTTAGTTAATTTATGGCACCTCAATAAGACACATGGCCATTAATAAAAAAGTAAATTGTATGAAGGAAGGGGCATCAATCAGTCATTCAACAAGCACTTAATATGTACAGACTATACAAAGACAAGAGTAAATTGGTCCTCTACATTCCAAGAAGGGATACAAGTACATACATAATTTTATAGCAGAAAGATACAAAGTTGATACTCTGTAAACTTGGAGAAGGTGGCACTGGCAGCTGGAAGGATGGAGAAAGACCTCTCATAGTAGGCGGGACTTGAGCTGTCTTGAAAGAAACTTGGAATTCTCTTAAGAGGAAGTGAGGAGGGAGAGCATCAAAGAGAAGGGAACTTTCCAAATTTAGAAACTAAAGCTCAAAATAGAGATGCTAAGGATTTTCAGTTTTATTTTTAGCACATTCCAGGTTATATCCCTAGATTTATGTAGCGCCATCTGCCATCTGCAGCAGTTGACGTTGGCAAAAGGCAGCCCAGGGGGAGGGGAGAATGAGTTACTCTGATGCAGTTGTAGTACCATCTAGTGATCAGTGAGGGTGATTAACACCATTGGGAAAAGCTGCACATGTACTGATTATCCTCTGACAGCCACTGGATTAGTGGCTCAAAGGTCACACCACCTAGAGGTCAAATTACATACTACTGTTATGAGCTGGTATATGTATGCACACATGCATGCAAATATTCCTTTATGATCCACTGCACATTGGAAAATGCAGAAAACAATGGAACTCCTCAGGTGTGGGTAGATACAGTGCTGACAACACCAATGCATGTATATCTTGTACCTGCCACTATTATTATTTTTGTTATATATTTCATTCTTCTCTTGTTACCACAACATTGGAGACAGGCAAATATTACCTTTTGTTTTAGTCAGGAAGGCAAGGTAATTGGGGTTAAGTGACTTGCTCAAGATCACTCATCTAGCAAGAATGTCAAGTGTCTGAGGTCAGATTTAGACTCAGGTCCTCCTGACTCCAGGGCTGGTTCTCTATTCACTGCACCACCTAGCTGCCCCAAATACTTCCTTTTTTAAAATGGGAAATAGTAGTATGCAAATTCTAAGCCAGTCAACTAGACTTTGATTTCTGAGAAAGTCCCAGGACTGATAATGAAAGAGTTGGTTGATGAATGTCCCGAAAGGAAAATGATGATTACAATGAGTGAGCGTATCTTAGGGTTGCTCTGCTTGAGACTTCCTGCAACCCTGACGTGGAACCATTACCAGCTCTTTGAGTCTAGCCATCCAAACAGTTATGAATCTATCTAATCATTATCATCTAGTACATATCTCTCCATCTTCTACGCATGAGATATTTATCCAAAGCTTCACAAAAAATCTGGGTAAACAGCATAGACAACATTCTCTTCATCTACTAATTCAGTAATCCTGTTAATAAAAAGGAAATGAGGTTAATCTGGCATGACTCATTCTTGATGAAGCCATACTCACTCAATTTCTTCATTTGGAAAATGTAGAAATTGGACCAGATTACCTCAGATTTCTCTAAATCAATGATCCTATATCTCATCCTATCTCTACAATTTCAACAAACTCTAACACCAACTATTGGCAGTATCCTCAGTGTGTCCCTTTTGAGAAGTGGCCCTGACCCATGAATGAAAGAATGAATGAATGAAATGTTTATTAAATGCTTACTATGTGCAAAAATGTGCTAAACAGAAGAATAGAAATTCAAAAGTTAGTCCCTGCTCTGAAGGAGCTCACATTCTCAAGGGGAGGCAACATATCTAGGTTTCAGCTGCAAGTCAGATGTAAAAACCCAGTGGTCCTTAGGGAATAGCTGCAAAGCAGGTGTTGATACTTCTTGAATGCCATTTCCACTGTGGGGGAAACGATATCAGTTTCTGATATTGAACCATTTATAGCATCCAGAACTCTGGTGGCAAGGACATTCTTCTTTGGGTCTTTAGCAGCTATGGCTGTAGCACCTACAGAAACTATCAACAGGCTACCTCTCCAAAAAGGCTGCTACCCAGGAGCAAGTCTGAGGGCACTGAGCTGGAAGTAGTGCTATTCTCCAGGCTCTTGGGTTCAGGGTCTTGGGCTGGCTCCATTAGCATCTGAAGGGAGATGGCAGTCAGGGTGGTACTAGTAGTCTGAATTGCCTGAAACATGTTTTCTGTTTCTCCCTGAGGGTGTCTTTGTGTTTCAGTTAGGCTGGCTTGCCTGCCCTGTGTGTGGAGGTTGGTTGGCCATTGGTGGGAATGGCAGGCCAATTTTTCATAGGAATTGCCTCCCCAGATGATGGCTGTGAAGACTGGGCTGGAAGCAGGACAGATTGTCTGGGAGAGGGGCAGGGGGTATGTGGTATGCTGCCATTCCCAGCATTCTTGTGTATATTTGCCATTGGTGACAGTTGGTCAGCCCTTGTCTCTAGTGGTGATGAAAAGGACCCTCTCTCATATAGTCCCAACTTTCTTGCACCTCCAATCTAAGAGAAGCCTTCCTGAGTTTTTGCAGGTAATATTTTTTGAAAAATATAGTTCTCCTAATTATCACCTCATTGGTGCTTGTGTTGATATTATGTGCTTATATAATCACTAAGCTCTTCTTTTCCTTTGGTTTATACCTACTTCTTTCCCCCTCTAATTTTACTCACTTTGGAATAGTCTCATCTGGCATCATAGCGAGGCTTATGTTCCAGTGTTTTCCATATCTGGCTTTATGAAGACAAACAAAAAGAGAGATCTTGTCAGCCCCAGATCAAGTGCACCTGGTACTTACCAAGAGCAGCTGGGGCCCGGGAGCCACATTGGAAAGGAGGAAAAGACACTGAAGCCTTACATTTGCAAATGGCTGAGTTAGGGGGCTTGGCTTTGGATGTTAGCTCTCAATCAAGCATGAGACATGTCTCATAAGCACATCCCACACTTGCCATATGCCAAGTGCTTCTTAGGCTCAGGTAATGCTCTAGTCCATGAACAACACGGATGGCCAGCACCACTTGATGGAGACAAATTGGTTTGGAAAAAGGGAATGACAGCTCCTAATGACCCCATTCCAGTTCCATGTAGCAATGGCATTTACTCTCTGTGGCTGGCTTTGATAAGTGATATATGTGATGTCAAGTGTGCCGCAATTGTGTTTCTGCATATCAGAGCTGAGGGTGACAAGAGTCAGGGAGTGGTGTTTTTAATGGAAAACCCAAAAGAAGATAGAGGGGTAAAGTGGAACTGGCTAGAGGAGACATAAATATGGCACCAAGCTGTGTCAACCAACTGGCCTAGCTTACTGATCTCCCATCCAACTTTCATCCTAACACCTGCCATTTTGTCCTCTGAGAAACATTCCTTACTGATTGGCTGCCCATGCTGTTTGCTTTGTCTGGGATGTGTGATGTGTATGTACAACCAGAGTTTGCCAGGACATAGAAAAACACAAGGATCCTTGACCCACAAGGCAAACTGGTGATGGATAGCCCCTAGTTCCCTCTTGGAAGAGAATCCTGGAAATAAAGGATGGAGGGAAGAAGGATGTTTGATGCCTTTGAAGGATGTTATAATGCTAACATACACATAGCATTATTGATTCCTACATAGTACTCATCACCCTATTCTGGTAACTTTGATTTACTTTGAAGCTCTCCTCCCCACCCCAATGCTCCCATTTTCCTGTATACCTTTCCCATTCCTGACTGTCCCCAATAATCTTTCTCCTAACTCTATCTGTGAACAAATTGGTAGGTGAAGGGAGAAGAATTTGTATCTTTTGAAAGAACTAGGATAATCAGGTCCTTTTGAAGGGCATGTTTTGGCCACATGTGGAAATGTGAAACAAAGGGCATGGTTAAAATGTCAGTTGCATAAAATTCCAGCTAGTCCAGGTTACTCTCAGGAATATCTGCTTCTTTTGTTGCTGTTGTTTCCTTGGCTGGCAAACAGGGAGAATAGCACTTTCCAAAGGGTCAAACCTAACAATATTCTCTCTCTCATCTAGCTTCCTTCTTACCTTGTCTTCTACACAAAAGCCAGTGCCATGGAGCCCTCTCTGCCTGGAGGGTTCCAGTATGCTACAAGTACCACGGTTGCTTAGCACCAAGGTTGCTTAGATACAAGACTTTGTAGAGGACCAGTCTAGGCCTTTGTCTGCTTGGGCACATAGGCACAGTGGTTAATGGCCCTCGTCATGGGTCCCTAACCAAGAATCACCTTCTACATTCTCAGTTAAAAGTGGGAAGAATAAGAAATAGAGAAGTTTAGTGAGAACAAAATGCATATGTGATTGAGTAGTGAGTGACCAATGATACTCAGAGAAAATGGGAAAACTCCCAGGAGGGCAGTGGAGGGAAAACCTTTCTGTGATTTGATATCTGGAAAGCATGTTAGGTAGAATTCTAGACTTGCAGTGAAGTAACCTTGAGTTTGGATCCTGCCTCAGGAACTTAGCTGTGACTCTGACAAGACACTTAAAGGCTTTTAACTTCAGTTCTCTCACCTGTAAAATGGGGAAAATACTAACACTTACCCTACAGGGATGTTCAAATGATATAACATATATAAAGTATTTTGTAGACATTAAAGAACTAAAGAAATATTAGCCATCATCATCATCATTATCATCAGCATTATTAATGTATGAGCAAATGATTCAGAATCACTCATTTTCCAGGTTAAGCCAGGGTTTTCAGAGGAAGAAATTTTTACCCCCAACCATCCAATTCACAAGTTTGTGTCTAATACAGAAAAGGCACATACTATATTTATTAGCCACCTATTATGTTTAGAGGCAGTGTGGTACCATAGGTAGATTGCTGAGCTTGGAGTCAGGAAAGAATGGGTTCAAATCTTACCACTGACAAGAGTGAGTCACTTATCCCCTAGTGGAGGGGGATTCTCATATTGAACATCCTCCAAGCTGAGGTTATTGTGTGTGTGTGTGTGTGTATGTGTGTGTGTGTGTGTGTGTATGAGAGAGACAGACAGACAGATGAGGGGTGAGAATGTGTGGGGAGGTTGATTAAGGGTCCACAGAGAGCTATAACTCAAACCTATCTCTAGAGAAGCTGACCAATTGAGATGGAAAGGACACAAGTACTGAAGTCATATAATGCAAAAGGGAGTCCAAAGCCAAGTGCAGTACAGTAATAGGAGATGGAGAACAGTCTAGTTTGGCTGCCTCATAGGTATATGAGAAGGAGTAACAAAAGTTAAGTCTAAACAGGGAGATGGGACCATATAATGAAGGACTTTGAACATCAGAAGTCAGGAGGTTGCATTTATTAAATAAGCTTTGGGAAAGCACTAAAGACTTTTTAAAAAGAGGAGTAATATAATATTGTCATGTGTGTGAGTACTCTCTCTACTGATGCCAATGGCAATCTTTCTATAACTTAGTAGATGGCCTTTGAGAGCTACTACAGTTTAGCTGAAGAAAGAAAGAAAGCAAGTAAGAAAGGAGAAAAGGAAAGATACATTTAGCTGAACACAGAATTCCAAAGAATAGGAGGATAGAGAGAAGGTTTTCTTAAATGAGGAATGCAAATAAATTAGAAACAATAGTATGGGAAAGACAAGAGATCAAGAAATTAGAGATAAAAGAGAATATTTAATGCAAAAAATGGGCATGATAAAAGGCAACAATGTGCCCAATAACACCCAGTGGAACCAACTAGAGGAACAAGAAGATCATGTAAGCACTGAAAGAACCATCTAACATTTTATGACGCAATGTCTTTGGGGACTAAAGTAAAAAGAGGAGTCCACAGTGAATTATATACCACTTAAGGATCCTTCCTGGAGGAAATAGGATTTGAACTAGATCTGGAAGTATTTATATAGGTAGAGAGAAGGGGGGGGAGGCCTTTGAACACATTTCTCTACTCATTTTCCTCAGCTGTAAAAACAAAAAAGGGAGGTCCTACTAAGGCATCTTTCAGTTCTAACATTCTATAAAGTCACGATTCTGTGGCAGGGAATGGAAGGAGGAAACAGGAGGATGAACAATAGCTTTGGAAGTGTCTTTTCAATTCAGAACTGATTTGGACAACCAACTGAGACTTTCCATTCCTGGGGAAAACTGAATGCGGTGAAGTAGTATGCATGGGAAGAGGAAGATAGAGGTTACTTTCAAGACATCTGGTTCTCAGCAGTAACTGACATTTATAGAGCATTTTAAGATTTACCAGTTTTAAACCTGGTCCTCACAACAACAGTACAACCTTCCTATAGGTGTTGTTATCCCCATTTTACATATGAGGAAACTGAGGTTCCCAGGGGTTAAGTGACTTGCTCAGAGTGATGCAGTTAATATGTTCCAGAGATACAATTCATTCTCAGTTATATCCTAACACTAAATTTAGTGCTTTTTCACTATACCCTCTCTTACTAGGTCCCTGCAACCAAGCAGCAACAAGTGTGGGAAGCTTTGGGATTAATTTTTTTTTTAAATAGTCTTTGTTCCCTGTGTGTCTCAGCTGACATTTTTGGCACATCCAGGGTTAGTTGTTATCACTACCCATTGGTCTGCATATGGCTTCTGAAGATGAGTTTTTATATGTTATGCATTAGCTCTATGAGGTGGAAAAAACTGCCTGAGTTAGCAACAGATTTATTTCATAAAACTATCATCATCTCTTTGACCTCTGGCTTTTGGGAAGTGCCAGACAAAGTATTTAGGGAATTGGCCTTTCTGAGGATGAAATATGATTCACTCTGAGCTGCCAAAAATGGATGCTACTCACTTGGTTCAGAGGCTAAAGCATTTTTTGCCATCCCACCTCCCTCTTCACCCACTCCTCCATACATATCACTTGCTCCTGCTTTTCAAGGCAAGTTTTCAGTTTTATCCCTTATCACCAAACACATAGCCATAGGATGGTATAGGAGGAAGAGACCTTTGAGATCATCTAATTCTGGGATTCTTCACTTAGGATCAGGGGGGCCGGGAAATCAGAGTGTGAAAAATACAGCTTTATTTCAATATAATTGGTTTGCACTGTAATCTTTGAAATCTTATGTATTTTTGTTTATGCATTTAAAAATATGATTATGAAAAGGAACTCATAGGCTTCACCAATTTGTCAAAGGTATTAAAATTAGAGATCACTCCTTATCTGATTCATTCATTTTACAGAAGGGGAATATGGGTCCAGGAGAGGAAAAGTGACTTGACCAAAATGGCATAGCTAATTAGTGGTAGAGATAGGATGGGACCTCATGGTGTTTAAGTTTAAGGTTTAGGGGTGCTTAAGACCACAAAATACCAACAAATCAGGTTCTGCCGAATGAATTCGACTCAAGCTTTCTCTCAGTCAAAGTAAAGCAAAGTTTTTAAAGATTCACCATAATGGATAGACTCTTAAAAAACCTAAGTATCCGTGATACTAGTATTGGACAAACAGGCCAAAATAATCTGACACAGACTGAGTCTGCACTAGATTGAATTCTCAGCCCCTTCATGGAGATAAGGTGGATCTTATCTACAGAAAGACTGTGGGAAGAATCTAGGGTGGTCTAGAAGAGGAGTTTGAGGAGGGTCTTGAGAAGGAGTCTAAGGAGGATCTTGAGGGGACTGAGGTCAGACTCCAGTAATGAAATTAAGGGTGGGAAATAGCTGAAGGCTACCTGGAGATGACAGACAATGGAGGGCTAGGCTAGTTTTAGGGTAACAGATTTGGATATAGATATTTTGATAGGATATAGGGTGGGAAGCAGCTGGAAAATGGAGGGGTAGGCTAGGTTAAGGGTAACAAAGATTTGGGCCTAGCTATAATGAAAGGCTTATGGCCTCAGGCAAATGTCAGGCAAAAGTGGGAAGATTCAGAGTTCAAAGGGTTTCCCAGAGCCTGTACCACATCAATGGTCCTGCCTCTCACTTCAGAGATAGTTCTGTTTTCTGTTGTGACTGAACAGAGAAAGATAAAGAGTTAGTGAAGGAAGAGTTAGTTGGTTAGTGGAGGAAGAGGAGGAAGAGATTTCAGGCTGATGGGAAGACAACACTTTTTTTTTTAATGGATGGAAAGCTAAATGGCCATCAAATCAGAAATCTGTAGCTAAAGAGGCAGAGCTATGGTCAAGGATAGCAGTGCCCAGTAGAAATTATTTAGAAAGAAATGAGCTAGAGGGATCAAGTGAGAAGAAAAAACAGAGGTTTGAGCCATGTGAGAATCAATCACACAAAGGACTAGAAGTAGGATCCACAATTATAGACCTCCAGAATAATCCAAAGTATCATGGATACCACAAGTAGAAACCATTGAAGTGGGGAGCAGACTAAAAAGAGATGGGCAATTTTAATGCATTGGGCATCTGCCCTTTGGAAAAATGGGACAGAAAAAATGTGCAGGCTTAAGAAATGGGGCCAAGTGGGCTAGGTTTTATTGTTGCTGTTGTTGGTTTGAGTTTTTTGTCTTTGCTTTTATTTTTTGCCCTGCTTTTACCTTCCATGCTTTGCCCTCTTTTCCCCTGCATCCTTCCTATTTTCAAAAGATTTTATATGACTTGTCTTAGTCTTTCTAGTCATAGATGAAGGTGACCTGATGTGAATTCATACTAACTCGATATAGTATTCCTCCCAGAGTTATCTGAATGTTTAAAGAACTCTAGAAGTGAGCAACATTATCCAAAGGAATGAATATTTAGTGGTAAAATTTAAGTTACTAGGAAGATTTCTCCATGGAGCATTTAAGAATCTCTCCAATTACCATATCATATATAAGGAGCTGCCTTTTTCTACCTGCACATTACATGTAAGATGCCAGCAGAGAAAGACAGTCCCCAGAAAACTGGGCCACAGGATAATTCTGAACCCAGCATTTAATTAATCAATCAACAAGTATCAATCACTTACTATGGTACTCAACAATAAATATACAAAGGTTTTTTTTTTAAGACCCTGACCAAAAAGGGCTTACCTTCTGTCTGAAGTATTTTCTTGGGTTTCTTTTAGACCAGACCTAGAATTTCACTGGTAAAAGGAATACCAGTAAAGATCAGCACCCATTCCGCAACTTGTAATCCTAGACAGTTGTTTGAGAGAGAAGTTAAGCAGCTTTTCCAGGATCACATAGTGTGTGCTCCAGTGAAGACTGGAACCTAAGCCTTCCCGACTATGATCCAAGCTAATATCTAATAGGTAATACTGCCTCTCTAAATGAAAATCTCATACAAGTTGAAATACAAAGTAGTCAGCACAGTCTTGTGGAGATGACTCGTAAGTGGAGAAAGCCTGTGGATATTCCTAGAATTTTGATGAACTTGCTGTTCAGAGATTCAACAACCTCTATCATGCCCCAGCTGTTGGCATGCTCTGTCTCTGTGTGTCTATCTCTCTCTATGTCTTTTCTGTCTCTGTCTGTCTGTCTGTCTCATGCATGCACACTGATGGGCATTGCTATTCCATCTTTTCCTCTACCAATGAAATTCCAACTCTGATCAAAGGAGACCCAACTAAAAACTTCACAGAGAAGATAATTCTTTGTGGGTTTTTTTAAATCTTTGTATCTCTAGTGCTGAACGCAGTGCCCAGAAAACCATACACACACACACACACACACACACACACAGGTAGGTAGATAGGTAGATGGATGGATGGATGGATAGATAGATAGAAAGAAAGAAAGAAAGAAAGAAAGAAAGAA
>NW_027187378.1:32454982-32500124 GCF_028583685.1 Petaurus breviceps papuanus
ATAGATAGATAGAAAGAAAGAAAGAAAGAAAGAAAGAAAGAAAGAAAGAAAGAAAGAAAGAAAGAAAGAAAGAAAGGAAGGAAGGAAGGAAGGAAGGAAGGAAGGAAGGAAGAAAGAAAGAAAGAAAGAAAGAAAGAAAGAAAGAAAGAAAGAAAGAAAGAAAGAAAGAAAGAAAGAAAGAAAGAAAGAAAGAAAGAAAGAAAGAAAGAAAAAAGTTAGATAGGCAGGGAGAAGGAGATTTTGGAAAAGGGAGGTCAGGAAAGGCCTGATATAGAAGGTAACATTTGAGCTAAAGAAATTTAAAAGGATCTAGGGATTTAGAGGCAGAGGTTAGGAGGGAGGGTATTCAAAGAACTGGGAAAAGCCTTTTCAAAGGCACAACAAAGGTGATGGGGTATTGTGTACACCCTCTTCCCCCCCAAAACAGGAAATGGGTCAGTTTGCCTAGAACTTAAAGTGTATATAGGCTGTACTCAGTTCTGAACTATGCCTGCTTTTCTCCCTTTCCTCTTAAAATCTTTATTTTCCTTAAAGGTTCTGCTTGGGTGCAATCTAAAATAGGCTGGAGCTGCCTTATGAAAGACTTTAAATGCCAAATTGAGTAGTTTGTATTTTATCCTACAGGCCTTTGCCCAAAGCCTTTCCTGTTATCTCAGTTGTTAGTGTTCTTTCTTCCCTCAAATCACATAGTATTTGTGTATATTTTGCATCTCCAGTAGAAAGGCACTTGAATGCACATTTGTTGAAGGGATGAATGCATAGAAGTCAGGTAGCTCTGCACTTAGCAAGCACCCACAAGTCATCACTGTCTCTTGAAGAAATGGAGAAAGCTCACAGATAGTCCTAGAATTTTGATGAACTTGCCCTGGGATATACAGAGATTCAGCCTCCAGAGGGTCAGCCATGCCCCAGTTGCTGCTGCAATCCCCCTCCAGGCAATACAATTTAATACAACTATAATCCATTTTTTGTTCAAAACTGAAAGCACAAATGGGTTTGATCTGGATGATGATAGAGCCATTGTGGTATAATGGAGAAAGTGATGGGATCAAAACAAGAAGGACTAGAGGCCCAGGTGGCACAGTGAGTAAGAATGCCAGCCCCAGAGTGGGGAGACCTGGGATCAGTTCTGGCCTCAGATACTTGGCACCCACACAAAAAATAACTGGCCATGTAACCTTGAGCAAGTTATTTAACCCTGATTGCTTTAAAAAAAAAAAAAAAAGGACTAGATTTAAAGCTTTTCATTCGAAAAAAAATATTTTTTTCCCCTAAGAAATGAAGAAAGATCTGCATCTAGAATCAGAAGGAGGTGATGGGGTACAGGCTCTGGGAAACTCCTTGAACTCTGTTTGAATCTTCCCATTTGATTTGCCTGAGGCCATAAGCTTTTCATTACAGCTAGGTCCAAATCTCTTACTCATAACCTGGCCTAGCCTTCCATTGTCCAGCTACTTCCCACCTTTGATCCTATCAAAATATCTATAACTAAATCTGTTACCCTTAAACTAGCCCAGCCCTCCATTGTCTGTCATCTCCAGGCAGCCTTCAGCTACTTCCCACCTTTAATCCTATTACTGAAGTCTGACCTCAGTTCCAGAAAATCCTCCTTAGACTACACCTCAAGACCCTCCCCAAACTCCTCCTCTAGACCACCCCTAAATCCTCCCACAATCTTTCTCTATATAAGATCCATCTTGCCTCCATGAAAGGGCTGAGAATTCAATCTAGTGTAGACTCACTGTGTGTCAGATTATTATGGCCCACTTGTCAATACAAGCTTCACATATATACTTAGGCTAATTAAGAGTCTACCCATTATGGCAAATCTTTAATATACTTTACTTAACTTTGGCTGAGAGAAGACTTGAGTCAAATTCATTTGGCAGGACCCAGCATGTTGGTATTTTGGGGTCTTGAGCATCCCTAAACCCTAAACCTCAACAGAAGGACATAGAAGCCTTCAGTGTAAATGTGCTTTGTGTCTCTGCTTGAAGACTGTGTCTACTAATATCACCCTAGTTCAGTTCATCTCTCTGTTTCTGGCAGTCAATTCTCTTAACTTCATGGGATCTCAGGAACAGGTTAGGCCCTCTATACTCACTCTTGAATACCACCATGGCTGTCTCAGATGTTTCCTTATTCAGGTGCCACAATACAGTAGATGGAACATTGAATTCTGAGTCAGAGAAACAGAATTTAAATCCTGGTATCTCTGTGACCTTAGATAACTTACTTAATCTCCTTAGACTTTAGTTTCCTCATTTACGAAATGACAACATTAAATGAGATGACCTCTGAGTTCCCTCCTAGCCCCACATCTATAAACTAATGTTCTAATGTCCTTGTTGTACTGATTTCTCTTCTCAGATTCCTGGGCTTATTGTTTTCCCATAAAACAATCATTAATATAAGCACAGGGTCTCATGGGAAATGGAGAACTGGAAGTCTTCCCAATATACAAGCACTTTCTGGGCCCAGTCACACTGGGAAATTCAATCTAGTTCACAGCCTCAATCATGACTTTTTACCTATTGTATGATTATATATCCTGGAGGAAAGACAAAATTTTGATAAAACAAGGCCCTTACCTTCAAGGTGATTACAACTTAACAAGAGGATACGACATCAGCACAGTGCCACAACACACAGTTTTGTATGGTAAGTGTATTGAAGAGGTGCAGAACAAGGAGCTCCATGGAGTCTGAGTGAGCAAAGCCATGAAAGGAAATGAGTGACAGCTGAGCCCACTCCCTCCATTTCCTGCTCGTGATGCTTCAACTTCATTCCATTTTCCCCACAAGTTTTTCTTAGTTACTTTTTCTAGTATCCTAGAAGGATATAATAGGAATAACACTGGATCTGGGGGCAGGAGTTTTCATTGAAGACCTGGTTCTGCTGCTTATTAACTGTATAAACTTGGTCTAATCATTTAATTTCTTTAAATCTCAATTTCTTCATCTTAAAATAAGACTATAAGACTTCATAATCTGTATGGTTCCTCCTCATTCTGAAGCCTCTTCATAACAGAATGGTTCCCAGTTCAAGAGATCTGGGGTTTTGTTTGTTCATTTTGACTAATTATAACTGTATTGCTGACTGGGTCATATCAACAGCCAGGACCAGACAGACAGCTATCAATAGCTCAGTGCTCTGGTCCATCCTGGGCTCTTTAAGAATATGTATCAATCATGACCTATCATTTATATGGCTCCATTCACATCACCTTGTCCCTCACCTCCTTGCCAGACTTAGTGTAACGTTTCAGTCACTCACCTCAACTCAAGGTAATAATTTAATTATATTAGATAAAAGCATAATAAAATTCAAAGCAATAGACACGCTATCACAAAATTCAGCATCCCATTCACTTCCAGTCCTAATCCTCGAAGGCAAAAACATCACCTCTGTTTGGAAATAAGTCCATCCTTCCCCAGCTTTATAGATGCAACATGGGAAGAGGAGAGAGTCAAGCCAGAAGAATGGCACCTAATCAGAGGCCTCTTCTCTCCTCCTATTGCAGCTGCATAGGAGAGAAAAAGTCACCCTGAGAATGGATCAGTTCCATCTGGGATCCATTACTAGGGCAAATATTGCTTCTGTGTGTCGCCACTTCTAGTACCCCCTAATCCCAGCTATCCATTGCTTAAGTCTCTCTTGACAGGGTAGGAGCAAAATCTCATCTTACCTGCTCCAGGTAAGATGAACTGTTTCTACTACTACAGTGACTTTCAGAGCATATGAAGGAGGAAGGAGAAGCCCTCACAGTCCTATGCCCATCTAGGGAAGGAAATCAACTCAGCTTTGACAATTTCTTATGCTGCATTAAGAGATGCTAAGGGGCGGCTAGTGGTGCAGAGAATAGAGCACCAGCTCTGGAGTCAGGAGGACCTGAGTTCAAATCCAGCCTCAGATGCTTAACATTTACTAGCCGTGTGACACTGAGCAAGTCACTTAACCCCAACTGCCCCTCCAAAAAGCAAAATAAAAATTAAATTAAAATGAAAAAAAGATGCTGAACTTTGACAAATAATGAGATGGTAGTCCTATCGTGCTCTCTCTTGTTCAGATCTCCTCAGGGCCGGCGCCTTCATTTCTGACCTTGGCACTTTAGGGAGAACAGTAATAATTTGAAGAGCAACCAGAAGAGGAAAATTAAGATGATGAAGGATCTCAAATGTTATGTGTTGTAGAAAAGAATATATAAATATATAAATAGTGTCAGATACAAGTGAATAAGCAGCTTTTTTCCAATCAGAATTACAAGTCTGGTGGAAGAATCAGTTGACTAATAGAGAAAGATATTTCCATGAGACAAGTAGATTTCTGAATATGATACACTTCCCAGAAGAACTTATAGAAAATACATAGTCATTCTGGGTCCACAACTGGTCGGTCAGTGAGAACTGATGTGCTTGAGACTATTGTTAAATTTTCATTGCGAATATTTCTACCTCAAAAATCAACAATTGCTACAAATAAAAGCTTGATTTATTTTGTTGATTGACGAGACTAAAGAATGCAATGGAAAAATGTTAAGGCAGTTTAAACTTAAAAGTTTATGGTGCTGACATGTCCCCCCGCCCAGAGTCATTTCTTAAACGTTTACCAGCATATCCAAGCATGAAAGGAAGTTTATTGTATTTCAGAGAAGGGGACAGAGACCTTCTGAGATTGTTAGTCTATTAATGAACTCAAGGGCCCAAGATAGAGCAGACTCTGTCTTTTGATTGTCCTTGCACAAGAACCAAGACAAACCATGGAAAAACATGGATGTTAGATATAGCTGTCCATTCACACTAAAATGGGGACTTATTAAAAAATGTCAATCCTTATATCAAGAGAAGGGGAGAGAGAACCTCTCCTTCCGCTCTAAACATGAGGGTTGGTTAAAAGAATTGGTGATGTTTAGCCTAGAAATGGGAAGATATGCAGTAGACAGACATGACATCTGACCTTGAGTGTTTGAGGGACTGTCATGGGGAGGGAGACTTGTATTTAGGTACAAAAAATTAAGTTTACAAGTATAAGATGGGGGAGGTATGGTCAGATAGTATTTGTTCTAAAAAAAATATCTGGGGGTTTTAGTGAATCACCAGTTCAACATGAGTCAGTAGTATAAAGAAACAGGCAAAAACACTAATGTAATCTTGGGCATCATCAAGAGAGGCAGAGCTTCTAGGAATAGGGAGGTAATAGATCACTGTACTATGTCCCCATCAGGTCTCATAGGGATTTTTATGTTCAGTTCTAGACACCTTTATTTAGAAAAGACCTTGGTAAGTTGGAAATTCCCGAAAGAAGGCAATCATGACAATGAAAACTTTAGTCCATGTTATATAAAGAGTTACTAAAAGAACCATGCATATTCAACTTAGAGAAGAGAAGATTTATGGTGGTAGATGGGAGGGTGATATGGAAATGATTGCTGTCTTTAAATGAGGTGAAAGAGGGGTTAGATTTATTCTACTTGACCACAGAGGACAATACTAGAAACAAAGTGAAAGTTTCAGAGAGTTGAATTTAGGTTTAATTTGGACAAAGGGGTAGTTAAAGTTTTAAGCTACTTTACAAATGGAATGGGTTGCCTTAGGAAGTAGTGAGTTCCTCATATTGAAAAGAATGATTTTTGGGGTGGCTAGGTGGTGCAGTGAATAGAGCACTGGCCCTGGAGTCAGGAGGACCTGAGTTCAAATACGGTCTCAGACACTTAACACAAAAATTAGCTGTGTGACCTTGGGCAAGTAACTTAACCCCAGTTGCCCTCCAAAAAGCAAAAAAAAAAAGAATGATTTTTAAAGTACCTGCTGTGAGCCAGGCAATATGCTAAACACTTGACAAGTATTAGCTCATTTGATCCTCACAACAACCCTGACAGGTAAATGCTATCATTATCTTTATTTTGCTGTTGAGGAAACTGAGGAAAACAAAGGTTAAATGATTTGCCAGGGTCACACAGCTAGTAAGTATCTGAGACTGGATTTGAATTCATGTCTTCCTGATTTCAGATTCAGTACTCTATCCACTATGCCACCTAGCTGCCCAGAAATCTTCAAAGACTGGATGAACATTTATTGGGGATGTTCCAGGAAAGATTCATTTATGTCTGCTGAAGAGTGCTTTGACTCTCAAATACTGTGATTCTGTGATTCCTTTGTCTCTATGTGTTTGTACTGAAATGACCCAGGGGACCCCTGCTCCCCACACACAATGAAGTTCATGGACCCACCTTCTGCTATGGGTTCCTTCTCCTTTTTCATTCACATCATCTGTTACAAGAAATGGACATTACAGGGGCTTGACTCCTTCATTCCATGTATTAACAAGCTGACAATGGCAGTCCTGACCTGCCTGGTAAGCCCAGTATACAAACAAGTATTATTATTAGCACAGCTCTTGAGGAGTGAGACAGAAAAACCCTCATCCAGCCACCTTGGGTAGCATACTTAAGCAAGCTTATTTTTTCCTTTCTCGGGATTGTTCTTATTTTGTTGGGGAATAAAAAAGATCCAAGCAATTTTTTTTTCTCTGACTTGACCAGTTGTTCTATATGTTTATTAACTCATCCCCTTAATAAGACCCCAAGCTGCATGTTCCCTGGAAAGGCCAAGTATGTTTTCAAAATAATTCTCTCTTGATGTCTTCAGAGATAATGGCAACAAATTGATAGGGTTGCTGGGGCTTTTCCCTTCAAGGAGAGTGGAAAATGCAACAGAATGCTCATTAGGGAGGCTACTCTAGGTGATCCCAGGCTTAGTTCAGATTTGAAAATACCCCCTTCTCTCTGGTATCTCTTTCTCCTCCTTGATGCCCTTTGGCCTAACCTGCCTCCTCTCTCATTCTACTTAATGCAGAAACCCTTTTGTAAAATTATAGAATCTGAGCTGGAAGAAATTTCAGAGGTTAATGAGTCAAAGCCCTCACATAAAACAAAAATCTCCTGAATAATATCCCTTGTACGTGACTGTTTAGCTTTTGTTGAAACACCTCCATTGATAGGAAATTCATCATTTACCAAAGATAGCTGATTGCACTTTTGGGTAATTCAAATTGTTAGGAATTTTTTTTCCCTTGTGCACCACTGAAGCCTTTCTCCCCATAACCTTATGTTATTCCTATGCTCTCAGACTTTCAGAGGCTCCCGTTTTCCTACTGCTACATATCTAACATCTTCTACCTATATTTGAAAGCTTCCCTATAATCTGGCCCCATTCTTACTATGCACCCTAATCTCCCACTTACCTCCAACATGCACCCTCTATCCTAGAAATGGCAGCCTCCTCCATCTCTCATGCTTATATTATGTTCATTCCCATCTCTATATTCTTCCCTTGCAATGGATGCCTTTCTTTCTTCCTGGGCAAATCTTCCTGGGTCTTCAAGAATAACCCTCCTTCCTAAAGTATTCCCTGACTGATAGCTCTTATTGATTTCCCTCTCTTAATGCAGTTTGGCGGACCACCATCCAACTTACAACTTAATCACACACTCTCTTGCATCTATGCATTCACTGATGTATGTTAGTTTTGTCTTGCTGATGAGGGTGTGAGCTCTTTGAGGGCATGAACCAGACAGACACTTGTAGGTATCCCTTCTTCATTCTTTCACCCATCTATTTATGAGACAAACATTTATTAAGCACTTAAGAAAGACCACAGCAAGTGGCGTAAGTGATATAAAGTTGAGAAAAGACAGAGAGAGTCCTTGTCCTCGAGGAGTCTAATAGAGGGAGAAAACACAGTGAACTTCAAATGTCACAAGGATTTGTCGATGTGGGTACTTAGACTTTATGAGTGGCAAAAACCACATCATACTTCTGTAACAAATCTGATGATAGATGAACTTCTCAGAACTTAACTAGGCTGGTCCTCAGACAACTGTCATAAAGTGGGTCACTGGAATTCTACTAGAAACCTTTCCAATTTGCCATTAACCACCTCAGCTAATAACTTGTTGTCTTAAGCTTCAAGAACCCAGGTCTGCTTCTGCCACGATAAAGTACCAGGAAGTGATGATGGTGATGATGATGATAACAACTGGCATTTATAAAATGCTTTTAATATATTATCTCATTTGATCCTTACAATACCTGGGAGTTTTTTAGGTGCTATTATTATTCCCATTTTACAGATGAAGAAACTTGGGATAAGTGGAAAAGAGGATAAGTGACTTGCCTACCGTCATACAGCTAGTACGTGTTTGAGGAAGGATTTAAACTCAAGCTTTCAAAACTCCAGGTACTGGGCTCTATCCTATGACCATGTGGGACACCTAGGCACTTCTAGAATTAAAGAATAGATATCTGTAATCCACAACCATATGTAAGTGCAAGATAGTGATCCCATGTGGAGGTGAAGTGGGATTGGAGGCATCAAGTAAGGCTTTATGGAGGAGGCAGCATTTAAAGTGAGCTTTAAAGTATAAATAGGAATTCAATTTAACAAGCATCTATTTAGCACCTAATGTATGCAAGGCCCTGATGATACAAAGCAAGAGTAAAACAGTCTCTGTATCTAGGATATCACATTCTACTGGAGGAATAAAACATGTACACAGAGAAATAGGCATGAGATAATTTGAGGAAAGAGAAAACAATTAAGGGGATCCAGGAAGGCTTCCTGGAGGTGATACCTGAGAGGTATCTGAATATAGATAATAATAATAATAATAATCTGAGAGATACCTGAAGCAAAGTAAGGAAGATTGTCACTTACTAATTCCTGGTACCAGGGCCCTTTGGTAGTCTTATGTTGCTCTGCCTACAACTCTCTATAGCTCCTAGCAGATGAGTTCAGATGTTTTCTTTTGTGCAGGTTGTTCCATTTCCCATCTTACCTATTTGTTCACCTGCAGTTCTCATTCCTAGGGGATAAACCCTCAGTCATGTATTTATGCATCAGATGTATATCCAGGTCAGTGTGCCTCCTTTTTGTGAAGCCTCTTGTACTGATGTTCCCTTGATCCCATGCCTTACACACAAAATGATTTTGAGGGGTAGAGGAACAGGTGAAAAGGGTATTCCATGCATAGGGAAGATTGTGAACAAAGTCATAGGGTTAGTAAAGTACAGAGCATGTTTAGGACAAGGGAGGGGAAGAGACTAGTTCAGTAAGGCTGACATGTAACATGGAGGGGGAATAATAGAGTACAGTAGAAACAGAACTGCTTCTGGGAATCAGAAAATCCGGATTCCAATTCTGACACTATCTGTGTGGCCTTGGACAAGTCACTTGCCATCTTTGTGCCTCAATTTGTTCATCTATATAATGAAAGGATTGGACTATATAGCCTCTGAAGTTCCTTCCACCTCTAGATCTATGATCCTCTAACCTTTATATGAGGGGCTGCCATATGTACAGAACCTCAAATCCGATAAAAGAAATTCAAATTCTATTATGTGTAAATAGAGAAAGGCTAAAGAATCAAAAGAGTTATATGGCAAAATTTAGACAAAAGCTAGACTTAGTGGGGACTCAGTATCCCCTACAGTGCTAAGCACAAAGAAGTCACTCAAAAAAACCTATTTATTTCTGAGCCTCTTTTGCCATTTGAGTTAGTCTATTTTTTAAGGTGTTATTTTCTTCAGTCAGGTTGTTGATTCTCTTTTCCTGATTTTCTTGCATAATTGTCATTTCTCTTCCCAATTTTTCCTCCACTTCTCTTATTTGGCTTTCAAAATCCTTCTTAAGCTTCTCTATGGCCTGTAACAAATTCATATTTTTCTTGGAAGCTTTTGGTATAGGAGTTCTGATTTCATTGTCTTCCTCCTGTTCCATGCTTTGATCCTTTTTGTCCCTAAAATAGGAATCCAAAGTCAAATTGCTGTGCTTGCTTTGCTTCCTTTGCTTGCTCATGTTGCCACTCAATTATTTGACTTTTCAGCTTTTTGCCACAGTAGAACTCTGCTTCCAGAGAGGAGAGCTTTGTCCCAAATCACTTGGGTTTTCTTAGCTGCCAGAGCTATTAGTTGGGTGCCTTCTCTGAAGCCTCAACATGCTCTGGCTCACTGGTTACTCACCCCAGGACCTCCACCCTAGACAGCAATCCAGATCCAAGCAGGTTAAAGCAAGAGCAATAACCCCTCAGACTGGTTGCTTGGTCCCCCTACAATCTGCAGGCCAGGAGTTCTGAAGGAGCCATGCAGCGGAGGCTGCTGCATCTCAGCCACTTCTCCCTCTGGGGGCAGAGGCCGGACCGCACTCCTGGACCCCCTGTTCCCACAGAGTCCACACTGAACTCTCACCTTGTCTTTGGCATTTATGGGTTGATAATTCTGGAAATTGCCACAGCTGCTGGTGATTCACTCTCCCCAAAAAAACATTTATTGAGGTGAACTCAACTAGGAAATGTTATGACTTGTTCTTCAGAAAGAAAGGAATAAGGATACTAGATGTGTAAGTCAATGGTGTGACTTTTGTGTGAAATTTCTACTTCCCAGACCTAGTTATTCCATTATCTTTTAGCTCTTCTTGAAGCAGACTCCCAAGTATAACCATGTTCTCTTCCTCCATCCTTCCCTTTTGCTCTATCTTAAGTCTCCAGTCCAAAGATATTAGCCATATAATGCCAACCTTGCCTCCTTTCCCACCCTGTTTTTCTTTAGGTCTGTTGCACAGAAAACTCACTTTTTAAAGTCTTTTAATTTTAAAGGACCATTTTCAGTAGCTCCAAAGAAAATTAAATCATAAGGAGCCATGTGAAAGTCAATTTTTTTTAAAGTGGGCAGCCAGAGGCAGAGCCAAAGGGTGTCTAAGAGCCTGAAAGAACTGTGGAAACCAGTCAGAACATCTGATTTCAAGGGGATTATTGTTAAGTATAATCACCAAAGGCAGAGAATGCTCCCTATCCTCTCCCCTTCCATCCCTCCAAGGTTCAGTAAGAACCTAGAGCAAAGAGCAGTACCTATCTGAGGAAATATATGCATGCATGTGCATGCACACACACCACACCACACCACTATCTTTCTTGGTAATGATGGATTTCAATATTTAAGTGCCTACTTGGGCCAGGCACTATGCTAAGCACTGAGAATACCAAAAGAGGCAAAAGAGAGTTCTTGTCCTCAAGGAGCTTATAATCTAATGGGGGAGAAGAGATGGAAACAAATAAATAGAAAACAAGCTGTATGCAGGATAAATGGGAAATAATCAAAAGAGGGAAAACACTAGAATTAAGAGGGATTCATGAGGCCTTCCCATAGAATGTGGAATTTTAATTGGGGCTTAAAGGAAGTCAGGGGGGTCACTATTCAGAGCAGAAGAGGGGAAGCAATCCAGACATTAGCTAGCCAGAGAAAATGCCCAGAGAGGAGACATGGAATGTCTTCTTTGTGGAACAGTCAAAAGCCCAGAATCATTGGATTGAAGGGTACATGTTGGAGAGTAAGGTGTAAGAAGATTGGAAAGTTAAGAGGGGGCAACATTATTAAGGGCTTTGAATGACAAACAGAACATTTTGTATTTGCTCCTAGGAGCAATGGGAAGCCACTGAAGTTCATTGAGTAAGGGAATAACATAACAGAAGCTGAGTATTAGGAAAATCATCAGCAGCTGGATGAAGACTATATTGGATTGGCCCCAATTAGCCTTTCCCCAGAACGTTCTGTACAAATCAGGAGATGGAATGCTTAGGACATTAGCTCATCCTCAGTCATTTCATTTGTAAACATCTGAGTAAGCAGGTATGAATGTTGACTAGACAGAAAGGTAAAAAAAAAAAAAATCAGTTAGTATGTGTTGAAATTTCCACAGCGTAAGATGGGGTAGGCACTGGTGTCTGTGACCATAGAGTTGACTAGGGTCTGACTACTAGAGCTTTGACTTTGTTGGTTTTCCAGAAGCTGTTATTTCTGAAGTTTCGGCAGGGCAGTAGTAAGGAAGTATTGAGATGAGAGAGAGAGAGAGAGAGAGAGAGAGAGAGAGAGAGAGAGAGAGAGAGAGAGAGAGATAGAGAGACAGAGAGACAGAGAGAGAGACAGAGAGAGAGAGACAGAGAGAGAGAGAGACAGAGAGAGAGAGACAGAGAGACAGAGAGAGAGACAGAGAGAGAGACAGAGAGAGACAGAGACAGAGACAGAGACAGAGAGAGAGAGAGAGAGACAGAGAGACAGAGACAGAGAGAGAGACAGAGACAGAGACAGAGAGAGACAGAGACAGAGACAGAGACAGAGAGACAGAGAGAGGCTTTTAAAGTTGTATCAATAGGAAAGAATACTGTGTTGATGGTGGTGGGGAAGTAGTAGGTTTGTTGAAAAGGGGAAGATTTTGAGAGGCCTTTGAGGATAGACAGACCTCTGAGAAAAGTAAAACTCACTCAACTTTGGCAGCTGTTGTGGTTGTTGTTGTGTTTGTCCTTTGTGTTTGAAGAGGACCATGACATCAAGGAGATGATGACATGACTTGCAATGGACTTTGAGTGAGGGAGGGCTGTGCAAGGTCATCAGCCTTACTTTCTCCTCCTGAGCCATCTAGTTCCAGATATTCATCAGTATGACTGGAGATGTCCCAGGATGCAATGGGAGACCCTGGCCCTTTTAGGCTAAGGCCTTTTCAGGTTCTCACTTTGAGTGAGGCAATGCCCATTCAGTGATTATGCCTCTTTAAGAAGTGAGTATGGCTCCTTTAATAAAAAAAAAATCAAACTGGGAGGGGAAGACCCTCAACATTGCTGGCCAAAAGAGAAACAGTTACTATTTACATTCACTCTGAGCCAGGAGGTTCCCTCCCCACCCCCCAACAAATATCCATTCAAGTGGTGCTTGGGCAGGGAACCATTGTTGTCCAATCTATAAGCTCCAGAGTGAAATGGGTTTAAGGTTTGGACTTTGAGAAAGAAGTCTAGCCAGTAAACCCCAAATTAACTAGGCAGCTTTCAGTCATCAAAAGTTACCTTCTCTTTGAGGGGAGAAGTAGAGGGAGAGATGAACTGAGTTACCCAACTGTCTGGGGCCCCATTCAGGCAGCTCTGACTACTTACACATGGTGTATGTATTTCCTTACTAACTGGACATTCCTAGTTTATGAATCTGACCCTGTAAGAAAAGATATCTAGTCTTCACTCTCCATCCTGATGTTGCTAGAGGCTAATCAAATAACCTTAAGGTAGAGTTCTGTGTAGTATCAAGAGACAGAGAGAGACAGAGAGACAGAGACAGAAAGTGAAACTAGAAGGGGGAAGGAGTGGCATGGGGAAAGAGAGACAGCCTACCCCTTTATGTCATTGTGGGGAAGATATCAGGATCACACAATTACTCAGTGGGGAAGGGTGTAAAAGTTGTTGCAAAAAAATGTAGTTGATGGTGGGGTTTTTTGATACATATTTATTTTTCCCCAGAAGTTTAATATTCTCTAAACTGAAAACCTCAGGAAACTTACAGCACAGCACAATGCACAAGATGTCTCCAGAAATATGTACTTCGCAATGAACATAAAGTCCTAGCTCTCTTCCTTTTCTAGTTTTTTAACATCCACAGCTATGCAATTGTAACTGAAATAACAGACCAGAAGTACTAACTTCCCTGCTGACTAAAGAATAGTTACCCTTAGAACAACAAAGAGGCTGATATCTTCATTAGGGTTATTGATAGCAGTTGCTGCCTTATTGCATGAACAAATGATCCACCATGATTCCCTGATTATAGCATCGGCTAAAATTAAGGGTTAATATATTGTGACTCTGGGAGCTTTTGTAGCACAACATAGAAGAGTTCCTAATGTCATATAGAAGAGGAAGGGAAGGAAAAGGATGCGTGCAATTTGTACCAACACATTTAAGGCTCTTCTTGATAACGGATCTAATTGTTCTGAGAAGGAAATATCTTGTTCTGTAAATGTAGAGCTAGAGAAGACATCAGTTGAGAGACTATCAGAGGAAAATTAAAACAGTAGTGGTGGTGGTGACATCCTGTTCAGGGGGTACTGAAATGATTATTTGTCAACTTGAGAACAAGAACTGAAAGATCTATTATCATTCCAAAACATATGTCTGAGATATAACAATATCTCCCCAAATTTTTCAAAATAGTTGACTGCTGCCCACTGTGGGGGAGTTACATGAGCACAAGTTATAGTGCTAGAAGAAACCTAGAAAACATTTGCAACTAGTTAAGTCTTGGCCAAGAAATTGGAGACTATAAGAGCACAGGTTGTATTTTTCTCATTGCTACACACTGAAGGTAAGGGATTCAGAAGATAAGTGAAGAGCTGGCAAGAAAATGGTTTCTGAGAATAGGATTTGGATTTCTGGGATGTAGCTTAAAGTTGATTACAATCTGCTGGGAATGACAGGCTCTCTATCAGGGATGGTGAATATCTTAAAGAGTTCATAAGAGTGAATTTGTCATGTATCTTACAAAACTAGTCAAAAGGAATTTAAACCAAAAAGGATTGCTAGATTAGGGAGAAAACTGCCTATGTATATCCAATGTTGGAAGAAGAATAGTAGCTGAGAAACACAGCCATTAATAGGAGACAAAGTCCAAGAAAGAATCCAGTTGTAAAAATCAGTGTTGTCTGTTCATAAATGTCCAAAGTGTAGGCAATCTCAATATCTGTCTCCCTCTCCCTCTCCCTCCTCCATAATTTCATCCTTCAAAAGGCAGAGGAAGCAACAAGGGGGAGGGGGGAGGATACTGGAAGGGATTCTCATTCTCAGGGAAGATTGCTTGTTGGGGTGGTCATCATGGGAATATTTTGGGGAAATGGTCATTCCTTCTCTGGTATAGGCTTTCAAGATATTCTCACAATGGCAGGCTGGGCTCCTGTAAAGTGGTTAATTTTTGCTGTCAGGGCCCTAGGGCTACTAACCTTGAGGGGCTGAGGATATTTTTCTAATGCTGTAGCTCCTGAACCCTCACTGATGTACTTCTTCCCATGATGTTAATCTTTGATGTTATCTTTGATGTTAAATGCATCAGCCAGACTGAATTACCTTTTAGAAAGGGATATTTCCCAAGGTGGTATAAAATGCCTCCCGCAAATATCTGTGACATACTCTCCCACAAGTACAAAGTACAGAGGAAAATGGTCTCAAACTTAGAGTACGTGTAGCAAAGGAGTACTGGTTGCTGATCCCCTTTGTTGGAACTTCTTATCTTCTCTTTGTAGGATACTCATGAACTTCCCTTGAGGCATGTAGTAACTTTTATGCTGATTCTTTTATAGAATCTTGAAGCTACCAACTTTCAGTGTCTACTTCATTCTTGGCTTCCAATGTAAACACTATTTCTACCTGCTGCTATTCTACAGACGTGACTAGGATACTTATCAAAAATTCCAAATCCTCTGGTCTTCTGAAGTTCATAAGGTTCTCCTCTGGTCAAGGTTGGGGTGGAGGGGTAAGGAAATATGGTAAGGTGGCCTCCTCCTCCCAAAGTGGTTCTTTCTAACGGGCTTGGCTAGAAGTTTCCACCACTAAGTTGTTAAACATCTGAATCCTTGATTTCAAACTAGCTTATTGGTTTTATACAAGCCCTGCAGGTGTGACTAAGCTCCTTAAATAACAAAAACACTTCCTGTCTCACCCACTTAAAATGTCTATGATTGATTCAAGGGAAATCTTGGTCTTACTTATTTCACACTTTGGATTGATTGACTGGATTGAGATGTATTCCTACCTGATAAAGGTGTCAGGTGTATGTGGAGTGGAGGGTTGATTGACTCAATTGACCCTCAACTTTATACTTTCTAGGGTTTTTGATAAAGAAGAGGAAAGCTAGACCTACCATGAATTATACCCTAGATCCAAGAGAACAGATTTCCAAGGATTCAGAAGAGGACTAGGTAGGTTGCCATGAACAAAAGTTCTACCCTAAGAGGAATTGGAAATTCTTAAAAATGAAATTCTGAAGACATAGAGGCAAATAATGTGAAAAAGAAAGACAGTGGTCAGGAAAGATTAGGGTGGATGCACAAGGATTTTTTTTAAGATATCTACCGTAGAGAAGTTAGGAGTAAAGACAAGTAACATAAGATAAATGCTAGAATGTTACATGGTTCAATAAGAATAGTTTTGAGAGTGCTAGAGTCAACCAGGGCTATCTAGGAAAGCTATGAAAAATAGAATGACTGCTTGTTTTTACTTATTTTTTTTTCTAGCTGTGTTGAGGGAAATAGGAATATAAAAGAAGGGGCAGGATCAGCATTTGAAGTTGAATGAGATAATGCTTATTGAGAAGAGAGAAAACAAATTTGTTGCTATGGTCTTATTTTATTTGTGTTTTCTCTGCCAAGGAGAATGACCTTTGCATTGAAAACAACAGGACAAAAATAGAGAGTTGATATCCAAGATTAGTAAGGATATAGAAAAACACCTAGCTTCTTCCCCCCTCCCAATAAATTCAATTTGCTTGCCCAGAGGAACTTTATCCTAAGGTACTAAAGAACTGATAAATGCAATTGCTGAGCCACCATAAGTGGTATTTGAATGATTGTGGAGGACAGAAGAAGAATGATAGAACTGGCAGACAAGTGTTTTCCTAATTTTTATAAAACATAAAAGAATTTAGTTACCTGCTCTAAGCCAGTGCACTTCACTTCAATTCCTGGGATTTTGAGCTCCTTTTTCATTCCTTTTTTTTCATTTCAAAACCCTTTGATCATCCCCACACTCTCCTTCACTTCCCACAAGTCTCTGATAATTACATAGTCCCTCTCCTTGTCAAGGCTGGCAGTTCTACATGGGACCTTGATGCCATGCCTTTTGGTCTTCCTCAGCAGATTGCTCTCTCAATCATTTCCCTCTCTCAAATTTTCCATCTCTTCCTATCTACTGGTTTTTTCTCTACTGTCTTCAAACATGTCCAAGTCTTTCCCATTCTAAAAACAAACAGGAACAACAAAAAATCCCCTAACTCTACCATCCCCTCAAGCTATTATCCTACATCCCTTCTCCCTTTCTCATCCAAACTCCTTGAAAAAGCTTCCTATACTTGGTGCCTCCACTACCTCTCATCTCATTCCTCAAACCTTTGCAATCTGGCAACTGAAACTGTTCTCCCAAAAGTTACTTATGTCTGGATTGTCAAATCTGATGACCTTTTCTCAGTCTTTGTTCCTCTCTACTGATCTACTGCATCTGACACTATTAATCCCTCTATTCTCCTGGATGATCTCTTCTCTCTAGGTTTTTGTGACAGTTTTCGCCTCATTTTTTTTTTCTTGCTTGTGTGACCACTCCTTATTTTCTTTTGCTGACTTATTATCTGTATCCTACCCCTCAGTTGTGGGTTTGTCCCAATGCTTCATCATGGATACTTTTCTCTCTATGTATTATATACTCTTTCTTGGAATCCTTATCAGTTCTTATATGTTTAATTATCAAGCCAATGCAGAAGACTTGTGAGGTGTGTGTGTGTGTGTGTGTTCATCCCCAGTCGTTTCCCTGAGCTTCAGTCTCACATCACCAAATGCCTATGGAAGATGTCAAGATAGATATCCCAGAGACATCACAGACTCAACATGTTCAAAATATAGTTCATTGTCTTTTCCTCAAAATCCATCCCTCTTCCAAATTACTCTATTTCTGGGGGAAGATACTGCCATTGTCCTACTCTTTCAGATTCTTCACATTTTCCTGGATTCCTCTTCACCCTCCCTCTCCGCCACATATCCAATCAGTTGCCCAGTCTTACCCTTCCTACCTCTCCTTCATCTCTAGCAAATGATCCTTTCTCTCTCACAGTTATTTTTCTTCTAGTCTTCATCACCTCTCTCCTAGATTATTGCCATTGCTTCCTAACTACTACCCCTGCCTTAAGTTTCTTACCATTTCATTAATTTTCCTTAGGTACAAATTCAACCCTGTGGCTCTCTTACTCAATAAACTCTGAGAACTTCCTCTTGCCTCCAAGATAAAGTATAAATTCCTCTGTTTAGATTTGAAACTGATAGACATCCTGGCCCTACCCTCTCTTTCCAACCTCATTGGACATTACTCTCCCTCCCCCACCTTATAGCCCAGTCAAACAGGTCTTTCTGTTCCTTACTCATTCCATTCCAACTCCCATCTTCATGCCCTTACATTGTTCATGTTCAGTCATTTTTCAGCTGTGCCCAACTCTTTGTGACCTCATTTTATGTTTTCTTGGCAAGGATACTGTAGTGGTTTGCCATTTCCTTCTCCAGCTCATTTTACAGATGAGGAAACTGAGGTAAACATGGTTAAGTGACTTGCTGAAGGCCACACAGCTAATGAATGTCTGAGGTCAGATTTGAACTCAGGATGATGAGTCTTCCTGGCCCTATACACTATGGCACCACCTAACTACTCTTACACTAGCCATATTTCTAAAGGCACTTCTTCATTGCCATCCCCTCAGTCAGTTCCTTTCTTCCTTTAAGACACAGTTCAGCAACTGTTTTCTGCAGAAGCCTTTTCTGATTCCCCTGGTGGCTGCCGTCCTTGTTCCCATACTATCTTATACTTAATGATGTTGTAAATTTAATCTAGTTCCTTTATATTTCTAACAGGTGCATGTGTGTACACACATAAAATAGATACTATATATATATATACATATACATATATATATACACACATAATGTCATTAAGTACAAGGTATCTATCTATATCTATCTTATATGTACTTCTTGATTTCTTGATTGTTGGGATATAAATTCTTTTCAAGTAGAGAGTTGACCTTTGCAGCATTCATTCTTTGCATTTATATTCCTAGCACCTAGTTCAATGCCCAACATGCAGGAGGCAATTGATAAATACTTGCTGATTCCTTGATCTCTGCATCTCTCTGCTTTGCCTGCACAAGGCACTTCCTATGCCTGGAATATGCTTCTGTCTCATCTCAGTCCCTCAGAGGGCTTATGTTCTTTTAAGGCTCAAACTAAGAGTCCACTTTCAAAAGGCCTTCCTCCAGGAAGCTCCATCCAGTTGTTAGGACTCTTTCCCCTTCTCAGTTTTCCTTCCACCATTATTACTTTCCTACATATTGTATTCCCTCAATACAATGCAGGCTTATTTCTAGGGCAGGCATCATTTTGTTTCTATCTGTGTACTGTTAACAGCTAGCACAATTCCTTACACATAGTAGGTGCTTAATATATGTGTATTGGGTTGAATTAGAGCTATTGTTATTTCCCTGAGATTCTATCCTGGTGACAGCCCTCCACAGCATTCAAAGGAGACCCTCTATGGAGGATGAAAACTTTGCGTGCTTTTACTGGACAAGTCAGAAGGAACATGTTCTATGTAGAAACCAGTACTTGAGATTCCTGGTCCTGTGAAATAAAGAAAGGAAGAATACTCCCTACTATTAGGCTTAGTACAATTCCTGGCCCATAGTAAACACAGAAGTGCTTTTTCATTCATTCATTATATTGGCTGTAGACAATAGATTCTTAATGTTTGTTGAATGTTATACAAATGGATATAGTGAAGATGAGATTAGTTAACACCTAGAAAATGTATTAGATATTTGGATAGGGAGAGAAAAACAAATGTTTGTCATTCTTAACAATTCTACAAATAGCAACCTTTTTTTTTTTTTGCTTTTTGGAGGGCAATTGGGGTTAAGTGACTTGCCCAAGGTCACATGGCTAGTTTTTGTGTCAAGTGTCTGAGACTGGATTTGAACTCAGGTTTTCCTGACTCCAATGCTGGTGCTTTATTCACTACTCCACCTACCCGCCCCTATGGACAAATTTTCCAACTTAAGGGTCATTTGGTTCAGTTCTATCATTTTACAAATAGAGAATATGAGGTCTAGAGACCCAGCCAAGGCCACATAGTTAGGGGAGGCAGTAGTGAACCCAAGTCCCCTAATTTTAAAGGCAGTGTTCTTCACTCCACCATTCAGCTTCTCTCTATGTTTCTCAAACTTCAGACCTAGAAATACTCTTTGGGGTCACCTCTGTAGGCCTTATTCTTCTTATGTATAAAATGAGTTGTTGGATGCAATGATTTGCTCAAGGTCTCATTCTTAGTTGCTGACAAAGCAGAGATTAGAACCTAGATTCTAAATCCAATGTTCCACCACCACCCCACATGGTTTCTTCTTGCTAATGTTTTTAATACTGAGAATTACAATAAAATACTGAGCAACCAATATTTGATAGGTGTTAAGATCATTTTCTCAGGATGAGCTAAGAAGTCAAATAGCATGCACTTTCTGAAGGGTAGTGGTAACCCTAGACTCAGCTCTAGAAAAGGTAGGAAGAAATAATGGCACTATGCTAATTCCTAGGCAGCTAAAGTATCCAGGAGCCTTCCTGCCTGTGTGTGTTTGGAGGAATGTTTATGTATGAACTGGTCCTTGAGAAATGGAGACAGAAAAGCTCTGGTTTCCTCTCTTATTTTTGTTTTAAGTATTTTACTGAAGAAATAAACCCCATCCTATAAATCCAAAGCCAGACTAAAGTTCTTTGAAAATATATAAAATAATATGGTCTTTGAAGCACCAATATGTCCTTAAAAATGATCTTTCTCACAATCCACTTCTCATCAAGGGCAGATATCCTTTCACAGATGTATCCCCAAGAAAGTAGAGAGAGGAGAGCAGAGCCTAACACCCAGGACCAAAGGGACAGGAGGCAATGAAGGAAATGAGTAAACAGTGGTCCCTCTAAGGGTATGATATAGGCATAATGCTCATTTAAGAAGGACCCAACACTGAAGACACCCAGATGTGTCCTAGACTCCTAGGATAATAAGTTAATTTATCCCAAAGTCATAGAAACATGAATATGGAACTGGAAGATTTCAAACCTTAAGGAGGCACCTAGTCCATCCTTCTCATTTGACAGATGAAGAAACTGAAACCTAGATGTGACTTACCGAGATTATCCAAGTACTCAGGGGCAGTAAAGGGACTCAAGCTATATCCAACTCCAAATCCAATATTCTTTCTAACGCATCATGCTGCATTCATTGAGGACCAATGTTAGAAGTAGACAGAACCTTACAGATCATCTCTTAAAGCCCCAGTTTCCTTCTCTATGAAAGGCAGGGATGACGTGAATTACCCACGTTCACCTGGCTACCTAGAAGCAAAGGAGACATGAGAACTCCTATCTTCAGACACCAACTCAAGAGGTCCCTCCCTTATCCCAGATTAGCTCCTTTGGCTATTACTTCTACTAGCCCTGATACTTCTCTTGGCCCCTTCCCCAAGAAAGCTAGTTACCTTTTTTTTTTTGGAGGCAATTGGGGTTAAGTGACTTATCCGGGGTTACACACCTAGTAAGTGCCAAGTGTCTGAAGGCTGGATTTGAACTCAGGTCCTCCTGACTCCAGGACTGGTGCTCTATCCACTACACCACCTAGCTGTTCCCATTTAGTTACTTTTTAACAGAGGAATTCTTACAGATATGAACCTTTCTTCAGAGGAATGGCTCTCTAATGGTGGAAACTCAGGCACTCTGGCAATCTATGATAGATGACATTATGAAAGGTTTGGGAGGATGGGGAACCTTTCTAAGATATAGCAATTGCTATTCCTGGGTTCATAATGGGGTCATTCTATCAAGAAGCATTTATTTAACTACCTCCTGTGTTCTAGGCACTGTGCTAGGTACTGCGAATGCAAATATCTGAATGGAACAATCAATCCCTAGGATCATAGAATTTTAGGACTAGAAGGGGTTTTTGAGGATATCTAGTCTCATTTTCTTCCCCACATGTATCGAGGGTCTTCATGCTTCACCTGCACCACACACATGTGCACATATGAATACCTACATTCACCCATACCATGGAATGGTGGAGAGAGCACTGACTCCAGAGTCAGAGACCCTGGGGAGATTAAATCACGCCTCTGCCACTACCTGTATGACCTTGGACAAGTCATTTAATCTTTATAGGGCTCATTTACTTCATCTGTAAAATAAGGGAATTGGACTAATTGATCTCTAAAGTCTGTTCTGGCTCATGAGCAACGATCCTATGAACTTCCCACAAACAAAGCCCAACCCCAGTCCATCTATCCATAAAGTCAACCCTCTGGTTGGTTAACAAGGGAACACAGGCCAAAAAGGGAAGATGCATCAATACTAATCTATCTTACTCCCAGAAAAAAACATTACTTTCATGATTTGTGTTCACCCTCAGGAGAAGAAACCAGTATACTTCATAGGACAAGATGGGCTGTGTGGTATGCCCCTTTCAAGTCTGACGCTCTGCATGAAGCCTTGGCCCAGAACCAGCCCTGCTACGACCTATCAAGATGCCTGATGGGTCGGCCAAGGTGCACATAAGTGTCCTTCCTCAGGGTCTGACTCTGCACCTTCAAAAACCACAGTCATAAGAAGTTAAGGTCAGGGGTCAATGGGGTGGAGTATGTGGAGGTGGGAATGAAAAAGTCACCTCTTTTCATATATCTGAAATTTGTACACAGACACATATACACATATATATGTACACATATATGTATGTGTGTGTATTGAGGGTCTAGTTGTCCTGTTCTAAAGCTCCCACTTCTTGCTTTACAGTCAATATGGTATAAATTGTGTTTATTGTCTCCTCCCTTCTTTATCTTCCATGTCTTTCCTGAGTGCATTCCTTATTCTTGGGTAGACAGGTTTATTTCTTAGGGGCCCAACAAGAAATACTCTGCCCCATTTCTAAGGTTCCCTCAATATCAAAATGGGAGTGTGACCCCAGAATAAATGAAAAATAAGTATTTACAAATGCGATCAATAATGGATGAACATTCTATCCTTTCTAGCCTTCCTTCTCTGGGCGTATGTGCCCTGGCAAGGCTGAGGGAGCCTGGTTAAAGGGAAGCAAAGGTGTCTTGGCCATGTGTTGCAGCAAGCACCCCAGTGTCCCCAGGGTGCCTGCTCACACAGGTTCTTGGATCTGCTTTGTTAAAGGAAAGCAACTCAAAATGGGTTAACAAGCTTACTTTAATCAGTCAGACATATATCATTTACCTTGTTCAGGAGAAAAGGTCAGCACCCTGAACCTCAAAGTATACAGGCATAATTATCAAGACAGAAACATCAAGTAGACAGATTTCCAAACTGTCCAACCATTACATCCATACCCAGTCAACATCTGGGTTTCCACATTCTGGGTTTTTCAAAGCCGGGGGACTCTCAACAAAGGCTTCCCAGAATTCAGATCAAATCACAGAACACTTCTCAAAGTGAGTCCCAAAACAAAGCTACACATCAGGGCTTAAGTACCCTTCTCCTGGCTCAGAGAATGTAACAACCTTATTGACTCACTGGCCAATCAAGAAGTATCTACTAAAAAACAAGCCTCCCACCCCAGGCTTCAGGTGCACATTTGCCTAGGGGCAGGGAAGATCTTTAAAATTTACATTCTTATTACATTGTATCTACTGAAAAACAAGCCTCCCACCCCAGGCTTCAGGTGCACATTAGCCTAGGGGCAGGGAAGATCTTCAAAATTTACATTCTTATTACACCATGTAACTGGGGACTTTCCCTTATAATGGCGATTTTTTTGGTATTCTTCCTTCCAGAGGTAAAAAAAAAAAATATGTGGTAAACGAGAGAGAGAAAGGGACAGAATAATAGAGATAGAGAAAGGAAAAAAGAGAGAGACAAAGACATACAGAAAGAGACAGAAACAGAGAGACACACAGAGACAAAAGACAGAGAAAGAGACAGACATAGAAAGATACATAGATCGAGAGAAACAGAGACAGAGAGGAATCATTTGGCTGGATTGAGTTGACAGGAAAGAGAAGGAAATTTGTTATTTCATAATCACAGGGCAAGAGTGAACTTATAGAGTGGGCAAGTGGACTCCTGTGGCTTACAACAGAGGAGTCAACATGACAAGGAACACTAGATTTGGACCCAGGAGGTGAGTTCAAATCCCAAATCCACTGCTTGCCAGTCTTATAATTCAGAATCCTAGTGCTGTCACACTCTGTATAAACTCTCTGAGCCTCAGTTTTCTCATCTAAAATGATAACCATCATCATCATTTTGGAACCATATGGTTCCAACATAGAATAGAACCCAGGGTGACTTTGAAATCAGAGGACCTGAGTTCAAATCCTGTCTCTGCCATTGACTGTGTAACCTTGGATAAGTCATGTAAGTTCCCCAAGCCTGTTTCTTCATCTGTAAAATGACAGGGTCAGACTAGATGACCTCTAAAGGTTCTTCCAGGTTTACGAACCAATAGTCAGGGGTTCTTAACCCAGAATCCATAAACTTAAAAATATGTGTGTGTGTGTATACACACATATGATATACGTGCATGTGTGTATCTGTTTATGTGTTTATATGTCTATGTATGCATGCATGCACACACACACATAACGTTCCCTTTGTAGTCCTGTGTATTTAAAGCATTTCAAAACATGATTCTGAGAAGAGGCCCACAGATTTCCACAGTCTGACAGCCAAAGGGATCCATCAGAATAGCATTTCAAGAACCCCTGCTGTCCATGGATTCTAAGGCTCCTAGCATTCTACTTATCCTAAATTTGTACCCCAGAAGATCAAAGAAAATAAATAGGTTTAAAACCAGAAGGGGACTTGGAGGTCATTTAGCCCAATCCCCTCATTTCTCAGAAAAGGAAACTGAGGCAAAGTGATTTGCCCAAGATCACAGAGGGAATAAGCAATAGAACCAGGAATCTGGACCCAGGCTTTCCACCCCCTGAATCCACCTTCACCTTGAATTTTTTAATGCAAAGTTAAGCCTGGAGAAAACTACAGAAAAGGATAGGTGGAACATGAGCTTCCTGTCCTCTACCCCTACCCCCACCCACCGATCTGCTCCAGCCTCTGGAGAGAATCAGTAATGGTGTTTGTTTTGCTATTGCTTCATTGCTTTTGATCCTAATGCCAGTGGGTTATTGTTCAGATTTTTTCCAGTTCAATGCTAATTAACTTTATTAATGTATTTTGGGTAAGTGAAAATCTACAGAGAAGAGGTCTGCTAGTATTTATTTGGTCTTTTCTGTCACAGTCTCATTGGACTTGTCAGGTCCGTTTGAAATTCTAAGGTAATGACAACACCATCCACATTGGCCCTTGGGCTCTCACTGGGGGAGGGGTGGCAGAAAGAGATGGTGTTCTCAGAGCACACAGAAGGTTGAGATGCTCTGGGTGAGATAGGAGGTAGGGACAGAGTCGTGTAATAGTGGCTTATATTTCTATAGGATTACAAAACACTCTACCCACAACAATGCTGTGAAATAGGTAAGGCAAATATTTTCTCCATAGCACAACTAAGGAAACTGAGGCTCAAGTTAAGTGACTTCCCCAAGGTTACACAACAAAGAAGCATCAAAGATAGGATTCAACCCAAATCTTTCATGAATCCAAGCCCAGCACTCTTTCCCTTAACTCCACTCTCAGCCAGAATGGGTAAGCACTGTTTAGGGGTAGGGCTTAGTGAAGGCTTCATTAGCTCTCCTTGCAAAGAGCTTTAGGGAAGTTACCTGTGGCCCTGTACTGCTGCTTACGTCTTCATGCATGAAGTACCTCTCTGGGAGTAGCTGATCGGCTTTCGTGTCTGAATGCCTAGTTCAGTTCTCTGCACATTACAAGTACTCATTCGAATCAAGGTTTGGGGGTGATAATAATAGCCTCACATTTCTAAGAGTGCTTGAGAACTCAGAATGCACTTTCCTTGTCACAACATCCCTATGAGGTAGGAAATAAGAATGTAACAACTGACAATAACTGGTAGAGCGGACAGCCCGTCTCAGAATCAGGAAGACCTGATCTAGTCTCCTCTCTAGAATATAATGACTGTGACTCTGGTCAGTCGCTAAATCTTTCATGGGCCCCAGACAATTCTCTTAAAACTATTAAGCAACTGATTTGTATGCTTCACATCATAGATTTAGCACTAGGAGGGACTTCAGAGGCCATGGGGTCCAACCCCCTTATTTCAGAGATTAGAAAAATGAGGCCAAGGGATGTTGAGTGACCGGTGTCTAAGGAAGGATTTAAAC
Organism: Petaurus breviceps papuanus; assembly: GCF_028583685.1. Taxonomy (NCBI): domain Eukaryota; kingdom Metazoa; phylum Chordata; class Mammalia; order Diprotodontia; family Petauridae; genus Petaurus; species Petaurus breviceps. The sequence goes on from NW_027187378.1 coordinate 32,480,883, forward strand.
CCAGATCTTCCTGCCTCCAAGTTCAGGGTTCTATCTAGTACCACACACTGTCTCATTGGTAGAGGGAGTTTTCTTTACTGGCATTTTTTTTTCACCAGTTTTCTTAAACAGGTGAAATTACAGGTCTAGACCAAACCAACTGAGTGAACATTTACATAATATTTAAAAATTTTCAAAGCGTTTTACATACATTAATTATAACTAGCATTTACATAGTGCTTTAATGTTTACAAAATGCTTTACAACTATTATCTCATTTAATCACATCAACCTTGGGAGGTAGGTACTATAATTATCCCCATTTTATAGATGAGAAAATGGAAGCAGACAGAGGTTAAGTGACTTGCCCAGGGCCACACAGCTAGCACATGTCAGAGGAAGGTTTTGAACTCAGCTTCCTAGCTTTGGGTAGAGCACTGTCAGTTGCACCACCTAGTTGCCTACATTAACATATTTGAGCCTCCTAACAAATGGTGATGGAGGTACTATGGGTGTTATTGATCCCATTTTACAGATGTGGAAAGTGAGACAGAGGTGTTCAGTAACTTGTCTGTGATGACTAATAAGTATCAGAGCCAGGATTTGAACCTAGGTATTTCTGACTCCAACATGTCATCCTCTTTATTACTTATCTTGTGATGCTCAGATTGTATCCTGGGATTCATAGGATACCATTTATGTGATTTAGAGCAAGTGTTATTATGGTAATTTTTGTGGCAGTTTTGTTGTTTTCTTATTGTTCCAGCTGGTTATTAGACTTAATAGTCTTTTTTTTTCTTTTTGCTTTTTGGAGGGCAATTGGGGTTAAGCAACAATTGGGGTTAAGCAACTCACATGGCTAGTAAGTGTTAAGTGTCTGAGGTTGGATTTGAACTCAGGTCCTCCTAACACCTCCTGGTGCTCTATTCACTGCGCCACCTAGCCGCCCCAAGAGCAAGCGTTTTTAACCCAGGGTCTGTGAACTTTTAGAACAATATTTGATGCCTATTTCAATACAATTCATTTCCTTCAGAATCTCATACACTTTATTTTATGCATTTGAAAACATATTTTCTAAGAAGGGGTCTATGGGCTTCACCAAAGTGCCAAAGGTGTCCATGATACAAATACACAAAGCTAAAAACCCTTGATTTATAGCTAAGGGAACCAAAGAGATATTATTGTTCATGATATTCCTTCCCATTTTATGGATGAAGAAATTGATTTGCCTAAGGTCCACATAAAGCAGGACTGAAATTTGAACCCAGGTACACTAAGTTCAAATTAGGGCTTTGCTTTTCATAGCACCCCCCACCCCTCCAATCCCCCTTCCTCAGTGGGTGATTCTGATGACAAGGAAATCAGGAGGCCTGAGTTATTCAAATAGACACAGACCTGCTTGGATGGAGGGATCACAGATGGGTCTCAGTTCAGAATGAAGGATGATTAGGACAGCATTCCCATCTACCATATGCCAAAAGCCTAGGTCTGTCTTGGAAATGGGCCTCCTCCAAGCTGGCCAGGCACACTTCTATGATACCAGGCCACACAGCAAAATTTCCAAAATGGCAGACTCCTACAGTTCTTAAAACAGAGAAATTCCTCCCCTAAAGAAGTTTTAAGGTACTACATGAATAATCCACAGTGCAACCACGTTTAAGTTCCCAGTTCTCCACTCCTATTCTTAACCTTGGGGGAGGACAGCAAAGGCCCAAATTGGAAGTAGACTGTGTATTCATCATGGGAATGAGAATCCTGCTCTGGCCCCACATGGAACCAACCCCAGGGCAGGGCATGGCTTTGGAGCCTCTTCTCGATTCTCATACCCGTGGATGTGTCCAAGTCACATTTTTCTTGCCTATCATCCTTAAAGGAAAAGCATCAGGTTTGAATTCTTATGTGTCCTTCCAAATCTCAGTTTTAGTCCTCTCTTGAGAGTTTCAGAGAGGTGATACAATTTGGTGGAAAGAGCATAGACTTGGAGTCTAGAGACCTGAATTCAAATCCTGGTTGAACCTATTATTTAGGATCTGCTCTTACCTTAGACATATCAGTTCACTTTTCAGTGCCCTGATTTTCTTATAAAAAAAATGAGGGCAGGGATCAGACGATCTGCTCCATTTCTAAGTCCCGGGATATACTTGAGAAAAGTTCGCTAACATTACCAATATACTAGACTATTGGTGGAGACAAAAGATATCCTCCTCAATCTAGAGGGGACTGGAAACTGAGATATCTCTTTGGACAAGACTGATTAGAGGGATAGGAAGTTTCCTGGCCAGAGAAGAAATTGCTTAACAAATGAGGGTATATATGCTGAGAGATTAAGTCTATGCAATAGGTGATGGACAGGAAAATGTCTAAATAAATGGATGTCTCCTGGCAAAGCCAGGATCTCCACCTGGGCATTGGAGGACAGTGGTGTCCCATATAACCCCTTGATCTTGCTACTATCATATATTTATGTGTCTCTGAAATAATTCTGGGACTCCATTAGTTCAGAATTTGTTCCCAAAGCCATTTTCCCTGGAATATCCTGGATATCTCTATATTAAATTCAATGGGCATTCTTCTACCCACACTCCCTTGCTTGTATTTTCTCATTCATATACTTTCATAATATTGTAGGCAGTTTGGTGTAATGGATAAACTCTTGGACTTAAAGTCAGCATCAGCAGGATTCAAATCTTGTTTCTGAAAGCTTTTTAGTTCAGGTCAGGAGCTCTCTGAGCCTCAGCTCTCTATTATAGGTAAAGCGCAATCTGCCTTGATGATGGAATTCCCTGATTGAAGCAATCACAGGTGACAGATAATAGACTTAAAAATGAACGGAAGGAGGGACGGAAGGGTTGAAGGTAACCAGCAGGCCTCAAATCTGTCATTGAGACAGGGGGATATGTACCCCAAACATGCGAAGGCTTTCCCTGTCAGAATGCCTGGGTAAGGACAATTTATTCCAATGACCACAAAGGTGGCTGAAGCAGGCACACTTGGTGAGGTATCAAAGATGCCAAGGTCATCCACTGCATCCCGGGTCATCGATGGCTAGTCATCTTGACTTTTGCCTTGTGACTAGACTTTGATGACTCTGGAAGAGAGAGGCTGATGACTTTATGTAACTCTGTGTCACTTAAATCCAATTCATGCTCAAGTCAAGACATCACCCATGATGTCATTGGTCCTCTTTAAAATAAATGAAAAACAACCACTTTATTGTGTAATCTCATTTGCTCCTCACAACCCTTAGACATAGGTGCTATTATTATCTTCATTTGATGGTTGAGAAAACAGACAGAGGTTAAGTGATTTGCCTGGCGTCACACACCTACTAAGCCTCTATTGCTGGATTTCAACTCAGGTCTTTCTGATTTCAGGCCCAGTGCTCTAGCCACTATTCCACCTTCATCTAATTCCTTCATTTTACAGATGAAGAAACAAATGCCAAAAGGTTAGCTGACTTGCTTGAGGCTATGTAAGTAGTAAGTTGTCCACTTTTACACACTTTCACATGTACTATGCTCTCGCCCACCTCTGCTTTCACACATATAATTTTACAGTCTTGATTTTACAATCTCCATTCCCTTAATCTTTCAGTCTCATATATAGTCTCTTCCCCACGTCAAGTGCTCTCTCACATCGTCATACTGTGACACACTCTGTTACCATCATTCACCCTCTCATACACACACACACACACACTCATGTGCACTGTCACACACACATTTTCATATCCTCTTCACTCCGTCACACATATTCATACTCTAACATATACTTTGTCATCCTCTCCCATCCTACTCCCCCCTTTCTCTCTCTCTCTCTCTGTCTCTCTGTCTCTGTCTCTCTATCTCTGTCTCTGTCTCTCTCTCTCTCTCTCTGTCTCTGTCTCTCTGTGTGTCTCTCTGTCTCTCTATGTGTCTCTCTTTCTCTCATTCTCTTTCTCTCTTTCTTCCATATACAATCCCTCAGCCTCTCTCTTTCCCCCAATCTCCCTCTCTCATAGCATTTTGCACACTTATACATAGTCACACTCCCAGATACTCATATACACACAGCTTGGTAAAGTGAACAGCCATCAGGGGGCTCTGCTGTGTTGTTCTCTTCATCGGTTTTTGACAAATACATAAATAATAAAAGAGTAATAAAAACCCCTTTACAGTTCACCTGCTGACACGGAATGACTCATCTTGGTAATTCCTCTTCCATTTCCCTTGCGGCCTGTGATAGTAATGGCAATTAAAGATTCCCCTGTATTGGCTTGGTTTTCAAATTGATTGTGTTAGAACCCAGAGCTTGTTAATCCCACCTGTGGGATGGACTTGTTGATGTGAAAAGAAAGTCCTGAACTGGGAGGAGCTGGTGACTTAGATTTGGAGAGACAAGAGAGAGGCAGAAGAACTTTTTGGAAGCAGCATCTCGTGGAGGCAGAGAAAGATTAAGAGGATTGTTGAGTGCCACTTTGAATCGCCCTGGACTTTTGAGACCTGCCCCCGGAGCTGTTTTGCTGGTACTTTGTCTGTCTGTTTTGATGTTGTTTTGCCAGATTTGTCCACTAGTGAAAGACAGTCCTTTTGTTGAAGAAGTCCTGGAACCTGGCTGCTGGCTAAGAGATCCTGAGACTGTCCTGCAGACAGAGAGTGAATACTGTCCACTGGTGAAGGACAGTGCTGTTGTTGCAGGGGTCTGGAGACTGTCCTGCAGACAGAGTGAATACTGTCCACTGGTGAAGGACAGTGCTGTTGTTGCAGGGGTCTGGGAAACTTTCCGTTGGTTCAGAAGCCCTGAAGAAGGATTTTCTTGTTGTATGTTTACAGAAATCCTGGGAGAGGGTTTTGCTAATGTTTTCAGGGGTTCTAGGACTGTTCTACAGACAGAGGATGAAATAATGAAGGGACTGGCAATGTATCTTGTGGCCTTGCTAAGCCTTGTCTCCCCAGGAACTAAGATTGCTGAGAACTTGCCTTGTGTCAAGATGAAGAAAAGACCTCCATTTGGGTATTAAGTGCTGTGCTTAAACTTGATGTAACTCTGAGGTAGATTCAATTGTGATCCAGGGGTGGGGAACTTTTGACCTTTTTGTGCTTTGTGGTGGATTAAATTAAGGTACAGCCTAGGGGTGGAGTAGTATTCAGAACAGGGACTTTGTAATTGATTGAATGATTGGAAGGTCCTGGGGTGGGGTAGTACTTGGAGATTATTTAATCACACTTAGTAAATGCTGTATTTTGAATGATGTCATGTTTTGACCTTCTCTGTTCTTGGTTTGTCACTGAATAAAATGGAGAGCACCTATGCTGGTATTTTGAACCTTGGGAAGTTGCCTTTCCTTGGCATTACATTGCTTTCACACATATAATTTTACAGTCTTGATTTTACAATCTCCATTCCCTTAATCTTTCAGTCTCATATATAGTCTCTTCCCCACGTCAAGTGCTCTCTCACATTGTCATACTGTGACACACTCTGTTACCATCATTCACCCTCTCATACACACACACACACACACACTCATGTGCACTGTCACACACACATTTTCATATCCTCTTCACTCTGTCACACATATTCATACTCTAACATATACTTTGTCATCCTCTCCCATCCTACTCCCCCCTTTCTCTCTCTCTCTCTATCTCTCTGTCTCTGTCTCTGTCTCTCTCTCTGTCTCTCTGTGTGTCTCTCTGTCTCTCTATGTGTCTCTCTTTCTCTCATTCTCTTTCTCTCTTTCTTCCATATACAATCCCTCAGCCTCTCTCTTTCCCCCAATCTCCCTCTCTCATAGCATTTTGCACACTTATACATAGTCACACTCCCAGATACTCATATACACATAGCTTGGTAAAGTGAACAGCCATCAGGGGGCTCTGCTGTGTTGTTCTCTTCATCGGTTTTTGACAAATACATAAATAATAAAAGAGTAATAAAAACCCCTTTACAGTTCGCCTGCTGACACGGAATGACTCATCTTGGTAATTCCTCTTCCATTTCCCTTGCGGCCCCACAGATCATGGAACAGATTAAATGTCCTTATCAGTGATTTGGAACATTTATGCAGCTCAGGAAAAATAAGGCACTGAGACTCCAGACTTTACAGAGAGACCCAATCTCCTAGAAATGGGTCAGGGGTTAGCAGAAATCCACAAAGAAACAATGGTGAAAATAAATGAATAAATAAAAACACTAATTCCATCTTTTCTCCATTTCTCTTTTCTCTCTCCCCTTCCCTGGAAACCCATTAGATCTAAGGTCACATTTCTCAAATCCTAATTTCTGGAAAAATCAATCAAACTTATTAAGCACCCGCTATGTGCTAAGCATTATTCTAAGTGCTAGAAATACAAAAACAAATGAAAACAGACCTACCCTCAAAGAGATTACATTCCATGGGATGATAAAAATGTACATGTATTACTGTAAACAGAACAGATATGTGGCTATATACAAAGCAGATACTAGGTAATCTTGCATGAGGGAGGACCAGGAAAAACTTTGTGTGGAAGGAAACAAGGAATTCCAAGAGTTGGACGTGAAATGAAAGAACATTCCAGGCACGAAAGACCGCATGTGCCCAGGCACAGAGATAGGAGATAAAGTGTGATAGATGAGGAATAGTAATTAGACCAAGAGTACAGCTAGGTGACTCAGAGAATAGAGCACTGGGATTGGAATCAAGACATCTTCCTGAATTCAAATATAGCCTCTGACGCTTACCAGTTTTGTGACCCTGGACAAGTCACTTAACCCCATTTGCCTCAGTTTCCTCATCTGTAAAATGAGCTGGAGATAGAAGTGATAAGCCATTTCAGTACCTTTATCCAGAAAACCCCAAATGAGGTCATGAAGAGTAAGACATGCCTAAAACAACAGAATAATAACACAAGTTAGAACAGTATGATCAGAACATAGAGTGCAAAGAGGGGAGTAATGCATTAAAAAGAGGGAAAGATAGGATGACATTCAGTTGTGACACATAAAAACAATATAAGGCATTGGAAGGATCCCCAGATCTGTAGTAAGAGATCCTGGATTCATACCCTAAGTCTGCCACTTAATACCTGTGACCTTTAATAAGACACTTCTCTCCCTGCCTCAGTTTCTCTTATCTGGAAATGTAGATGGCTGACTAGATGATTTCTAGGGTCCCTTTTAATTCCAAACTTTGGGACATTCTACCGTTGTGTGATCATCAAGAGAAATATACTGCCCACTGATATACCTATTGTCCAGAATGAAGAAGGTGATCGCCTCTATGTTTTCTGTGCTGGTCAGACCATATCTGGAGTATTGCTTTCTGTCCTGGGCCCCACATTTAGAAAGGATATTGCTAGGATATAGTACATCCAAAGGAGGACAACCAGGATAGTGAAAGGACTGATGACCAGGTCATAAAAGGAGTCCTAGCTATACAACTTATTGACTGTGTGAAAGCACTAGAGATATTTAGGCTGGAGAAGAGAAGACTCAGGGGGCATGAAAGCTATCTTCAAGCACATGAAGGTTTCTCATTTGAAGAGATTAGGTTTGTTCTTTTTGTTCCCAAAGGGTGGAACTTGGATCAATGCATGGAAGTTTCAGAAAGACAAATTATGAGTTGGTGTAAGAATAATCTTTCTATCAGTTACATCAGTCTAAGAATGGATTGGACTGCCTAGGAGGGGAATGAGTTCCATATCACTGAAAATCTTCAAGGTGAGGTTGGATGAACACCTTCTGGGCTTGCTGAAGGGGGCATTCCTAGTTAAGTGTGGATCTGTGTTATAATATAAGAGTACTGAATTTACAGTAAGAGGAGCTTGATGAGAATCCTTCCTCTGCTACTTATTACATAAGTAATTTGGGCAAATTATTTCACCTTTCTAGAGGTAGCTAGGTGGTCAAGTGAATAGAATGCTAGCCCTGGAGTCAGAAGGACTTGAGTTCAAATACAGTCTCGGATATTTACTAGCTGTGTGACCCTGAGCAAGTCACTTTACCCTGTTTGCCTCAGTTTCCTCATCTATGAAATGAGCTGGAGAAGGAAATAGCAAACCACTGTAGTATACTTGCCAAGAAAACCCCAAGTGGAGTCATGAAGAGTCAGACATGACTAAACAACAACAAAAAAGGCCTTATTTCACCTTTATAGTTTTTTTTTTGTCTATACAATAAGGTAATTAGGCTAGAGTTGATTTCTAAGATCTGTCCTTGTCTCGATCCTGTAACCACTGATGTTTCTTCTGATGTTGAAATCCTGTAATTATACAGTTTAGGCAGCCTAACTCCCTTTAAAAAGAAACTTCCTTCCTTCCTTCCTCACTTTCTTCTTTCCTTAATTCCTTCCTTCCTTCCTTCCTTCCTTCCTTCCTTCCTTCCTTCCTTCCTTTCTTCCTTTCTTTCTTTCTTTCTTTCTTTCTTTCTTTCTTTATATATATATATATATACATAAAAGTATATGTATATGTTTATACATTTAAATGAGTAATTAAAGATTAAACTTGTTTTGAGAGTTGAAGTTTTAACCAAATTAGGCTTAGGGCAATTAATAATTGTTCCTGAGACTTTGTAGATTTGAATACAACTCCTATTTGCAATAACAATAATAATGATAATAATAACTCTTTCTAAAGCACTTGAAAATATGCAAAGCACCTTACAGTTATACATAAATTCATTTAACAACTGTTTTATTTGTAGATATGAGTAATATTTATTGTGTTTGTTTATGTTTTACATTTGCATATATGTATGTATATACATAAATGGAACCCTACTACCACCTTCAGATTCCTAGAATCTATTTTTCATCATCATATATTCAAACACTGTTCACAAGTCTAATTTCCACCCTCCCCCAATCCTCTCACCCCAGGCCAGCCAGAATTTTAGATGATCTCAATGAGCTAAGACTTTATCATGAAAACCCTAGCTCTGGAGGGTGTTGGTTTTGGGTTCACCCCAGACCTTGGGAAACTCAGATCAGATACCTCACGATCTCCTAGTGTCTTTTTTGGTCATTTCTCCTCTCTGTCTCTACCTGTGTCCCTCTTTTCCTTCAAGACAAAATTAAAGCACCAGCATCTCCAGGAAGCTTTTCCTGACCCCCCAAATTACTATTGCCCTACCTCCCTAACTACCCTGTAATAACTTGGAATTTATTCTGTATATACTACTATGTGTGTGTGTTGTCTGTTCCAATATAACAAGCTATTTGAGAGTAAGGATTATTTTATTTCTTGTATTTGTATCCCTAAAACAGTACTTAGGCAATAGAAGGCAATTAATTAATAATTGTTGAATGAGTGATTGTGTCACTGGTGTTTTTCCCTAGACTTTTTTCCCCTCCTGTCCATCTTTTACTCATTCACTTTTTTTTCCCTCAAAAGTTCCTTTCTAGTCCTTCTAAATTTCACTCACCCTCCTTCTCATCCAGTGTCTGATATTTCAAGTTGCTGATCCTCACACATAGAACCTCACACACAACCTCTTCATCAATGCATCATACCGTTTTAAAATGCCTTGATATCAATTACATACACACATCATTGTGAGAGTCTTGTCTGTACAGATAAGTGCAAGGTTGGGGCTCCAAAGATCCTACCCACTTAAAAGTAATTACCTTTGTTAGGCAAGAACACTTCTTTATTGAATCAATCAATCAGAACTGAATGTAAACAGGGCCTTAATTTCTCCTGGAATCAATCAAATCCATTGGTAAGAGAGACTCAGTCATGTTCTAAGGAATTTGTATAGAAGAATGGGCTATCTAAGAAGCAAATAGAGATTCTAAGGATCTGTAAATGGGAAGAAAATAATGGAGTCATATAGGGCCAAACCCATAATTGATAGCCCCACTGAAAAGAAGAGAAGAGAGAGAAAAGAGGACTGATGTGTGGCAAAGAAGAAAAACTATTAAGGAGAACTTGCCCTACAGGTTGTTGGGGCAGAAGGTTCTATCTTGGAGCAGAAGATCTGACATCACTAGTCTGCCTGTCTATTCAAGGGCTGAGGGAAAGCAGCTGTTTCTCCAACTTCCTTTCCTGCCTATCCACAGGACTCATAATATAATCAGCTGTTTCATTATCTAAACTTTTCTAGTAACCTGAATTTTTCCTCCATCACAAAGAGGTCAGGGGTAAACTAGAGAGAATTACATGAATGAAAATTTAGATAAAGAGCCTTTGCCTTTCAGGAAGTTTTATAATTGGGGACTGTAATGGGAATGCAAATTTGGAAGATCTTCCCTGCCCCTAGGCTAAAGTGCACCTGAAGCCTGGGGTGGGAGGCTTGTTTTTCAGTAGATACTTCTTGATTGGCCAGTGAGTCAATAAGGTTGTTACATTGTCTGAGCCAGGAGAAGGGTATATAAGCCCTGATGTGTAGCTTTGTTTTGGGGGCTCACTTTGAGAAGTGTTCTGTGATTTGATCTGTATTCTGAAAAGCCATTGTCCAGAGGCCCCCACCCCCACCCCGGCTTTGAAAAACCCAGATGTTGACTGGGTATGGATGTAATGGTTGGACAGTTTAGAAATCTGTCTACTTGATCTGTTTCTGTCTTGATAATTCTGCCTGTATGCTTTGAAGTTCGGGGTGCTGACCTTTTTCCCCTGAACAAGGTAAACGATATATGTCTGACTGATTAAAGTAAGCTTGTTAACCCATTTTGAGTTGCTTTCCTTTATCAAAGCAGATCCAAGAACCTGTGGTAGCAGAAAACCCTGAGGACGCTGGGGTGCTTGCTGCTACAGGGACTCAGAGCATTTGTGATTAAAGATGTAAGTTTTCAACTGAAATACACCCCCCAAAACCACAATGTAAAAAACTGTATGGACCTTAGGAGCCATTATATGGCCCTTTGGCATAAAGCAAACTACTTATTATATTGGAATGTTACATAAGAAAACTGAAGCCCTAAGAAAAATGTCTTTCCTAAAGTTTTACAACAAATCAATGACAGAATCATGCCTGGAACAAAGATCTGAATGCCATCTTTGCTTTTCTTCTATCTTTCCCATACCCATTTTCTGAGACCAGGATAAATTTCATTCTGTTGATCAGTGATGGGTTGCAGTATATGGTTTGAGCTATCCATATGCAACAGTACAGGAGCTTCTAAAAAAGAACATGTTCTGTGAAGTTTGGATTTAGTCAAAGGGCCACACTTAAGGACCTAGATGGCCATACATGGCCCTGAGGCTAAAGTTTCCCCACCTCTGTTCTAAAACTTTGCTTCTATGATTTTAAGTTCAGTCAGAGGTTTGATTGAAGCAGGGTAAGAAGTAAGAAAGGAAAGATTCTCACATACTACCCAAGTTTTTTTTTTTTTAATTTGTTTACTCATTCCTGTTTGACCCTAAGCACACTAGCCTATCAGATCTGGAAAGAAGTCACAGAATCTCAATGTTGAATTGGTCCTCAGAGGCCATCTAGTCCAATTAGAAAGGCAACAAACAAAAGCAAAAACAAATAAAAACCCTTATGGATAATTTCATTCCATAAAAGAGAAGATCCAGATCTTCTGACTCCTAAGAAAATATCTAATTTTTCATCCATGAGCCTCCTGGGACTTTTAAGTTCTATCACTGGTCCTCTGGTGATTCCTAAGACAATAACTTAAAATTAACGTTTGTGTGGAGGGCTATATTGGGATTTAGAGTTGGAAAGAACCTTAAATATCATTTTGTCTAGCCCCCCCTTTATTCTACAGAAGATCAAACTAAGGATAAGGTGATTTGACAAAGTTCACCCATATAAAAGGAGATGAGCCAGGTCCCCTGACTTCAAATCCAATGTTCTTTCCACTGGAGGATTCGAGTACAAGTGAGAAGAGTGGGATAGAGGGTAGATAAGGAACTATTAGCACTCAGATTCCTGAATACCATAATAGTTAAAAGGATTCAGAGGTTGAGGGAAATGTATTTGTCAAACACGCTCTATCCTCCAAAGCTGTTGTAGTCTACATCTACCAAGCTTAATTTGAATGAGAATCATTTGAAAAATTCCATTAGACTGTGAGCACTTCGAGAGCAGGGACTGTTTTTGCCTTTCTCTGCATCCCCAGTGCTTAACACAGTGCCTGGTACCATAGTAAGTGCTTAATAAATGCCTCTTGTTTGAATGACTGAAAAGGGAGAAGAAAAAAAAAACAGATTATTTGGTGCTTTTTTTTTTCCCTCTTAGAGGAGAGGGAGAAAAAAAAGAGAAGTAGTTAACCATAGCTTAGAGATTGTGTACTTTTCCATTTTTTTTAGGGTGACCAGCTTTCATTGGCTTAAAGAACTCATAACAAGGAAATACCTGTTATTAATGAAGGTCAGCACCTGCTCTGCAACTTATAGACTGAGATAGTTGGCTAGGGGCACTGAAATGTTAAGAGATTTGCCCAGGCCAAGGCCTATTTGTCAGAGGTGGGATTTGAATAGAAGTCTCTCTCACTCCAAAGCCAACTTTCTTTCCATAACAGCACCCTGCCCCTATTCCAGTTCAATCCAGCAAGCATTTATTAATTGTTAGATATGAATGGGCACAGTGCAAGGCACTGAAGCTATATTCTCTTGTGGCAGGAGGCGGGGAAAGGTAGATCCCACATGTGCACTATCAAGAAGAAAAGACAGCAGGAAGTGATGGATGGAGATAGAGAATTTGAGCAAAGTATTCTAAGAAAATCTGAGGAGCAAGTAAACGCTTTCAGTAGAGGGTATAAAGGAAGACTTCACAGATGAGGTGATCCCTAAGCTTGATCCCCAGCAGAAGATAAACTTACTTAAAAGCAGAGAAGAGAGGGGAGTACATTCTCAGGATGGGGCAAAGCAAAGAAATGGAACACCGTAAACTTTGGGAATTGCCGGGAATGTAGAATGCATAAAAGGGAATCATGTGAAATAAGGTTGGAAATGTGGTTTAAAGCCAGATTGCAGAGGGCTTTAAATACCAGCCTGAAAAGTTTTTATTTTGTCAGAGAGGCAATTGAAAGTCAATGAATGTTTTTTTTTTTTTTAACAGAGGATGGAAATGATTAAACCATGGCGTTAAAGAAATTATCTTGGTCATTATTCCATGACCTAAGAATGTATTCTCTAGTGGCCAGCCAATCGCTGTTGAGCCTTGATGTAGTTGGGTAGGCTGGCCCTTGGAGAGAGGCAGTCTATTATGACCAGGATCTTGCTCAAAACCTTTCCAGCATAGCAGAAGTCTCAAGGTTTGGCCTCTGATGGCATGTCTTTCAGAGCCCTTGCTTATATCTATGCTACATTGTAGCAGCTGGGTCACTCCTACCAACCAAGCATTTAGTAAGTGCTACTATGAATAAGCACAGTGCTAGGCACTGAAGTGACATTTTCCTGGGGTAAGGGAAAAGGTGGATCCCACATGTGCACTTTTAAGAATAAGACACAGCAGGAAGTGATGCATGGGGACAGGGGACTTAAATAAAGTATTCTAAGAACACTTAAGCCATTCTCCAGACTGATCAAACTGATCTCACCTGTTCCAAATTTATGGAACATTACTTTTTCTTGGCCTTCACTGCTGCCCAATGAGAGTCCTCTACCATCATGTACTCCTTGTGTGATTGCACATGGCATTGCCTCTAAACCTTTTATTCACATTTCAACCCTAGTCACATCTCTATCCCCAAGATTTACAGAAAATGGTCTAACCTACCCTATCCTATTTTCTCTTATTATGTGAGTGCCACCATCTCCAGTTTACAGATGAGGAAGAAAAAACTCAGAGATATTAAGTAATTTATCTTTGGTCAGTGTTAGAGGTAGGATTTGAATCTAGATTTCTCCACAGTCCATGGCCAATGCTCTTCCCTACACCATGCTGCCTCTTGTTATTCCCTGCTATGCACGTTTACCCATTTGCTTCTTTTTATTGTAGCCATCTTTGTCCATGCCTTATCTGCTCCTCCTAGACTGCAAAATCCTTTAGGGCAGGGACTGCACTCAGCAAGGTGCCTGACATATGTAGTAGGTGCTGGATTAATAACTGTTGAATTAAATAATTTAATTGAATGACTGAAGATCTTGCAGGGTCCCAAGGTCATCATTGGGAGCATCCATTCTCAATGAATGCCACTGGAAGGGGAGACGAAGAGGGTATATAGGAGCCTAGACTGTAGGTACCTTATCCCAGAACACCCCCTAGAGGTCATTTGGACAGTTAGATTGTTTATACAACATTTCTGGTGGGCTCTTGTTTCACTGCAGCTCATCTCTTTGGAGCCTATGGCAAAACTCTACCTAAGAGCCCTGGTGATTTGCGTCATTATTTATAGAAAGTCATTTGTAGTTGGGCAGGAGAGACATGCGTTTTGAAGCTCCAGTCTTTTCTCAGCAAGAACCTGGGTCAAGTGGTCAAGTACATGAAACAAGTCACATACCTAACATTAATTTTTTTTTTTGAGAGAGGAAGGCAAGGCAATGGGAGGTTAAGTGACTTGCCCAAGTTCACATAGCTAGTAATTGTGTCAAGTGTCTGAAATCAGATTTGAACCCAGATCCTCCTGACTCCAGGGACAGGGCTCTATTCACTGCACCACCTAGCTACACCTAACATTAATTCTTAATATGATCTGGAGCAAAGTTCTATCATATCCTTGTACCTCAATTATTTTGTGTTTTCTTGATCTAGCAAAGTAGATGAGTGGTAGTATAATATAGGGAGAAAAGAGGACACATTACTTTTAAAGTAAATCCTATGAAGTATTTCAAGTGATGTGGTAACTTGGCACAGTATAAATATCCAAGAGACCTTTGGCATTTGTGGCATGAGCAAAGGGATGCTTGTATTTCTGTAATACTTAAGGGTATTCTATGAAATGGAAAGTGCTTATAATAGTCTCTCATGAATGGTGAATGGTAGTGCTTTTCTCCCTCTTCTGGCTCCTACCTCTTCCTTCCCTTTCCCTCTCCTCCCCTCCCCTCCTCTATTCTCCCCTCCCCTTCATTTATCTTCCCTTCCTTACTTCCTATCTCTTTATTCTCTTTTTCTCTCCTCTCCTCTCCTCTCCTCTCCTCTCTTCTGCTCTCCTAATCTATTTTTTCTTTCCTTTCATCTTTCCTCTCTCCTTTAACCAAGGAAAAGTTTGACCAACCTCTCTTATCTTAATGCTTTTTGTCCCTGTTGAATATTGTCCAGATCAAATCCACCTACCTATCTCCAGAAAGGGAAGTCTGGTGAGGAGACTGTTAATGGCTTCAGGATTAGAGACCATCACATGTGTCTATTACCTGCTACAACTGTCACAGCTGATGGTCACTCTTGTGGGAGTTGGGGAGGAGAGATGGGAAATCAAGACAGCCCTGGCAAAGGATAAAAGTAATTAAGAAGACACCAGGTACATTTTTCCTGGTCCTGATGGGAGACCTTCAACTGAATATCTCTGGAGGTGAAAGAACTGCAGTTTTCTCAGGTATGGGAAAGAGCACTTTCTCACAGGGAAACCCTGTAATGGAAATGCAAATTTAAAGATCTTCCCTGCCCCTAGGCTAAAGTGCACCTGGAGCCTGGGGTGGGAGGCTTGTTTTTCAGTAGATACTTTTTGATTGGCCAGTGGGTCCAGAAGGTTGTTACATTCTCTGAGCCAGGAGAAGGCTATATAATCCCTGATATGTAGCTTTGTTTTGGGGCTCACTTTGAGAAGTGTTCTGTGATTTGATCAGATGAGACTTTAGGAAACCGTTGTTGAGAGCCCCCCGGCTTTGAAAAACCCAGATGTAGATTTGGTATGGATGTAATGGTTGGACAGTTTGGAAATCTGTCTACTTGATCTGTTTCTGTCTTGATAATTCTGTCTGTATACTCTGAAGTTCGGGGTGCTGACCTTTTTCCCCTGAACTAGGTGAATGATACATATTTGACTGATTAAAGTAAGCTTGTTAATCCATTTTGAGTTGCTTTCCTTTAACAAAGCAGATCCAAGAACCTGTGTCGGCAGACACTCTGGGGACGTTGGGGTGCTTGCTGCTACAAACCCCTGGAAAAATTTTGCGGTGAGAGAGCTTCTAACCCACCAGGCTATCTCTGGGCTAAGGATGAAATCACTTCTCTAACCTCCCTGATTAGTTTCTGAGGTCTTTTCCTATCAGGAAAACTTGCATCAGTTCATTCATAGGATAAAACAAAGGACAAGAGATGTCAGTTGCCCTACAGAACAAATATTATCTAGGAAGAGTTTAACATAATTCCATAACTAGGATGATACAATCAGAATTTTGTCCCAGCGTACTGGAATTTTGTTGGGCATGTGTAGAGAATGCTGACCTCTTAGGACCATTCCTTCACTTGATGATCCACCACTAACCTGTGTTTATGTGTGGTGCAAATGACTCTGGGCTACACCTATCCAGAGTTATCTCACTATTTCTTCTCTCCTCCAAGGTCTGTCTTCTCCCTCTGTTGGGGTAAGGGCCAGAAATCTCTGGGTACATAGGCTCATTTTCAGTACAACTGTACCTGTGCAGTGATTCTGATACCACCACCGTATCCATCCATACTTTACCTCTCTCCCTTTCTCCCTCAACTGAGTTTTCTCCAGGCAAAAGAATTCCTAGTGATGACTCTGCTTGAATATGATTTCTAATGCCCTCATCTGTCTCTCAGTTTTTCCATCTTGGATATGAGATAACTCACAATTAGAGTTATGATGAAAACGATTCTACAGCATGGAAAACATAATTTTTGTTTTAATTCACACTTTTATAGCACTTTAAGATTCAGAACTTTTTAGTATAGCACTTTTATCCTGACACCTTTCTGAAGTATATTGTACATGTTATTGCTAATATAGAAACTAGGGGTCATAATTAAATATTGGAACCAGTACTTTAACTCAAGCATAGAACTCTTCATCCTGTAGCATGCTTGACCCCTCAGGTAAACCAAAAACAATAACCCTTTCCTGGCTACAACCTTAAGAAGCATTCAGTAGAAATATCATTACCTTATAGATAACGAAATTGAGTTTCATAGATAAATTTCATAGGCTATAAAACTAAAAATAATCATCTATTTCTACATCCCTCATTTTATGGATGAGGAAATTGAACCTCAGAAAAGCTAAAAAGACTTTCCCACAAAGAGATATGTGGAAGACCTAGGATTTGAAAAGGTCCTATGACAACAAATTAGTGTTCTAACCAAAATACCACATCACATACCACATTTTCCAGTGCCCCAAGAGGAGAAAAAGGTAAACTATTTTTTTTAAGTTTGAAGGTCAAATAAAGCATGTTTGTTAAAGAACAGACATTTTGATACCCATTTTATCAATGAAAAAACTGAGGCTAAGAAGGTTTAAATTACATCCTCATACTCAAAAGCCATTTATAGTTAGGTTGGTCTAGTTGCATTTCTGTAGGACTCTGAGCTTAATGAAGCCAAGGTACATTAAGTATGATTCAACTTGCATATTTCCTAGAATCAGGAGTTCCCCAGAGGCAAGAAGAGAAATTGTAGGAAGAATATGAAGATGATCCCCTTTCTCAGAAGCTTGACTTCATTCTCAATGAGATGAACAGCAAAGGACCAGATACATATGCTCATGCACATCGTAAGATCATACACTCAGAGCTGTAAGGGACTTCGCAGATCATTAAGTTCAGTCCCCTAATTTTACAGATGAGAAAGCTTAGGCCCAGTGAAATTACATGACTTGCCCAAGGTCATACAAGTAGCAAATGGCAGAGGCAGGTCTTCAGACTCCAAATTTAATAACTCTTTTCATTGCATAAAGGTATACTCACACACACACACACACACACACACACACACACACACTTCTACTCTTATAATACCTAACATAACTTGATGTTGCTTGGGGTTAGAAAGAGAGCAAAAGTAGATAACAGAAAACATCAGAGAATAAGGTATTTCCTTTTGGTGAAAATAAAATGTTGGGACCTTTTGAGTATCTATACCTATGGAAAATAAGTGACTTTGTTGAATGAGGAGTGTCTAGCTTCAGCCAAACAATAGGTGAAGAGTTAGTACAATACCTTGACTTCTCCACCCTTTTCTTCTCCATTCAGACACAGTGGCTGGGTGTTGTCCTTGGTCCTGATTTAGTGTGAATTTTGTTCCCCGTGAGATTAGGGATTAGAACTGAGAAGTATGGGTGCAGGTGAGAGTTAGAATAAAAAAAAAAAAAACAGCAATAACATTAACAACCACCACCACAACAAAAAGTTCCCCAACTCCCTCTCCTTGCCTCCAAACTGAGTAGAATAGTCATGGAACAG
Organism: Petaurus breviceps papuanus; assembly: GCF_028583685.1. NCBI lineage: Eukaryota > Metazoa > Chordata > Mammalia > Diprotodontia > Petauridae > Petaurus > Petaurus breviceps. The sequence goes on from NW_027187378.1 coordinate 32,499,077, forward strand.
ATATCAGAAATTTTTTCTAGTGCTTTCAATGTAGGGTCAAGGGAAGAATTACAGTAAAATGTAAAAGGGACCTAAGAAAAAAACAAGACCCATGGTTTGGACTACAATGAATTAGTGCTGGCAAAGCAGCAGGGGTGTTGAACTAGGCAAGGAATTATCTCAATTTTATGCACTCTTTTGGACTGTTTTTATGCTTAGCTGTTTGCAGTCAGGACTATGCTCCAGTTTCTTCTGAAGTCCCTTTAGCTGCAATGCTCCTCCTCCTACCTTCAATGTTCTCCATGGCAACATCAAAGTCCATGAAGCATCAGACCTGTGATGAGAGGGAGTGAACAAAAAGCATTAGCTGGAGTAATTGATTAGTAGCTGGAATCTTGAAAAAAAGTTGGATACAGGATAAATATACCTATATCTCAGAGAGTCAGAACTTGTACTGAGATTCTTTTTATTAAAATATTCTCAATATTGTAATTATCCAGTAGTTTCTTGGTACCTTCTAGAAAGAATAATAATATACACTACTCCCTTCCCTTTGTCCCAGTTTCAGTCACAGCAATAGGTCCTGGAAAAGGAAGCAGCAAAGGGTCATACAACTAAATTAAGAAAATGGCCTTTTCTGGTTAACAGAGTTTTACCTAAATTTAAAAACAAAAACTGATCTGACTCCTAAAAATTAAAGCATCCTCCCAAATATAGTCAAAGATCATCAAGGATACTATAACATTTGAAATACAGATGATATGATTAAACTTCCAACCCCTAGGAAAACATGAGGAGGAGTCTAAAAAAGCTGTTTCCCCTGTCTTCTCATATACATGAGTTGAAAAAACCAGGATTAGTAGGATGGCTATAGGAACAAAGGACTTCTGTCATTTTATCTCTGATTCTTAGAGCAGATATCACTTGCTCTTCCAAGTTACATACTCAGTCTTTCCCTCTTTACCAGAGCAGTCCAAGTCTGCCCATCTATCTATGTATTTCTGGTTTTGTTTGTCTCTACTTCTTTCCTCTCTCTCTCTCTCTCTCTCTCCCTCTCTCTCTCTCTCTC
>NW_027187378.1:32500224-32506982 GCF_028583685.1 Petaurus breviceps papuanus
TCTCTCTCTCTCTCTCTCTCTCTCTCTTTCTCTCTCTCTCTCTCTCTGTTTATTTTTCTCTTTCTATCTATCTTTCTGTCTCTCTATTTCTGGTAAAGTAACCTTGTGTCATATAAACCCAAAAGGGTCTAGGAGAGGTACTTACTTTTTAAAAATTACATCTCCTTAGAAAGAATGAATATGTGTTTGTATCTTTAGGCTGATTGTTAAATTATTTTCTCAATTTATAAATTTCATCTTGATAGATTTACATATATGTATTGAACTAAAAGGTCCAGGGTAAATTGGATAATCCTCATAAATGACTCTCAAGGAAATCATGTCTATTTTGCTGATAAAAATGTAGTCTACCAGACCTTCTGTTATCCACATTCTCAAGATTCCCAGAACTGTCATCTGGGGAGAGTAGTCAAATTGGATCCTGAATCCCTTCCTCACGTTTCACCTCACTATAGTGAGATTAGATGAAGGCCTGCTTTAACAATAACCCTATAGATACAGATATTTTATCTGTGCCTGAGTCCTGAGCATGAGAGAAAAAAGGATCCTGACCCTAAAGGTAATCATAGGTAGAACCAAAAGAAGTGAACCCAGAATCTCATGATTTCCTGAAGAAAAGAGATGTGCATTTAATTTCTATGCTTTTGATTCATTTGTGATCTCAACATGTGGGTACTCCCCCTAAAGGTGCCAATCACCACTCATCCATATCTTCTCAACCTGTGTGACTCCTAATGAAGTCTTCCCACAAATCTTCACCCAGGTTCTAGGGACCTTCCAAAATCCCTTGATATTACATAAGTATCAAGGGATCACATGGGCTATGTAACTCTTATCCATACTCTCAGTACATGTCACCTCCACCTCCTTTTCATTTAATTTCAATTTAATTTATATATAAATATACACATATATCATATATATGTATGTATGTATATGTGTACTTATATGTGTACATATACATGTGTATAGATGTATGTGTGTATATGGGGCATAGTACCCAATTAATGGATCGCATTTTCAGAGAAGATAGGAATAAGAAGCACCTATAGTGATTAATAATCCAGGCTAACATTTAAAGAAGTTGAACTAAATAAGGAATCACATTCATGGGGCGGGGGAGCAGAGGAATTAAAGAGCATTAAAGACTTTGCCAGGTCCCAAATTCTCTCTCACAACAGTCTGAAATTCTACAGATCCCTTGGATGAAGCATGATCCTTCCATTTGGGTGCTCTTTAAAAAATCCACACCTTTCCTCATACTTAGGTATGAATAGGAGAGAGCTGTTCAAAAGGGAGTAGAATTATATACAAAGCTTCCACAAGTCAAAGACTAACCTGCCTTAAGGAGAAATAGGTAAATCAGAAGAATTTGCCTTTAGCTTGTCAGTATCCATTTCTTTTGCTCTGGTTGCAATTCCTTCCCTCCCTTCTTCTGTTCTCCACCCATGCTTTCTGAATTCTACCTATTGATTTTAGTGACAGTAATCATCATGGTAATCATGTTGGCTTTGGCAGTATATTTAAGATTATAGTATGTAGAGCTGAAAAGTGACCTTATTTTGGGATCTAGTAAAGGAATGCTTAAACTTTTTGTGTGTTTCTTGGACCCCAGTGGCATTCTAGTGAAGGCTATAGACCCCTTGTTAGAATAATTTTATTTTCAAAAAATTTTTATTCATTTTCAAAAGCATAAAATTCAAAGGATTACAAAGAAAAACATTATGTTCAAATAAAGTTATCAAAAAAAATTGAAAACAAGTTCATAGAGCCATGATTAAGAAACCCTGGTCTAGTACAACCTCCTAATTTTACCAATGAGGAAACTGAGGCCTAGAGAAATTAAGTCACTTGCCCAAGGTCATACGGACAATTAGCAGAGTCAGGATTCCAATACAGATCTCCTAACTCCAAATCAAGTGCCCTTTTGACTGTAGCATGCATTGACCAAAATGAGAATCCAGCTCAGGATGCCTGATTCCCTCCTCCTGTGCCGAGGTCACTGGACCATGCTCTTCTCATTAATGATATGTTATTGTTATTTTCCACTCCAATAAGCTCTTTGATGGCTGGTGACATTCTAGCCTTCTACATGGTGAAGGTAGGGCTGCTTGTGTCTTTGTCATGGGAGCAAGAGAAGGTAATTAATAAATACCCAGAGCATTGGGTCTTCCTGGGACCCTGGGCTCCTAGACATGAATATGCATTGACTGCCTAGCAGTGCATGAAACAGTATGGTTCTGCAGTTGAGGTAGGGGTGGGGATGGGGGTGTTGGGGAGGTGTTGTGCTGAGGCTGGAAGCACTAGGCTGGTTGGTCACTAAGGATTAACATTAAATGCCATGCTGTTCCTTTCAGGGCAGGGGCAGACCTGAGTCTAGCTGGGTGGCTTTCATCAGCCATGCAATTTCTGGCATAAGCAAGCTGGCAGATGTGAACATAAATACACCACCACCACTTCCCCCTCCTGCCTCACCTCAGTGCCCTGATGAGCTGTTAGAGGTTTTAAATTACCATTTCAGTAAGAATTGAAAGAAAAGAAAAGAAGGAGATGTATTTGTTAACTTAGGAGCTTTGTTGACTTCAGCTCATTCTCTTCCTATTGTTAGCATCCTTGGGGGAAGGGGGATCAAACTTTCTCTGTAAATTCTAGAGCGACACCTTCAGACACAGCCAGGGTGTAGAGGCCAAGGTTATGTACCCCTTTCCAATGCCACTTTACTGGCTTCTGGCTTAGAAAAGCAACCTTAACCATTAGTAGGCTATGTGGATTACCTCTATTATGTTATAATTTTAGAGGTGTTAGAAAATTTTCCCTGCTCCCACTCACTCACAAAACAGAAAGAAAGAAAGAAAGAAAGAAAGAAAGAAAGAAAGAAAGAAAGAAAGAAAGAAAGAAAGAAAGAAAGAAAGAAAGAAAGAAAGAAAGAAAGAAAGAAGAAAGGAAGGAAGGAAGGAAGGAAGGAAGGAAGGAAGGAAGGAAGGAAGGAAGGAAGGAAGGAAGGAAAGAAGAAAAAATGGGAGAAAGGAAGGAGAAAGGAGGAAGAAGAAGGGAGGAAGAGGAGGGGAGAGGAAGAGGAAGAAGGAGAGGAAAAGGATTTATTTCTCCGCAATTATTTCTCTGGATATGGATAGCCTTTTCCATGTTGTCTTTTGGAGTTGTCTTATAACCTTGTATCGCTGAAATGAGCTCAGTCTATCAAAGTCAGTCATCACAGATATGATGAGTCTGTAATTGCATACAATCTTCGGGTTCTGCTCCTCTCAAAAAGGGGAACAGTTTTTTTGTTTGTTTTGTTTGGTTTATTTTTGGAGGGGAGAAGGCAGGGCAATTGGTGTTAAGTGACTTGCCCAAGGTCACACAGATAGTAAGTGTCAAATGGCTGAGACTAGATTTGAACTCAGGTCCTCCTGACTCTAGGGCCAGTGCTCTGTGCCACCTAGCTGCCTCCACATCTTTCTATAGTGGCAGTCCATTAACCATCCCCAAATCCCAAATTCTATGCCTGACACAGACAGTACTGGGCACAGAACAGAGATGTAAGTCAGATTCCTAACACCTTGACCAAATTCTGTAGAGTGGAGTGATCCTAAGTTATGACTATTCTTGTATATAGTTAAGGCAAATTAAAGACAGAGATCACAGGAGTTTAAGATGTTGAGGAAACGAAAAGCAATGGTGTTCAGAGGGACAGGGGTTGGGGTGGAGAGGATGACTGTGAGATATGGTAGAGTGAAATGAAGGTTTAAGGAAGTCAGTATTATGTGGACAGGATAGCGAATTTTAAATACGGAGAGGTGTCTGCTGACCTAGTGTAGAAGAGGGAGGCTGTGAAACTGGCAGTGGGGAGAAAGGAGAAAGCCATATCCTTTTCTTGGCCATGTGCCTAAAGGAGTGTCTCTGTCTGTCAATCCTCTTTTTTTTGTCTTAAAGGCCCAGTTCATGTGCCTCCTCCATAGAGTTTCCCCTGATCCCACTCCACGTCTTCAGCTGAATGTTGTCTCTCCTGCCACCGATATTCTTATAATGCTTCCTCTGAATCCCTTCTTGGCTCTCATCCTAGTCTATCTTGTAATGTCCTTTATATGTTACTATATCATCTTCAGTATATTAAATATCAAGTTCCTTGAGGGTGCAACTATGTTGATTTTCACCTTAAAGTGCAGAAGGAAGATTTAATGTTAGAAGAGCCTTAATACTTTGTCTTCAAAGTAAACTCTGTCCTTACTAGCTGTGATGTACTTAAGCAAGTCATCTCATTTCTCAAGACTTGAAATGAAAAATGAGGAGGTTGGATTAGCTGATAGTTCTGAAGATCCTTTTCAATGCTAAAATCTCATGATCCTAAGACCCTTGAAAACAAAGAACTTAATTTCAAAACATTAATCCACAATACAATTATGCTAAAGCATGCTGCCTGTCTCCTGACCAAGGGTTATGGATTCAGGATGCAGAAGGAGACCTACATTTTCTGACATGATAAATGTGGGGATGTGCTTTGTTTGACATTCAGATTTGTTACAAGGGTCTGGTTTTTCTTTTGTTCTTTTCAATGTATAGGCAGCACACTGGAGGGAAAGAAAATAGATTTTTGTTAATTAAAAATATTAATTTTTTTTATCCCTGGGCCTCACACAATGCTCAGCATGTAGTAGGCTTATAACAAATATTAGTTGAATTGAATTAAACTCAGTCATGGCAAAGTGACCTGGTGATATAAGAATAGTAAAGCTTGACTATCTTATAAGGGTGTAAAGGTTAACTACTGACAACTGTGTCACCCTTTGTATTTGAAGATGATTCTTGTAGCTCACCCTTGATGCTTCTAGCTTCACCCTTGATGAAGCATGGTGATTCTTTATTTTTTCTTTTTGGAGGGGAAAAAGCAGGGCAGTTGGGGTTAAGTGGCTTGCCCAAGGTCACATAGCTAGTAAGTGTTAAGTGTCTGAAGTCAGATTGAACTCAGGTCCTCCTGACTCCAGGGCTGGTGCTCTATTCACTGTGCCACCAAGCCACCTCAAGCATGGTGATTCTTACCAATATTTGGCTTAGTTTGCACTGAGCCATCCCCATTCTCTAGCCTGGTATCTCTTGTGATTCATGGTGCCCATTTGTAAGGATGTAAGGGAGCTTTGAGGCTTTACTTTGTGGCTACAAAATGGAATTGTCCTCTACATGTATGCTACATGTATGAAGTTAATGTTTACATGAAGATTGAGTGACATCATACTACAGAAGGTATAGTAGATGAGGAGTCAGAGACCTGGTTTCTAATCTAGGTCCTTTTATTAATAAGTTCTGGAACCTTACAGAATTTAGAATGGGCAGAGAACTTAATGACCACATAATCTATTCCCCGTCTTATAGAGGTAAAAAATACCCCAAGAGCTTATACTATTTGTTCAAAGTCACACAAGTACTTAAGAAACAGGTCTGGGATTTAAACACATATCTTCTGGCATCACTTTTGTACTGTTTTTGGCCTTGCCCAAGGCAAGTTACAATCCCAAGTCTTAGTTCTTTATTTGTAAAATAAGAGAGTTGTATCAATCTCATTGCTTTCTTCTAACTCTGATATTCAGTGGATCTCAGTCATTGACTGGTTTATTAGTACCAATTTAGCTCACCAGATGTGAAGTCTGTTGGAAGGTGGCAGCTTCAATTCTCTCCACATCCCAGAATGTGGTGGTTTCTCATCTGTTTCTGAACAGAGAAATTTGATGACTAGTAAGAATTGTTTAAATAAATGGCAATCTAAACCTTTTCCCACCTACCTCATGAAGATAAAATTGTCCAAAAAGCTCACCTTGCTGTGTTTCAGCCCCTAGAGTCATGGTCTTGGTCACTAGGGAGTAAAGACATCTGGAAATTGAGCGAAGGCAAGCTCAAAACTTCCCCTTCCTATACTTCCTATCGATAAGGAGACAGAGAAATGAGGATTATGGAAAAAACATTGGTTCTCCACCAGAAGTCAGTGTGCTCTACTTCAAAGGGGCAGGTGGAAATTCCTTTAATGTTTTGGAAAGAACCCAGGTTAACAAGTCAGAAGGTGAAGGCTTCTCATTAATTTTGGGTTACGATCCATTTCTCCTTTTATCAGCCTGTAAAATGATGTCATCACATAATGTGTACATATATATACACATATATAACATTTATTACATTTTATGCATTATATTTTATATTGTATTTCTATATTATAGTATAAATATTGCTTATTAATTATATATAAATACATATAAATGCGCAAACATATATGTTAATATATGTTTGTATATTTATATATGAACCTGTATATGCTAGGTGATTCAGTGAATAGAGTTCTGGACCTGAAGTCAGGACAACTGATCTTCCTGAGTTCAAATCTGGCCTCAGACAGTTACTAGCTGTGTGACCCTGGGCAAGTCACTTAACCCTTTTTGCCTCAGTTTCCTCATCTGTCAAATGAACTTGAGAAGGAAATGGCAAAGCACTCCAGTATCTCTGCCAAGAAAACCACACAAAAGATAATGAAGAGTCAAACATGACTGAAACAACCAAACAATAAGAACAAGAACAATGACAACACGTGTGTGTATGTATATGTATTTATGTATGTTATATATACTAGATGGTGCTGTAGATATACTGCTAGGCCTGGAGTCAGGAAAAACTAAGTTCAAACCTGTCCTCAGATACTTCCTAGCCATTACATCCTGAGCAAGTTGTTCAATCTCTGTCTCATCTTCCTAAACCATAAAACAGGATTAATAATAGCA
>NW_027187378.1:32506992-32537563 GCF_028583685.1 Petaurus breviceps papuanus
TATATACGTATATGCATATATGTATACATAAACATGTATATGTGTGTATATTTTTCCAGGCTTCCTCTGAGTAAAAAAAGGGGTTGGCTTCAATGATTTCTGAGGTCTAACTTTTTATGAGCTATGATGTTATGTCAAATCATTCCACAATAAAGGAGCTGGTGGTGGCAGATGCCAGAGAAGGATGATGAATACAATTTAAATCTCCCAGATACCAGAGTTTAAAAGGAAAAAAAAAGGACACCTTTCTATTGACACTATCACATTGCCCAAACCTACTCCTTAGCTGACTTAGAAATGCTCTTAGAAAAGAACAGCCACCTCAATTAAAAATGTAGTCTCCTTTCCTCCCCCAACCCCCACCCCCACGACACTTATGAACTGTGCATTTCACATCTCTGGTGCTGCGTTCCATAAAATAACATCTGTCATCGCCAGCAGCCCTCAGCAACCCTGCTACTTGGAAATTCACTCTATAGGCAGAGGGCTATGGAAGGGAGAGGGGGAGGACCACAGAGATGTTTGCAAAGTTAGGCTCATAGAACTAGAAGGGTAGCCCGGGGGAAGGGAATTGGGTTGAATATGATGTTATGTTGGTGCTCTCAAAGGGGGGATCTTATGAGCTGCCAAGGAAGTTGTGTGCTGTGCTTATTTATTTCAATGTACATATACATTATTTCATATACACATCTTGTCACCTCAACTAGAATCCTCCAGGAAAGAAACTCTGTTTTTGCTTCTTAATACGTCATCACAGTGCCCAGTCAAGAGTTGAGTTTAGGGGCAGCTGGGTGGAGCAGTGAGTGGAGCACCAGCCCTGGAGTCAGGGGGACCTGAGTTCAAGTCCAGCCTCAGACAGTTAACACAAAAACTAGCCGTGTGACCTTGGGCAAGTCACTTAACCCCAATTGCCCTCCAAAAAGCAAAAAAACAAAAACAGAGTTGAGTACAGAATATGAGCTCAGCCAAACCTTGGTGAATGAAACAATGATCATGAGCAAATATTTAACAGTCAATAAACATTTATTATATGTCCACTATGTACTGACTACTGTGCTAAGCACTAGGGACACAAAGGCTCTGCTACTCTCAGGAAGCTCACTGTCTAATGCAAGCAACTATTTACAAACAAACTATATACAAGATAAGTTGGAAATAATCAACAGAGAGAAGGTACTAGAATTCTGAGGGCTTGGGAAAGGAAGGAAGGGAGAGAAGAGGGAGGAAGAAAAGGGAGGGAGAGAGGGAGGAAGGAAGGAAGGAAGGAAGGAAGGAAGGAAGGAAGGAGGGAAGGAAGAAAGGAAGAGAGAGATAGAGAGGGAAAGAAAGAAAGAGAGAAAGAAAGAAAGAAAGAAAGAAAGAAAGAAAGAAAGAAAGAAAGAAAAAGAAAGAAAGAAAGGTTGGAGGGGAGGAAGAGAGGGAAGGAGGATGGAAATGAAGGAAGGTAAAAGGGAGGGAGGGCAGAAAAGAGGGAGAAGAAAAAAAGAGATATTTATTATGTGCCATGCAGTGTGCTAAGTATTTTAGAAATATTACTTCATTTTATCCTCAGAAGAATCTTTAGAAGTGCTATTATTTTCCTCATTTTGTAGTTGAAGAAACTGAGACAAACAGAAGATAAATGACTTGCCCAAGGTCACATAGATAGTAACATGCATTTGAACTCAGGTCTTCCTGACTCCAGATCCAATGCTTTATCATCTGTTACATCTATCTGGTCAATGACAAGGTCCATGACCTTTGCTACAGATGTGCCACCACCCTCCCCTCCCCCGACCTCCTACCCCTACCATAGACAAAAGCTCAGAAGATGTAGTGGAGGATTGAGTTTTCACTGGTATTGTCTTTCAGAATCATTATAGTCTAGCCCTTTAATATACTGGGGTTCCCAGTGCCTGTGACCGCATTAGGGAAACATGTAACACAAAGGAAAACAGACTCCTATGTACACATAACTCCCCCAAACTGTACTGCTCTGACACCAGGACAATTCACCTGTCTCCCTAGCTCTCCCTCCTCCCAACATACTCAACTCTACAGCCAGAAAAAAGGCCAGTTTAGGGCATATCAATTGAGAGGCCTGGACTCTGCTTCTATATCTTGCCTACAGGCAGCCTCTCAGTGAAAGAGAGACTGATGCCTTTCTTAGGACTATCAGCAATTCCAATTCTCTTAGTGATTTTGCAGTGCACCTTCCTTGCATCAATAATAGTGATAATAGGCAGCAGTTAATGCCATCTTCAGCTGCTTTAATAAAGACACAGTATACTGGGCAAGACATGCTATAGTCCTATATCATGTCTTCTGACATGATGCTTTAGTCTGGTTGGACTGGCCCCTTTGACCAGAGCGAAGAGAAGAAATGTGTGTCAGAAACATCAAGAGTGACGGATACCTTCTGCAGCCCCTGATGCCAAACGAATCCTACCAATTTGGGTGTTTATCCTTATCTAGCCTACTCATGATTGATGTGGTTTGTAAATAAGCATTTATTATGTCTACTAAGTGCCAGGCACTGTGCTAAGTGCTGGTCTTACCGTGAAAAAAAGAAGCAAAAAACAGTCCCTTTTTTCAAGGAGTTTATAGTCTTATTGTAAAGGCAGAATAGAAAAAAAAGCCCACAATATGCAAACAAGATATAAACATGATAAATCAGAAATAATCAGCCAAGGGAAGGCACTGGCATTAAGAGATATTGGGAAAGGCTTCATGTGGAAGTGAGATTCTAACTGGTACTTGGAGAAAACCAGGGAATCCTGAAGATGTATATGAGGGATATATGAGAATAGAGAGATAAATTGTCTTGTATAGGGAACAGCAAGGAGGCCAATGGCATTGGATCACAGAGTACCCTGCGGGGATTAAGATATAAGAAAGCTGAAGAGGTATGTGTGTGAGGAAGGGCTTTAAGGATTAGAGAATTTAATATTTAATTCTAGAAGTAAGAGAGAGCCATTGGAGTTTATTAAATAGGGTGGGGACATGATCAAACCTGCTCTTTAAGAAGATCACTTTTTTCATTTTTTATTTTTATTAGTTATGTTATTTATTTTTAGTTTTCAATATTCAATTCCATAAGTTTTAAATTTTCTCTCCCTTCTTCCTGTGTCCCTCTCCAAGATGGCATACAATCTGATATAGGCTCTACACATACATTCCTATTAAAAACATTTTCACATTAGTCATATTGCATAGAAGAATTACAACGAATGGGAGAGATCACGAAAAAGAAAAAAAAAACAAAAAAGAAAATAGTCTGTTTGCTTCGCTCTGCGTTCCAACTCCATAGTTCTTTCTCTGGATGTGGCTGGCATTTTCCATCATGAGTTTTTTGGAATTGTTTTAGGTCCTTGCATTGCTGAGAAGAGCTAAGTCTATCGAAGTCAATCATCACACACTGTGGCTATTACTATGTACAATGTTTTCCTGGTTCTGTTCACTTCATTCAGCTTCAGTTCATATAAGTCTTTCCAGGTTTTTCTGAAGTCCACCTGTTCATTATTTCTTATAGCACAATAGTATTCCATTACTTTCACATACCACAGCTTGTTCAGCCATTCCCCAATTGATGGGCATCCCCTCAATTTCCACTTCTTGGTCACCACAAAAAGAGCGGCTATAAATATATTTTTTTTACATGTGGGCCCTTTTCCCATTTTTATGATCTCTTTGGGATACAACGCTATAAACAGTATTGCTGGGTCAAAGGGTATGCACATTTATAGCCCTTCGAGCATAATTCCAAATTGTTCTCCAGAATGGCTGGATCAGTTCACAACTCAACTAACAATGAATTAGTGAATTAGTGTTCCAACTTTGCCACATCTTCCCCAACATTTATCATTTTCCTGTTTTGTCATGCTAGCCAATCTGATAGGCATGATGTGGTACTTCAGAATTGTTTTGATTTGCATCTCTCTTTAATCAATAGTAATTTAGGGCATTTTTTTCATATGACTTATAGATACCTTTAATTTAGGAAGATCACTTTGACAGCTAACTGGAGCCTAGAATGGAATGGGGAGAAACTTGGGGCAGGGAGACTAAGCAAAAGGCCATAACAATAGTCCAGGTGTGAGGCAATAAAGTCCTGTTCCAGGATAGTGGCAATGTTAGGGAACAGAAGGGAACTTACATGAAAGATGTTAGAAAGGTTGAATCAACTGAGTTTGATACAAATAAGAAAGAGGGAATGAGAGAGAGTGGAGTCAATAATGAATCCTAGTTTATCAGCCTAGGTAATAAGAGATGATGGTGGTACCCTCAATAGTAATAAAGAAGCATGGAAGAGGGAGAAGTTTGAAGGGAAGAAGGATAAAGGATTTCGTTTTGGACATTTGAGTTTAAGATATCTACAGAACATCAAGTTTGAGATATCCAGCCAGCAGTTGGAGATATGAGATTGCAGGTCAGTTGACAGGTTAGACTAAATAAGTTGATTTAAGAATCATCACCATAGAAGTGATAATTGAAAACCATGAGAGCTGGTGAGGTCACCAAGTGAAACAGTATAGAGGGAGAAGAGAAGAAGGCTCAGGAGACACCCCTGTGGGTATATTTATAATTAATGTGTGTGATGTGGATAAAGTTCCATCAGTGGAAACTGAAAAGTACAGGACAGGCATATAAAAAGAGAATCAAGGGGTGGCCAGGTGGCTCAGTGAGTAAGAGCACCAGCCCTAGAGTTGGGATGACCTGGGATTGAATCCAGGCTCAGATACTTACCACCACACCCAGAAATAACTGGCCGTGTAACCTTGAGCAAGTTACTTAATCCCAATTGCTTTAAAAAAACAGAGAATCAAGAGAGAACAATATCACAAAAACCTAGGCTTGTACCGCCTGTTTCCAGAGGGTAGAACAAGGAACAATAGTACCAGTAGCAGAGACAAAAGTAGAATGAGCTATATACTATATATCTAGTAAGTTCCCTCTTACTGGAAGGCTTTAAGCAAAGGTTACCAAGTATGTTGTAATGAGGATTCCTTTGGGGGAAATATGGGACTTTGTTACTCTGAAATTCCACCATTCTATAGTTTTACAACAATGGAGCATTTCAAGGAGAGGGTAACTGGAATAGTGCAGGGGCTTAAAACCATACCAGAAGATAATTATTTGAAACAACTGGGAATGATTAGGTTTGCAGAAGAGAAGACTTAGGGAGAGTGTGATTACTTCAAGTAATTTGAAAGGTTGTCATAATATTAACACCAGAAAAATAGTGACATATAAAGGGTGTACACTTTACATATTTTATCTTTTAGTTTTCATCCATGACCTTTTATTACAAATTTAATGTTCTCTCCATCCCATCATATTTTCTGCCTTACTGAAGAGGAATGAGATTTGTTTTGTTTGGCTACCCTGGGCAGAACTAGGAATAAATGGGGGGAAGTTGTAAGAACATAGTCAGTTGAAGCAAGCATTTTTTAAATAAAAGAAGTTGTCCAGAAATGGAATAAGCTTCCTTCGAAAGTAATGGACTCCTCACTACTGGAAGTCTTTGAGCAAAGACTGGTCAGTTACTTTGGGGAAATGTCATAGAGGGTTTAAAGGTTAGACCAGAAAATCTTTGGCATCCTTTACATTTCCAGGATTCTGTGATTCTATAAATGGGAGCTCTGGGTGCTTTGGGGCTGGGAATTTGGTGTTCAAAGTGTGTGTGTGTGTGTGTGTGGGGGGAAGTATAGTGTTTCCAGTTTATTTTCTAGATGAAGGAACCAAAGCTCAAAGTGGTTACAGTATTGGCCTAAGGTTATAAAACTAGAGTTAGTAGAAGAGTTCAGACTGGAATCCAATTCTTCTGAGTCCCAATTTCTGGCTCATTTAATTAAGCACGCTTTTGTCAGGTCTAACCATGGTCCATTGTCCTCCCTCCCTCCCTCTTTCCCTTCCTTCTCTTACTTCTCTTCCTTCCTTCCTTCCTTCCTTCCTTCCTTCCTTCCTTCCTTCCTTCCTTCCTTCCTTCCTTCCTTCCTTCCTTCCTTCTCCCAGTGTTTTTAAAATATGATATCATCACGTTCATGCGAATCTAAGGAGAGGCTAATTCACATCCTGGGTTAAGGACTAGGGTAATGGATGCAGAATGAGCAGTGGAGCTCCTGGTGGAAAAGATACTTTGCTTCCTAGGCTGTAATTATCACAGAACTAGTTGTCATGGTGACTTAAGTGGAAGGTCATGGCTGTGTGGTAGTCATACATTTAGGAAGAGCAGGAAAGAGGAATGAGAGAGAGAGAAAAAAGAGAAGAGAGAGGGAGAGAAGGGAAAAAAGGAGAAGGAAAGAAGGAGGAAGAAAAGGAGAGAGGTAACAAAATAAAGGAGGAAGAGAGAAAAGGGGGAAAGGAAGAGGTTAAGCAGGAAAGCTGTCAATATAGGAAGAGGGAAAGGAAAAGAATGCAAGAGAAAAAAAGTTAGGGGAAAGTGATGCAGGAGGAGAGAGAAGTAAACAAAGAAGAAAAATAATGAAGAAATAGAGCAGGTGTGGGAACAAAACTGTGAGGAAAGAGAGGGGATGAAAGAGGAGCTAGAATGGAAGAGGAAGCTGTGACAAAGATGAAAGGAGAAGAATGAGTGGAGAGAGTGGTGGAGAGAGCAGCAGCATTGAGGAGTGCCTGGCTCTTCCCATAATCTTTAATTATTGCCACAATGTTTTCCATCTCTATCTGCTCTTTGATCTCTGGTGTTACATATTAAATGTGAGCAACAAAACGCCAGCATCTCATGTTTAAAAACCTGATGAGGCTAGACTTCAAAGTGAGAAATAGAACAAAACGTCTCAGCCGGGTAAGCATTTCTGGCCCAATTAGGTTAAATGGGGCCCTGAAATCCTTTCTTGATCTGAGCCCCTACTCACTCTCCTCCTAGGCTGTCAGGCTTAATGAGTTCAGTGGGGGCGCAGAGCCCTTCTCAGCTCCTGGGAGCCACCATTTCCCTTAGCCCCAAGAGGACAATGGAATAGGAACTGTCCAGCTGGGACATCTGATAGCTCCCTCCCTATCTCTATTACTCAGGAGCCAGGACCAGAATGGGTCCCTCTCATCTGTTCTCTTAGATGTCTGAGAAGAGACCATTCCAAACTGACAGAATGAGCAGTGTGATGTGGTTGAGACCTGATCTTGGAGCATACAGCCCAGTCTTTCGAAGGTAATGCAACAGTATGAGGGGAAGCAGAGCTGTTATGTAGAAAGACCTCCAGATACCTGGCTTCTAGTCTACATCTGACATCAACTCAAGTTGTATTATTTTAAGCATTTTGTTTACACTTTCTGGGCTTCAGTTTTCTGATCTGCAAAATGAAATTGGAATAGATGATCTGGTCAAAGCGCTCAAGCAGACATGGAAGGAAGGGACACACATGCATACATATGAACACATGCACACAATATACATATACACACATCTATGCACATAAAGTGCATGGCAAACCCCAGCTTGTATCCATGGGAAATATGTGGAACTATGGTATTCCTTACCTAATTTTACTAGCTATGTGATCTTGGGCAAATCAATTCCCCTCTCTGGGTTTTAGTTTCTTCATCTGTTAAATGAGAAGCTTTGACTAAATAGTCTCTAAAGTCCCTTCCAGACTTAACAGTCAGTGACAAGAATACTGGATTTGGAATCAGATGACCTGTGTTTAAATCTTAGCTCAACTACTTCCTGCCTGTGTGATTTGGGGCAAGTTCCTAACTACTCTGGGCCTTAATTTTCTCATCTGCAAAATGAAGGGGTTGCATGAGATGACCTCTAAGCTCCTTTCCATCTAGAAATCTATATTCCTAGAGTGAAACTTCACTATAACTTGGCAATAAAAGGAGATAAGAAGACTTAGGAAGATGAGAGTGGAGTAGATGGTATGTTTCTAAAAAGGAGAGAAATTATCTCATTGGAGGTTCTGAAGAAGCCAGGGGAAAGCAAAGAGAACATAAAAGCCAGATTAAATCTTCCTATAAAACCACTTTGATCATGTCAGTTTCCTGTTTAAAAATTTCAATAGCTTCTCTCTGCTAGAGGATAAATTCTAAGCTCTTTAGTCCCAGTATTCAAGGTTATCTGGGGTCTCTCCCCAATCTGCTTTTCAACACAAATTAAATCAATCACTATTTGCTGATATCTTGCTATGGGAAAAATAGATGCTATAGGGGCATGCAAAGAGATATAAAACATCATCAAAGTCCTCAAAGACATTAAAATATAGTTAGAGAGATGGCATCAACAGGTATTTAGCAAGATATGTAAAAAATATTTCATGACAACTGGAGAGAATTCAAAAGCAAATTATTAAACCTCTCAGTGCCTCCATTTCCTCATCTGTAAAATGGATTAGTTGTACTAGTTGGCCTCTGAGTGCTCTTCTAATTCTTCATCTATGTCTCTACAAGACACAATGAACGACCTAATACATCATTTAAATAATAAATAATAGGAGCACATAAAGAGGAGATGTTGGGCTGGTCAGGGTAGACTTTACATTAGAGTTGGGTCTTAGATAGGTGGTAGGATTTGAATAGGCGCAGACTTACAAGAGAGAGCTCCATGAAAGAAAGATATGGTAGCCCCAGGTTGTAGAAGAATTTAAATACTGGAATAATAAGCTTAGCTTTTATACTCTAAGTAATGAAGAGTCATAGAAAACATCTCCCTGTATGCATGAACCCCTCATTCTAGTCATACTTGTCCATTTATTATACCTCAAACAATATACTTGAATATTTCTGATCATATAATCTTGGAAATGCCAGTTTCCCTGCCTAGGTCACCTTTCCCCTCCTCTTCAACTGTTGATTATTAGTCATCCTCCAACTCAAAGTCCAACTCAAATCTTGCCACTTCTATGAAGTCTTCTCTGACCATCTGTACCCCATGAGGACGTTTTTCTTCTCTAAACTCCTAGCATCTGTGCCACTTATTTTGATACTTAGCATGGTAGGATGGGGAGCAGGAGGGCATCTTAAAGATTATCTAGTCATAAGATCATAGATCTAAAACTGGAAGGGACCTTAAAGGCCATCTAGTTCAACCCTCTGATCTTACAGATGATGAAATTGAGGCTCAAATAAACAATTGGATCATCATCACATAGCAGGTAAGCAGCAGAGGCATGATTGAAACCCCATTTTTCTGATCCAAAGCCTTTACTACAGTGGCATACTTGTTGCTCAACATGCATAATCCAGTATTTATTATTATTCTATGCATATGTAAAATAGTGTGTCCTTTGCTAACTACTCACTACTACAAAGTCTCTCTTAAGCATGGGAAGATTTATTTGAACTGATTTAAAATGAATTAAGCAGAACCAGGAAAATAATAGCAATAATGACTATGCTGTGCTAATGGAAAGAATAACAACCACAAAACAACCAATACTAAATGTTCTCAAATGATTGTAACCAAACTTTGCCCCAAAGAAGGGATAAAGGAAAGTATTTCCTTCTTTCTTTTTGGTTTTATTGAATTTTTACATTATAAACACTTATTGATTATTCCCTCTTCATAGCAGATCCCTTGTAGCAAAGTAAAACTAATATGGTGACCTCATTTGAAAGTGCATGCAATATTTCATATCTGCAGTGCCCTCTATCTCTCTATTTTTAATTAATAGATATTTTCTCTCCTTCCTACCATAGTTCCTTAAAAATCTTGTAAGAAATAAGTTTAATCAAGTAAACCAGACTCCATCATTGGTCATATTAAAAATTCTATGTTCCCTGAACCCTGAATCCAACACCTCTCCATAATGAATAGCATATTTCATCATATAGAGAAACAGGAATATGGATGTACTATTGGTGGACTGGTGAATTGGGACAACAATTCTGGAAAACAGTTTGGAATTATGCACAAAATGTTACTAAACAGTGCAAGCATTCTTTTACCCAGCTATACTACTGCTAGGCTAGCTAGACCCAAAAGATATCAAAGAAAGGGGGAAAGGGGCCTTTATGTACAAAAATATTTACAGCAACTCTTTCTGTAGTGAGAAAAAAAAACAAACCTGAAAACCAGGGGGACTATCCATCAATTGAAGCATGGCTGAATAGATTGTAGCATAGACAGTTCATGCTTTACATAAATTCATATTATACAAATTCAACCTTACACAAAGAATTCTGAAAGAAATTCACATTCCAAAAAAATAAATAAAACACAGCTATGTTAATTTTACTGTACAGTACTGTGCTCTCTCTCTATCTCCCCCTCCCTACTGTTCACTCTTGCACCTCAACTAAGCTACTCCATGCCCTCTCCCCCAAAACAAAGCAAAAAACTATCCTCCAAGTGAAAGCAGAGAAATGAATGAACAGAGAGACCGCCACAGTCTTTGGATGGGGACTTGACTTGAGATCTCCAGCATTGAGAGAGGAAACCTTTGCCCCACTCCACCCACCTGTTGTGTGGCCCCACAGGTCCATCTTCTATTTATGCCCACTTGGGTACTGTATGTCTGTCCTCAGGTACCATGCATTACCTGTCCTCTCCTATTTGTGTCTATGCCCCACTTGCCTCTCCCCACCCCACATACATACAGTGTTCTTCCTCTTAATTCTAGTCAGACTCCCAGACCCTATGCATTTTTCTTGCCCTCCCTTCTCTGACCCTGACCCCAAAGTGTCCTTGAACCTTGTGTTTGTCCCCTTCCTCTGTGGCAAATTCACATAAAAATCACTTTATATGAAGGTCTGCAAATCCGTCCCCTTACATAGAATTGCCTGTATATGAATGTGATGGAATACCATTGTGCTATAAGAAATGAATAGATTATTTCAAAAACACATATGGAAAAATGTAACTGATATAAGGTGAGGTTTCTTTTCTTTCTTTACAGAAGTGGGTAACTGGGATTGAAACAGTATAAATGATGTCTGATTTTTTAAAATATATTTTGACTAGATTCATTAAACTCTTTGTATCCTTTGAATGAAGAATGGCTTTATGACAGGGGTTGGGGAGAGGACCACAGTGGGGAATGTAGGTGATATAAGAACACCAAATGTATATTTTTTTGAAATCTCATCTCTTTGACAATGATAGTCTTTTGATTATCTCACGAATCACCAAAAACCGTGATCAAGGAAAAATTTTAGTTACGAACAAGCTAAAGGTAAAAAGGAAGACATATGGTGGACATAAGCAGGCTGCAGCATTTTATCAACAATTCTGGCACAGGAAAAGCAGCATAAAAGACTTTATTGAGGACATGCATTATTGGAAAGAGAGTTAGTGATGTATGCCATAGTGCATAGAGAGCCATTCTTGGAGACAGAAAGATGTAGGTTCAAATACTACCACAGAAAAATATTAGCTATGTGACCCTGGGCAAATCACATAACCTTTCCATGTGTCAAACAAAACTCTCCAAAGGTATAAATTGCAAAGCAGGTGATGATCTGCATAGTTCTAGAGGTAGCTTCCTCACTTGGAATGCCCTCTTTCCTGGAAGTCACAGATCTAGGCCAAAAATTGTTGGGAAGTGGACCAAACTTGTAGTCAGAATGAGAGATAAAAGATAAAATACCACTGTATTGAGGCAGCTGATGTGATGAACTAGCCCCCAAGACAAGCTGACAGGGAGCAAACCTGGAGAAAATTTGAAAGAACCATGATCAAGTATTTGAAAGCTTATTATAATGGAAGAATGAATGAGCCTGTTGTGATTG
This sequence comes from Petaurus breviceps papuanus, assembly GCF_028583685.1. NCBI lineage: Eukaryota > Metazoa > Chordata > Mammalia > Diprotodontia > Petauridae > Petaurus > Petaurus breviceps. The sequence continues at coordinate 32,518,654 of NW_027187378.1, forward strand.
GTCCCAAAGGTCAGAATATAAGTGAAGTTTGTTTTTCAGTCTTTTAAGTCATGTCTGACTCTGGAACGTCATTTGGGGTTTTCTTGGAAAAGATGCTAGAGTGGTTTGCCATTTCCTTCTCCAGCTCATTTTACAGATGAGGACCTGAGAGTCCCTTTTACACCCAGAATAAAATATAAAATCATCTATTTGTCATTTAAAGTTCTTCATGACCTAGTGCTTTCCTACTTTTCCAGTCTTCATATGTCCTACTCTCCATGTGCTCTATGACACAACCCAACTGACTTATCTGCCATTGCTCACATATGTCATTTCATCTCCCATTTTTATGCCTTTGCTTAGACTAATTTCTGTTCCTGGAATGGTCTCCTCCACAGCCTCCAACTCTTAGAACCTCTATCTTCCTTGAGGATTCAGCTAAAGTACCATCTCCTCAAAGGGCCCTTGGTTGATTTTTTTCCCAGTTTCTAGTGCCATCTTCTCTAAAGTCACCTTCCCCCCACTCTGAATTTATCTTATATGTTATGATTTATATATACTGTATCCCCTCTTCAAATGTAGGCTCCTGATTTTTTTTGTCTTTTTTTTAAAGGGGCAAGGCAGGGCAATTGCAGTTAAGTGACTTGTCCAAGGTCACTCGGCTAGTAAGTGTTAAATGTCTGAGCCAGATTTGAACTCAGGTTCTCCTGACTCCAGAGCTGGTGCTGTACTCACTGTGCCACTTACCTGCCCCCCCCCCAAGATTGTTTTTTGTTGTTGCTTTGAATCCCTAGTGCTTAGCATGCTGCTGTCATATCCTGAGAGCTTTGAAAAAAATGGTTATCAATTGATTCATTGAGAACAATTCAGCTTTTACATAAGGATTAAAAATTTACAAAATGCTTTATTTGTAGAAACCCTATCAAGTAGGTAGTGTAAATATTATTATCCCCATTTTATAGATTAGGAAAATGAGATCATATAGCCATGAGCATTTAGTGCTGAGTTTGTTTCTCTTTCCATTTTGTTCATTCTTTCCTGATCTTATGTGAATGAATATCAGAGATGAACAAACTGGGGCAGCTAAGTGGCACAGTGAATAGAGCATCGACCCTGTAGTCAGGAGGACCTGAGTTCAAATCTGGCCTCAGACACTTAACACTTACTAGCTGTGTGACCTTGGGCAAGTCACTTAACCCCAATCGCCCTACCTTCCCCCCTCCAAACAAAAAAGAGAGATGGCCAAATGAAGTTATGGACCATACGAGAATCATAAAGTTGAAAGAGCCACCAGGTCCAGCCACCTGGACCACTGGAGTCCATAGAAGTGTCTCCTGGTAGCTGCATCCCTGAGCACTTCACCTGTCTTCTCCCAACCCTTCCAGGGTTACCCTGGAACATTGAGGAGAGAAGTAGCTAGCCATACTATGGGGACATGACTTGGCAGTATGAATTGAGAAAGTGAGACCTAGACCTGGGCCCTACATGAACAACATTTTTAAAAATAAGGCTACTTACTCATTTTATTATTTCATTGATATAGCTGAGGAAATGACACTTGAACTAAGCTTTGATAGAAGGTATCTTAAAAGGCATAAATGAGGAGGGAATCATGGGAAACAACCTATTCAAAGTCACACATATGGAATGGCGTGTGCCAGAAACATCAAGGACTGTTTGGCTTTACCATGGATCATGTGGAGGGTTTTAAATGCCATACAGAGGGATTTGTATTTAACCCTAATAGTAATAAAGAATCACTGGAGTTTACTGAGCAGAACAGTGCAGTGGACTGTTCAATATTCTAGGCAGCTATATGGAGGGTGGATTGAAGAGGGGAGAACCTTGAGGCAGGGACACTAGTTAGGAGACCATTGCAATAGTCCTGGTGAGAGGTCAACTAAGATGGTGGCTTTGGATGTGGATAGGAGAAAGACTTCAGACACACAGAGGTGAAATCAACCAAACTTGACAACTGATTGTACATAAAAGGTGAGGGAGAATGAGGAGCACAGGATAACTCAGGTTAAGCTCTTGGGTCACTACTCTTACCAAACAATCAACAATTTGTTAGGCATTATGCTGAGCGTTGATGATATAAGAATAAAAGTGAAAGTTCTTGCCTTCAAGGAAACTATATTCTACTAGGCAAGACAACATGTATTTATTTGTACATAGGTGTGCATAGAGGGAAGACTCAATAAACCTATTTTGTCTGGGGTGAGCAGTCAAAAAATATTTATTGAGACCCTGTGGACACAGATATGAAAAAGACAGTACCTGACCTTGAGGAGCTTACAGTCTAATGAAAAGGGACAACATACAAAAGGAAGGTGAAAAGTGAAGGTGCTTGGTGGGGGTGGAGAGAGGGGCTTCTTTTCAGGACAAGGTGCATAGTCATGTTCTCCCCAGGGCATGCCAACACATTGAGTCATCTATTTATGTATGGCTATATACATATATAAGAATGTGCAAAACATATAAAAATAGATGCAAGGTAATTTAAGGACAGGGAAAGGCACTTGTGGCTTGGGGAGATCAGGAAAGGTCTCATTTAGATAGGCAGCATTTTAGCTGAACTTTGAAGAAATCTAGGGAATCTAAGAGGCGGAGGTTAAGAGTAGTGCATGGGGGATGGGCATGAGGAATAGTATTAGGAAAGACAAATAGAAAGGAGATGAAAAGTAGAGATGTAAAGTGGGAAGCAGGAGTTGTTAGAGTTCAGGAGATATGAGTGTTGGATAAGTACCTTGTAAATGTGAACAACAGAAATAATAATAATATCAATGTGAGTTTTTTACTCTTAGGGTGCTTGATCATATAATCACATTGGAAAGGCAATATTTACTCACATACACCAGTTAGAGGATGAAGGTTTATAAATTATGAAGTACCCAAACGAGTGGTTTAGGATGTATTTGGGAGGGGTGGAGGTGAGTCAGGAAGAAGAGAGCTCAAACAAGGCAGGGATAGTTAGAAAAGGGTGCATGGAAGAAGAGGGACTTCATCTGGCTCTTAAAGATGACATAGGATTTGCTTAAGCAGTAAGAAACCAGAAATTGTTTTGCTTAACTAAATAAATAAACCCTATATGCTAAATTGCAAGGGCAGAAGTCATCAGGTATTTGTGCTATTTAAGGGATTCAGCTTTAGAATCACCTCCTTGAATGTCTGCAATATGCTCATTACAAATAATTCTCTGTTCATTGAAGCAGCTCCCTGAGGACTTCTAGCTGGTTCATGCAGATTTAAAAATGTATATGTGTATATGCACACACACACACACACACACACACACACACAATGTTGAGTCCTTTTCTTCTTTTCTTTTTTACACTTCTCTGCTATAGTGTCTCCCTTACAACAAAGCAAATGATGAAGCAAAATCAATGAGCAAAGTGACCACATCTGAGATATCCCACAGCTATAGACTACTGCCCTTTCTTGTTGCTTTTGTGGTTTGTCCTTTGTTTTCAAACAGTACCAATGACCTCACAGAGTAATGTTTTGACTCTTGAGTGAATTGGATTTAAGTGAGGCAGAGTTGAGCAAAGTCATCAGCCTCGCTCTCTCTTCCTGAAGTCATGATGTTGCTTGCATTTAGCAATATTTTCTTCCTTCATGAACTCATATTTCTAAGTACACCATTATAAAGGGGGGATGGTGTTAGATCTGTACATGAAAAAAAGAGAACTGGGATAGACAAGGTAATTCAAATGTGACACCCTGGAAACTCTTTCTTTGTGATGGTCACAGAGGGAATAAATAAGGAATGAATGAGGATGTGATACTATGAATATTTTGGTATATGGGGGTCATTTTTGTCATTGACCTCCTTGGGGTGTACAGTAGATCTACTGGGTCAAATGATATGAACAAATTTCTTGCATAATTCCATACTGTTTTCCAGGATAGGTACAATTCCACCACAGAAGAATCAGTGAGCCTATCTTCCTACAGCTCCTCCAGCACTGATCATGTCTTTTATTATATTTGCCAAATTAATGGATATGCACTACTGTCTCAAAATTATATTAATTTACCTTCCTCCTGTTAGAAAGTTGGAGGATTTTGTGTGATTATGGATGAATTGTACTTTTTTTGAAATTGCTAAAATGATTTGGCACCTTACTTTACAAATATTATTTCATTTGATCCTCACAATGACCCTGGGAGGTAGGTGCTATAATTAGCTCTGTTTTACAAATGAGGAGACTGATGCAGGAAACGGTTAAGTGACTTGCTCAGGGTCAGATAACTAGTTAGTCTAAGACGGGCTTGACAATACCGTGTTTCCCCGATAATAAGACACTGTCTTATTATTTTTTTTGGAAAGAAAAACACCAGAGGGCTTATTTTCAGGGGAGGGCTTATGTTGTCCTGCCTCAGCTCTCCTCCGTGGCACTGCTCTCAATGGAGCCAGCAAGCAAATCACTGGGCAAGAACAGGATGAGATGCTCACTGCTGCAGCTCTGATTGGATGCAGCTTGGAGCGCGGTGTGCGTTTCACCCGGGGGGGGAACGGTGCATACAGAGGGTACCGTAATGTAGCGTGTAGCGCAGGGGATCACCTTCACTACAGTAGCAATCTCAATAGGGCTTATTTTCGGGGAGGGCTTATTTTAGAGGAATCTTACACAGTAAGGGGAGGGCTTATTTTCGGGATAGGTCTTATTATTGGGGAAACACGGTACCTCTTCTTAATTTAGCTGCATTGATTTTGTTGGTGTCAAAGTTTTTAAATTTTATTTTATTGAAAAATGTCTACTTTGTCTTTCGTGATTTCTCCTGTCCATTGTCTAGGGCCATATTTTTTTCAGCTTCCTTCTATAGTTGTTGTAGGGGTTTAGAGGGAATAAAGCTACACTTTAAAAAAAATATCTGAATATATATAATTCAGACAAGCCATCCCTAACATTAGTTTAAATTAATAAGGTCTAAACTTAAAAAGAGAAAGAGCTGAGAGAGACAGAGACAGAAACAGAGAGAGAACAGAAAGACAGATACAGAGACAATGACACAGAGACAAAGAGAAGGAGAGACAGAAAGAGAGCAAAGGAGGAGGAAAGACACAGAGAGAGAAAGATGGATAGAGAGACAGAAAGACAGAGAAAGAAGGAGAGACAGAAACAGAGAAAAAGAGAAGTGGGGGTGCAGGGGGAAGTTGCAGCCAGAAGAAAAGGGTGCATTTGTACTGATAAGTTGTGAGAGAGTACATAAGGGATTCTGGGGCTGCTCTATACCAGACACCAGCTTTTACTGTGTATAGTAGCAGTGAAGAGCTCCTTCTGGGGAATGTGCCACTCTCCTTTAACAGACTGACACTCCTTTTTGAATGTCCCTCAGCAGACGCAGGGAGTTTAGGCTTTTAAGAGCAAAGCGGGGGACCTTTTAACTACAAAAAAAAAAATGGTTTTGATGATAGCTCTTAAAGGACTACAAGAAAACATGTCATCAGACCCAAGTGCATTAATAGCCGAGGGAGCAATGTGATCAGAGATGTCTCACTGTTGACTCTTGGAGAACAAGTACCAGAGACTTAAATTACCAGTCAGAAAAACCAAACAGCTTCTGAAGAGAAGCCCTAGTGGTTGTGGCACTCTCAGGGGATGTTTTCATTAGCTAAGGATGTGAGGTGAGAAAAGCAGCCTGAGTCTAAGGCTGGCTCAGCCTGGGTCAATATAATTTGGTGCCATTTCCCAATGTTGGCCCTCTACCCCTCTGGCACATGATGAGGTAGGGTAAGGTATTATACATGCAGATATGTATGTAGAGTCTCTTCCCCTTCAGAGGCAGCTAGGTGGTGCACAGAATAGAGTGTTGGAGCTGAAAAACCTAAGTTCAAATCCATCCTCAGATACTTACTAGCTCTGTGACCCTGGGCAATTCACTTAACCCTGTTTGCCTCAATTTCTTCATCTGTAAAATGAGATGGAGAAGGAAATGGCGAAGCATTCTAGTATCTTTGCTACAAAAACCCACAATGGGAGTCACAAAGAATCAGACAAAACTGAACAATAAATTCCCATCACTGATGCAGATGTGAAGCTGTTCTGGAACTCTAGTCCTAGAGAATTATCTGGAGGATGGAGGGATTTAAAGGACTTGCCTGCAGTTCCAAATCCCACATGTGTCAGAGGTAGCATTTGAGCCCAGACCTCCCTAACTTTGTGGCCTGCTTTAGATCCTCTAGAACTTACAGATTCTCATTTATTATTAATAAAACTATTTTCAATCCCAGGAACATAATGTAATTCAACATACCTAGACCTGACCTGGGAACCAAGCATACTAGGATTAGTCTCCTTCTTGCTCTAAGTAGCCCTTCCCAGCTTGATCTCATACTTCTCCCTTTCCTATATTTTATGTTCTTGCAAAAGTATATTGGTCCCTATGGATATGTTTTGCATGATTTCACACATATAATCGATATCATATTGTTTGCCTTCTCAATGGGTTGGGGAGTGGCAAGAAGGAAGAAGACAATTTGCAACTCAATTTTTTTTTAAAAAAAGAGGAATGTTAAAAATAAAGAAATCAAAAAAATTTCAAGTATTTTTGTTGTTGAGTCATTTCAATCATGTCTGATTTTTTGTGATCCCATTTAGGTTTTCCTTGGCAAAGATCCTGAAGTGGTTTGACATTTCTTTCTACAGCCCATTTTATAGATGAGAAAACTGAGGCAAAGGGGTTAAGTGACTTGCCCAGGGTCACACAGCTAGTAAGTGTCTGAATCTAGATTTGAACTCAGGGAGATGAGTCTTCCTGATTTCAGACACTGCCCCTCTGTCTGCCCACCTTGCACAGAGTAGGTAACATAAATTTTATTCCCTTCCTATTCCTACATGCCTTTGCATGTATCTCCTCCCCATACCTGGAACAGATTGTCCCTCATCTTTTACATTTGAAGTGGTTTTCATGGACAGAGTAATTCCTTCCAGTTTGGGGAGAGGGGTATTGGATATTATTGGAGATATTATTGCCAATAAGCTCCTGCACGGTGGAGGGGATGTGATGCACCCCATTGAGAAGTCAAGAAAAGCACCTTCATATTCAGGTGCTGGACCTAAAGGCTCAGGGTGTCTGCAGCAGAAGCAAGATTATAAACCAGGAAACCAGGTGGCCAAGAAATATGGCCCAGACCTGGCATGCAATAGCTTGGTGGAGAGGCCAAACAATTTAGTAGAAAGGACACTGGATTTGAAGTCGGGAAAAATCAAGATCTGGAATTGTTATCAGCTGCATGACTGCATAGTGCAGGGAAACCACCCATGCATCTGCACTCAGTGGACCTGGGTTTGAATCCTCCTTCCTCCTAACTCTCTATAATAGTGCTAAAAAAAAAAAACAACAAAAAAACTTCCCCCTGGCAGCCCGGGCCTTCATTCCCTAACCTTCCCCCCCCAGAAACCCCCCCCCCCCCCCGCCCCAGGTGGCCTTTCCTTTTGATTGGTTGCTTTCTCCCAGAATCTTCACACAAAGGAGAATGCCCAGGCAAGCTATATCTTCATTTCTCTTCAGACTGTACTCCTGACTCTCTGGACTTTCTCTATAATGCCCCTTTGCTGGGTACCTTCACATCCTTCCCTCTACCCTACCCTTTTTCAGCTCCCATTTCATATGTCACCTTTCTTCATTAGAATATGAGCTTCTTGAGGGCAGGAACTTTTTTTCTGCTTGTATTTGCATTCCCAGCACTTAGCACAGTTCCTGGCACATAGCAATGGCTTCACTTGAATAATCTCTAGAGCCATGTATTCCCTGTGTGAGCTTGGACAAATTGTCTAACATCTATGGGACTCAGTTTCCTTATCTATAAAATGAGAGGGATGGACTAGAGGACCTCTGATGTCTCTTCCAATTCTAAATCTATAATCCCATCAAGTCACTTTAATAATAACCAAGCTTCAGTTTTCTGATCTGTAAATTGATTTATTTATTTTTGTGTTTTCACCCCGAAATTCCTTCTACCAATGCAGACTTGGAGGTGTTCTGAAACTCCTAGTTCTGAAACTCACAGTCAAGTCTGTAAATTATGCTTAATAATACCTATAGAACCTACCTGGAAGTGTTGTTGTGAGACTTAAGTAGGGATATATTTAAAGTACTTTGTAGACCTTAAATCACCATAATTTGGTCTACTATTGTTACTGAGGGAAGCAAAAGGGTGTCAATTTTGGAGTCCTATCCACTTGGCACACTTAAATGTTCTCTGGGTGTGAGCATTTTTTTCATGCCTGACCACCCCCAGATTTCCCTGAATTTCCTCTATAGGAGATTTCCTGATAAGCCTCTTTCCCTCCCCATTGCTCTCAAAGTCTATACGAAAGCTGGCATCATTATTCTCTTCCTTCAAGGCCCAGTACAAATGCCACTTCTTCTATGAACTCTACTTGATCTTTCCAGCTAAAAGTGATCCCTTTCCCTTGGAATTCTATCATTCTTTTGCATTCACATTTTCCCTGTGCACTTACAAATCCTAACTGTATTATAGCTATATGTGTGAAATTGTCACATGCACATACATCCCTACCTGGAAGTTTCTTTAGGGCAGGGATTGAATTGGTTTTTATTTGTAACAGAGTTCCCTGAATTGCTACCCTGAGACTTTGGATTCAACTCTGCTCAAGTTAATGCTCCAGAGCCCTCAAACATTGAATTTCTCTCTGATTTTGGACAGAATTTATCACATGACTATAAAATGTAGCAAGAACCTAAAAAAGTGGATTTTAATCGTCATAATACCAAGAAACTAACAAAGGAAAGACAGTCTCAAATACATCCAGTGCAATCAGCATCCCAGAGCATCTCTTCCCACACTCCCAACTTGTTAGTCTCAGGTAATTTGGATCATGAGTCCTACATCTCCAACTGAGTGAAGATATTAAAGCAATTATCCATCTTTAGGGAAGATGGAGTGTAAAATTTATCTATAAGATGAACATAAAAGAGATGACATCCCAAATAGCAGTCTCTCTCAACATGAGATAGATGTATCTCCCTATCCCTGCCCCAACTGCTAGATTCCCAGCTTCCTTTGAATTCCCTCCACAGGAGAGCTCCAGACATCCTTATTTTCCCCCACCCATTGCTACACAAAGAATGTTCTTCACAAGCAGTAATTCCTCCAGGGTTCCTCATTCATATTGAATTACTAGGTCTGATCCGAAAGGGAAAATGCCAATGACTACAACATTCCAAGAGGGTAGGATACTGCTCAAAGGACAATCCTGCCATTCTATCCACTTTTCTTACTCCACAATTCTGTCTTATCTTCCAAAACCTAGGCTGCTGGGTGGTGCTGTGAATAGAGCACTGAATCTGGAATCAGGAAAAGGTAAGCTCAGATCTGTCATTGGATACATATTAATCCTGGACAAGTCATGTAGCTTCTGTTTCCCTCAGTTTCTTTGACTGAAAAATGAGGATAATAACAGCACCAACTTCACAGGGTTGTTGTGAAGATTGTTTAAGAAATGTTAAGGGGCCCCTTGAACTTGTCTTTTTCAGTTGCCGTGTTTTTCAGAAACACTGGACCCAGAGCATATAGAAGGCCCTGAATGTGTCAAGTATGAAGCCATCCCCGAGGTGACATAATGTGTTGTTTGCATCCCAAACTGACTTAATGATATTCAGCAATGGATTCGGCTGCTTCGTGAAGTACTGAGCTTTTCATCACTTCAATTGTCCAAGTAGAATTTGGGTGATTGTATGTTCACAATGTTATAGGAAGAATTCTCTGATTAAATGGGAGGTTGAGTATAACAACCTCATAGGGTATCTTTAAAACCTAACAGCCTATGAGTCTGTGACTGCCCTTTGCCGATTAATTATTTAACATTTATTTGGTGAAAGGACTTTAGTTGAAAGTAGTAAGTGGGATGAGTGTACTGTTAATATCCCTTACATTTATGCAAGATGGTAAAATTTACCAAGTTTTCCCAGAGACAGACAGAGAGACACACAGAGAGAGACAGAGACAGAGACAGAGAGAAACAGAGAGAGAGAGACAGAGAAAGAGAGAATTTCATGTGTTTCAAGCAGGCAGGGCAGGGCAAGACAGATATTAATGTCCATTTTATCACTGGGAAAATTGAGGCTCAGGAAAGTGAGGTGATTTACTTACAATCACAAAGGCTAATGAATAGCAACTGTGGGACTAGAGCCCAGATGATCTGATGGCCAAGTCAGTACTCTTCCAAGTGCATCAGGTAAAAAAACAGTTATCTATTAGGTACTAATTCTGCCATTGCACTTTTAGGGTACTAGTATGATACAAAAAGGAATGGGATAAAGCAGAGAGAAATCTAGATCAAGTCATTTTAAAGAATTTTATATTTTTATTTCTAAATTGGGTAAATTTCTCCCTATATACTTCCACCAAATATGTTTTAAAATGAAATATGAAAAAGGAGAAAAAGAGAGAGAAATCAGCAAATCCAATCAATAAATAAAAAAAAAATCTGACAACATATGCAATGTTGCATACCAACAGACCCCACCCCCACTCCCCACCTCTGCAAAACGAGTTGGGGAAGGTGTTTTCTCACATCTCTTCTTTGGGGCCCTCTTTGTTCTTTGTACTTTTGCATCATTCAAATCAGTTATTTTCTGGTTGTTCTTTCCATTTTGTGCTTTTTCTGTGACAAAGTACTTTAAGAAAATTTGAGGGGAAAGAAATGACTTTTTGTTGGGAGCAGGGGCATTCAAAAAGCCTCAAGAGATGGCTTCTGATATGGACCTTGAAAGAAGATCATTTCCAGGCATTCAACATTCTCTTGAGAATGCATAGAGGTGGAAGAGGGCAGAGTACAATCAAGAAATAGTGAGGAGTCCTCTTGGTCGGACATGGGGAATGCATGAACAGGACTATGTGAAATAAGATTGCAAAGATAAGTTAAAATCCAGTGGTGAAGTGACTTAAATGTCACTAAGAGAAGAGTTGACTCTTTACTGGATGGTGGGCTGGAGATGAGCAAATATCCTGATTTTTTTTTTTTTGCCTTCTGGAGGGCAACTGGGGTTAAGTAACTTGCCCAAGGTTACACGGCTAGTTTGTGTGTGTGTGTGTGGGGGGGGGGGTGTTAAGTGTCTGAGGCTGGAACCGAACTTGGGTCCTGACTCCGGGGCTGGCGCTTTACTCACTGTGCCACCTGGCTGCCCCTATCCTGATTTTTTTTTAAGGGAAGAGAACATAGTTTACCAACTATAGGCCACTGAGCTGGACTTCTGTTCTTGGAGAAATTCTAGAATAGATCATTAAAGAGAGTTAGTGACTAACTAGAAATGGAAGCCTAGCAGGACTTATAAAGAACAGATCATTTGAAACTAAACTTAGTTCTTTTCTTAGCAGACTTATTAAACTAGTTGAACAGTGGAATTTCATGGATATAGTTTATCTGGAATTTAGCAAAACATTGGAGAAAAAGTTTTCTTGTTAAAAAAAAAAAGATGAAGAGAAATAGATTAGATAATAATAGAATTAGATGAATGCAGGACTCCTCTAAGGGCTGGCCAGATTCAATGTCAAATTGTCAGGTTTCTGGTGGAGTTCCCCAAGGATCTGTGCTTATCCTTATGCATATGTTATTTTATCCATGACTTAGAAAAAAGCATAGGTAACATGCTCATGAAATTTACAGATGACACAAAGCTGAGAAGGTATAACTATCATGTATGATAGTGAGAATCCAAGAGGTCTTAAAAGGCTCAAGCATTGGGTTGAATCTAATAAAATCAAATTCAAAGGGGATAAATGTAAAGTCTTATAGTTGGGTTCAAAAAATCAAATTCATAAGCAAAAGATGAGGGAGTCATGGTTAGACAACAATTTATCTGGGGAAAATGATCTAGGGGTTTTAGTGGACCCCTAAGCTCAATATGAATCAGGATATGTAATTCATACTGAGTGATTTCATATTGTGAGATTCATATTGAGAAATTCAGGGTGATATATCAGTGACAAAATATAAGGTGATCTTGGATTGCACTAAGAAAAGAGCAGCTTCCAGGAAAAAGGGGGTGATGGTATTCCTGTCCCCTGCTTTCTGAAGACCTCACCTGGAGTATTATGCTCTGTATTCTGGGCACTACAGTTTAAGGACTTTTATAAGTTGGAAAGCAGCCAGAGGAGCACAGCCAGGATGGTAATGGGTCACAAATCCAGCATGTCACAGAAGGATGATTTTGTATTCTCATCTTCTAGCACAGTGCCTAGCACATGACAAACATTTATTAAATGCACATAGATTGATAAGTTGAAGGAAATGATGATGTTTATCATGGAAAAGATACAGAGGAGACCTGATTGATATGTTGCAGTCTTTAAAAGGCTGTCATGCAGAAGTACTGGTTGGACTCATTCTCTCTGGCCCAGAGAGCAGAAGCAGCAATGAGTGGTAAGTGCAAAGATTCAAATTTACACTTGCTGTCATGAAAAGCTTCTTAACAATTATAGTCATTTATGAACAAATTGTGGTATGTGATATATGTGGTATATGATGGAATATGTGAAGAGATTGTGATTTTTATAATAATCGATATGATATGTATAGTGAATATACTAATAAATTAGATTTTTCAGAATGGCCTCTCATGAGTCAGACTCACAATGCTCTTTGAATTGATCAATAAAAACCTTTGACAATGCTCACAATAACTGGCATCCTTCTGCCTGCGTATCTGAAATGAAGTGAATCAAAGACCTTTTCCTATCACAGAACTCTGGTCCTGTGACCCACCAAATAATAACCCCTAAGGACTCAAGCAATATTGCTAACACTATTGTATTGTCTTGAATTGTTGTATTGTCTTCCACTTGTGGGTTTGTCATGGGAAACTACTCAAACCCAGGGAAGCTTTAATTATCTATCTTCCGCCCTCCCTTCTACTTGTGATTTATGTATATAATCTCTGTCTTCACTTCAGTAAGGTGGACTTCTGATCAGGAGAATTCCCAATTTGCAAATATGTTCCTCATAATGATACTAATTAATTAAATGGCTACCCAATTACAGGCACTTTGTCTCTGGTCTGCTGTTTCATCATTCTCAGGTTAGAGACTGGTTCAGTAAAATCCTGTTAACAAATATTATTGTACTATAAGAAATCATGAACAGGATGCTCTCAGAAAAACCTGGAAAAATTTACATGAGCTGATGCAAGGTGAAATGGACTGTGTACAAAATACCAGCAATATTGGAAGATTATCAGCTCTGTGAATGATTTCACTATTCTCACCAAGACAACTCCGAAGGACTTATGATGAATAAGCTGTCCATCCCCAGACAAAGAACTGATGGTGTCTGAACACAGATTGAAGCATACTTTTTTTAAACTTTATTTTTCTTGAGTTAATTTTGGGAAGGGTTTATGTTTTCTTCCACAACATGACTATTATGGAAATGTTTGGCATGACTACATATATATAGCCTATATCAAATTGCTTGCCTTCTCAATGAGGGGGATGGGGAGTGAGGAAGGGAGAGAATTTGGAACTCAAAGTTTTGAAAATAAACGTTAAAAATTGTTTTTACATGTAACTGGGGAAAAATTAAAATTTTAAATAAAAGAAAAAAACCAGTTATAGCCCTTTAAAAGTAAGCTAGGGTAACTTACAATGTAGTAGGTTTCAATTCATCAATGATCTTCAATCAGAGGTTAGATGACCCCTTCTCAGACATGTTATAATGGAGATTCCTCTCTTGTATGAGTTGAATCAAATGCCTTTTGTGGTCCCTTACAACTCTAAAATTCTATACTTTTGCAGAATTGTGTTTTACTTTATAGGTAATGGGCAGTTATGTGGTACAGTAGATAGAACATTGGGTTTAGAATCAGGAAGACTCATCTTCATTAGTTCAAGTCTAGCATTAGAAACTTACAAGCTGTGTGACCTAAGCAAGTCACTTAACTCTCCCTCAGTTCTTCATCTCTAAGAATGAGCTGGAGAAAGAAATTACATAGCTCTTCAAAATCTTTGCCAAGAAAACCCCAAATGGTGTCATAAGGAGCCAAGCACAGCTGAACAACAACTTATAGGTAATAAGAAGACAGTAAAGATTTTTGGACAAGAGAGTGGCATACTTGTCATTAGAAAGATTATTTTGTTAGCCTAGTGATACATGGGCTGGAGAGGGGAGGGTCTGGAACCAGAGGGACCCAGTTAGCAGACTATTATAATAGTCTAAGGAAGAAGTGATAACAGCCCAAACTAAGCTGAGTAGAAATGTGGGTAGAGAAAAAGGGGACAAGAGGAAAGAAGTCAGAAGACTTCTACCATTCATTACCTGTATGATCTTGGGAAAGTTACTTCATCTCTCCAAGCCTGTTTCTTCATCTATAAAATTAAGGGGTTAGATTAAATTATGTCTCTGATCTCTTCTAGCTCCAATCCTGTGATAGGTTTGTCCTCTATAGCAGGGATAGAAATGACAGAACTTGAATGTTGGTGACAGGTTGGGACACTAAGAAAAAGCTAAAAGATTACAGCACCAGAAATTTAAAGCAAAAAGGGACTAGTCTAACACTCTCACTTTACACATTAAGGAACTGAGGCCCAGAGAGTTTTTTTTTAAATTCATTTTGAACTTAAATACAAAAAAGTTTCAGTGGCGGCTAGGTGACACAGTGAATAGAGCACCAGCCCTGGAGTCAGGAGGACCTGAGTTCAAATACGACCTCAGACACGAAACACTTAGTAGCTGTGTGACCCTGGGCAAGTCACTTAAGCCCAATTGCCAAGCCTTTGCCCCTCCAAAAAAAAGCAAAAAAAAAATTTCAAAAAAAGAGACATTTCCATGTATATAGAATAACATAAAAAGAGGATTCAATAAAAAATAAAACATGATTTTTCATTTCACACCATTTACTTTTTTGTGGAAAACTATCTAAAAAAATACTACTCATAATTTTCAAAGCTACCCTGCTTTTCTTTTTTAAATTTACTTTTACATTTATGGAATAAAACAAGCATTTCTATAACACAGTACAATAAAAAAAGATGATTGTACATGAAACTGCAAATACACTATGTACGACTTGCTATTCCTTTCAAATATACAACAAAATTGTCATGTAAGTTTCTTTTTTCCCTTCCCCCCACCATAGAGATGTCTACCATTAGACTCAAATAAGTATATATGTAAAATTACTCTATACATACCTCTATCTCTTGCTACTCTGATTTTCTGTGCTTCCTTCTAAGTTTTCTTTTGTTCTCTGCTCTATCCCCACCACATCCTAGAGAAGGCTACCATTAGACACAGATATGTGTGTATATGTACATATGGGTGTGTGTGTATGTAAAACCACACTATACATATTTCTATTCATCAATCCTTTCTATAGAGGTGGATAGCATCTTCCTTCATGGGTCCTTTGTAGTTGGTTTGAATATTTATGATACTCAAAATGAATTATTCATTCAAAGTTGTTCTTGTGAAAATATTTCTGTTACTGTGTACATTGTTCTCTTGGTTCTGCTTGTTTCACTTTTCATTATTTCATATAAGTCTTTCCAGGCCCAGAGAGTTTAAATGACTTTCTCAAAGTCATACAGGTAGTGATCAATTAATCAATCAACACTATTAAGTGCCTACCTAGTACTAAGTACTATTCTAGGTACTGGGAATGCAAACACATAAATGAAATAGGCCCTGCCCTCAAGGAATTTACATTCTATAGGAGAAGACAATGTGTACACATATAGAGAGGATTCAAAGATTTGGAGCCTGTGTTATCGAAAAGATGGTAGTGAACTGTATTGCCTTTCTCTAGAGGGAGTTCTGGCTTCTCAAATCTTTGGTCTTTTCTCGTTACCCCTAAGCAAAACCTCCTACTGTGTTGGCAGAACAAGTTTCTTTTCCTTATTTAACAAAAGTAGCAAGTGAACTATTTGTTATATGTGATGACTCTATAGAAAGGGAGGGGAGGGCTACTGGGAAAAATTCTGGCAATGTAAAAATAAAAGATATCAACAAAGAATTATTTTTAAAATAGAACAATTCACAGGTATGTATCACTTTCTATACATATTATCTCATTTAATCTACATGAAATCCAAGAAAAGTTCTATTGCCATTTGCCTGTTATAATACAAACCCTCTTCTAAGTAAGATCAACATCTTCCCCAGGACTGAAATCACCCCTTGGTGTCTGTCAAGGTGGCAGTAGGGGGTACTCTTTTGACTAGACAAGTACCACAAAGGCCTATCTATACTACACCAGCAGTGACTTTGCTATAAATTCACATTCTGCTGTTGTCTGTGTGCCTTCTAGAAGCCTGAAAGAATCAAGGTGAGGATGGAGGGTGGAGGGTGGTGGAGGTAGGAAAAAGTATATTGACTATTAGGGAGTAAAGATATGATCATAGGATTTAGAGCTGGAAGGGACATTAAGCCTATCTAGTTTTATCTCCCTCGGTTTACAAATGGGAAAACTGAGGTCCATGGAGGGACTGGGAATGGACAATGAAGGAAATAAGGCTAAGAATTTAAAGATGGAATCTCAAAAGATGAAAGGAATCTTAAGAGATGGTTTAATCCAGTAATTCTCAAACTATGTTCCAGGAAACATGGGCATCCCTGAGCCATTTTCAGAGAATCCATGATGTCAAAATTATTTTCATAATAAAACAAGCATGTTTTCATTTCTAATGTGACAAATATTGGTAGATACAACCCACTCAAACAAAAGCTCTTTGGTGTCCTCCATTATTTTTAAGAGTTTACACTTTTTAGTCTTGAGACCCCAGAATTTGAGAACACTTGAAATCCAAATCCTCTCATTCTATCCTTCTTCTGCCTCTTAGAATCTCTAATTTCCTTCAAAGCTCCACTCAATAGACACCTTCTTCATGATACCTTTCCTCAGAATTGGAAACTGTCACTTCTTTCAACTAGTATCATTTTGTCACTCCAGATGGCATCACGTAACATCCAGTGAGAAAATGAGGAAACTCTTTCCCTCTCTAGCCCAGCATCATGTCAACTTCAATCATATAGCAACTAGTACTCAGCTAGGCAGTGCAGTAGATAGAATACTTGCCCTGGAGTCAGGAAAACTCATCTTCCCAACTTCAAATCAGGCTGCAGACACTTACTAATTGTGTGACCCTGGGCAAGTCACTTAACCTTGTTTGCCTCTGTTTCCTCACCTATAAAATTAGTTGAAGAAGGAAATGAAAAACTACTCTGCTATCTTTGCCAAGAAAACCCCAAATGGGGTCACAAAGAATCAGACACAGCTGAAATGAATGAACAACGAGGGGACTCAACTGAGTGAGGTTGTATCTGGGCTCCTGGCTACCTTTTCATCTTTTGTGTTTATTTTATCCCAGTCTTATACAAATGAGTATTCATCTGGAGATGTATATAAATATATATATATATATATATATATATATATATAGCCTTGGTGGTGGGTGACCTGGTGAGTTTGAGAGGTTAAGAAATCCTGGGTCCTATTGAGTGGAAGGTAAATGTTTACAGTTGAGAAGTCCGAAGCAATTGCTCTAGTATTCTTGGAGAAGATGGGTCAAGTCTGGCTGTTTAACCAGCAAGTATGTACACTAAGTTTTTGGGCAGTGAATGGTTGAGGTAAAACCTACAATGCCTATTTAACAGTTCTATCTACTGCTTATATTTTGATACTATTTAAGTACCAACCTCATGACAGATTATTACAGTGTTTCTAAGTTATTGAATCCTATTTTAAGTCATTCGATTAATGTGTGCCATGAGTATTTAGGATTTTGTTTCCAATAGGAAATAAATGTGGGTAGGGATAAATGTCCAGTCCCATACCTGTTTCATATTCAACATTGTCTTCTCCCTATTGGAAGAAATGCCAAACATGAGCCCTAACCTAAGCTATAAATAAATTTGACCCTGGAGTATCAGAGTTTGGGATTGGTTAAAGTGATGGTTAATGAGCTGAAGATTGAAAAAAAGAAGAAGCCTAATGTCTAATATTAGGGTTTAGGCTTCCCCAAGACTGAAACCAACAGAGCCATTGTCTGGATCCAGAAAAGTGGGACTCCTTTAAAGCAGAAGGGGTCCTCTGTGGGGTTCCTATCGTTAGTTTTTCATTCACCACCTCACACAGTTGTTGTGATGATCAAATACTTGTCAAGTACTTAAAGTACTTAATTTTTTCCCCCAAGGTTAACCATCAGTGAACTAGGCATTGTAGAAATAAACCTGTGAGGTTTAGTTGGACCAAATCCTTGTGCTTTATTATCAGAAAACAAAATTAGGTTTGTAAACACATACATATACAGAAGGTTGTAGGAACTTTACATCAAGAAACAGAGAGGTCTGGGAATTCCCCAACATGGCAAAGACCCTGAATGCTGTACTGTGGCTGTGATACAGAGACAGAGGAGAAGAGGAGAGAAGGGGATAGAGTCAGAGAGCTCTTCTTTTACATCCCCCATAAACAATGTTACTTCAGATTAATTTGCACAATCTGTTTACTCATCTCTTCCACGTGTCTCTATAGTTCAAGACCCAGCTCAAGACTTACCTTCTGTGTTACACCTTCCCTGAGCTCCCCAACTTTCTCTGTGTTCCTCTGTCTCTGTGTTTCTCTTTCTCTGTGTCTTGCTCTGTCTCTCATCTCTGTTTTGTTGCAGTCTGTCATTCTGGATCTATGTCTCTGTCTCTGTCTCTCTGTCTCTCTCTGTCTCTCTCTCTGTCTCTCTGTCTCTGTCTCTGTCTGTCTCTGTCTCTGTCTGTCTCTCTCTCTGTCCCTCTCTCTCTCTCTGTCTGTCTCTGTCTGTCTGTCTGTCTGTCTCTCTCTGTCTCTCTCTGTCTCTCTCTGTCTCTCTCTCTGTCTCTCTCTGTCTCTCTCTCTGTCTCTCTCTGTCTCTCTGTCTCTGTCTCTGTCTCTGTCTCTGTCTCTCTCTCTGTCTCTCTCTGTCTCTCTCTCT